>NC_046976.1:9793384-10137134 GCF_009769545.1 Cyclopterus lumpus | reverse complement strand
ACACACACACACACACACACACACACACACACACACACACACACACACACAGACAGAACGTTAATGGTTGGTCAATAAATACAAATCTGAAAATCAAAGTCAGAAAATCAATCTGCAACTATTAAATTACTTTTTTTTCATCATTTTAAATTGTTGATTGAACTGAAGACATCGAAGACACTAAAATACATCACCGTAGGCTCGAGGAAATTATGTTTCTGATATTCTATAGACTAACTATAGACTTATTGATAAATCAGGAAAATAGATTAGCGTTATAAACATTCATTATTGTCATTGTTGGAAAATCTAACAAATATTTTCTTGACTAAATAGTTAATTTGCTAGGCAATAACATGTGGATGAGTGCCAGAAGTCTAAAAAATAATGATATTAAGTTGAAGGTAGTATAAAACAAAAAAGCAGCAAATGTGCACTTTTGAAACAGAGTGTTTCAGTTATGCTTGATAAATTACTTTAATGATACTTGCCAATAACTTTCTACCACTCAACAAATTGCCTGATCCTTTCACATCTAATGAAAATAATAATTAATTGTAGTCCTACTAGTTCTATAATCCATCTCTCTTATATATATAATATACTGATATGTATCTCAGCTCTATGTACGTTTTAACAGTACAGCTAATCTACAGCTATGACTCACTGTAGATTTAACTGAAGTACATGAAGCATTTGAGCCCTACCTGCCAGCACCTTTATAGACAAATCTAAAGTTATTACTAGGTTACTATATTGTTAATATAAACAAATACAACCCACTGTTGTGCCTTTACTGTTAACAAAACGTGCTGTTAGGTGATAGACACCAGTCAGACACCTTGGTCAGAGTGCGGGTGGATCATGACTGCTTCTGTATAAACTGACTAAACCAGGTTGACAAAGAGACATCAAACTTCTCTCGTGGAGCTGGAGTCGGACAGGAGCCACACAGTGACATGCAGTGCAAGTTACTTCAATTTCCCAAAATGAGCAGGGTCACCGTCAATCATCTCCATATTCAGGTCAGACCTCGTGCGGTTATCCCTGAAGAAGTGTGTCAGCATGAAATGGAGCACAAAACAAACAGCAGCCGACTTCTCTGTGCATGTTTGTGTCCATGCGGCCCCTCGGTTAAAGCTCCTTTGTTCAGCACACTGTCAGTCTGTGTGAATCACCAACACGACCGCGAAGCGAGCGTCGGGTGTAGGTTGTGCGAAACGCTGGCGATAAAAGCCGCTCTGCCTCGGGTGTTAACGTTTCCCCTCGGCTGCGACGGGCAGGTGGGTGAACGTTAACACCCAAAGGAGCCGCTACCGAAGCTAGCAAACCGCCTCCCTCAGGTTAGCGCGTTGTGTTAGCCTCAAACACCTCGAGCAGGACAACATCACATCTCCGCCGTTTTACTTACACGGTGTCTTTCACTTGGTCGCTAGTCGTACGTTCGGGAACTTGCGTAAATCGAGGGCCATTATCTTGTTACTGTCATTCGCATCCCCGGTTGCTTTTCCACTGGACCATCCTCTCCTCTCTGCCACCGGACCCGGCGGGGACGATGATGCTGCTGCCGAGAGCGGAGGGGCGAGACTGACTGGATCGCTTCAGTGTGTTGTTGTGGCTGCCAAAGAGAAAAGCGCACTGCGCATGCTCGGAACAACTGTCATCCGGAAGGCTCTTATCTGATTGGTCGGTTGTCTGGGGTCGTTTTGTGAAACGTTGTTATCATATTGTAACCTTTTAGAAAAGTTGTATTTTAGCCGCTATAACAGGTGAGTTGTGTATAACGACATACAACATTTTTTTTAAAGTTAAACAGGATATATGTTTATGATAGATTTAACTAGTCGGTTGCTGAAAACCGAAACAGAATATGGCTACATGATACTGTCTAACAGTGTGGATCAGATTCAGGCTCACCTCTCAAACAACAATCTCTATGAACAGTTTCAGTCCGGTTTTCGCCCCCGTCACAGCACAGAAACCGCCCTCATCAAGATCTCAAATGACCTCCTCATGGCAGCTGACTCTGGACTACTATCAATCCTCATCGATACCTCCTCGATCTGAGCGCCGCCTTCGACACCATCTCCCACACCATCCTCCTCGACCGTCTAGCCTCCATTGGAATTTCAGATACACCCCTTTCATGGTTTCACTCATATCTCTCTGGCCGTACTCAGTTCATTCAGTTAAAATCATTCACATCACATCCCTCCCTCCTCTCCTCCGGTGTTCCCCAGGGATATGTCCTCGGTCCTATCCTGTTTATTATCTACCTCCTCCCACTTGGACTCATTTTCCGCAAACATAATATTCAATTCCACTGTTACGCGGACGACACCCAGCTCTATGTTTCCTCCAAACCCTCTTCCACTTCCCTGCCCCCCTCCCTCTGTGCCTGTTTACAGAAAATAAAAAACTGGTTCACCTCAAACTTCCTCAAATTGAACAGCAATAAAACCGAGGTTGTCCTCCTCGGCTCCAAGTCCACTCTCTCCAAGCATCCCAGTTTCGCCCTCACAATAGACAACTCCTCGGTCTCCCCCTCCCCTCAGGCTAAGAGTCTGGGTGTCGTCCTCGTCAGCACACTGTCATTCCACACTCACATCAACACCACCATCCGGTCTGCCTACTTTCACCTCCGAAATATCAACCGCCTCCGCCCTTCACTCACACCCAACAGCGCCGCAATCCTGGTCCACTCTCTTGTCACCTCCCGCTTGGATTATTGTAATTCCCTCCTCTTTGGTCTCCCCCACAAACTCCTCCATAAACTCCAACTGGTTCTACGACAACTCCACTGGCTCCCCATCAAACACCGCATTGACTTTAAGATCCTCCTCCATGCATTCAAGGCCATCCACAACCTCGCCCCTCCATATCTGTCTCACCTCCTCCAAATCAACATCCCCACCCGGTCTCTCAGGTCTGCCTCCTCCATCAACCTGACTGTCCCCCCAGCTCGTCTGTCCACCATGGGGTCAAGAGCCTTCAGCCGCTCTGCCCCTCGCCTCTAGAACTCCCTCCCCCCTGACATCAGAAACATTGACTCTATCATTTTATTCAAAACCCACCTTTTCAGGCAAGCCTATGCCTGACGTGTTCCCCTCTGGGTTGCTCTGCTGCAGACTGTTCTGCTTTTAACTGTGCTGCTTTTTAAATTGTGTCCGATTTTTAAGTATGTTGTACGGCGACCTTGAGTGCCTTGAAAGGCGCCTTATAAAACCAATGTATTATTATTATTATTATTTAACAACCATAAGGCAACACATGTTGAAACACAATACTTTATTTATTAATAGTCACACAAAAAATTACAAATGTAAATATATTTACTGGAACGATTTTACTATTGGTGCTGACGCTAATATATAATTATTATTATTCATATTATTGATGGAACAAAAAAAATCACAACATTAATTACAAAATGTGTTAATTGCCAGCCACTGTCAGTTTATCTCTGCATCTGTCTCATCCGACTGACAGCAGATGCCCTGTTGGCAGGCCTCACACAAGTCTGCCTCATGAGGTTTGGTAAACCTTTTGGTTTTTTTTGAACTGTCAACACAATCGTAGTCGTCCCCATCTTTGTAACAATTCTTCCGGATTTTGGCAAACAGTCTGAGCAAGGATTCTTCCAGCTCTTCCTCGGAAAAACCAGGGCGATGAAAAGTATTGTCTTGGCAACTGAGACAGGCCTGTCCGAAGGGCCTCATGATCACTGACCCCCGGTCACGTTGCAGCCGATAACGGAACAACAACGACACCCGTGCTGAAGACCAGATCTTGTGGCAAGAAGCACACTGAAAGCTGTGGGGAAATGAGAAGACAACATATAAGAGTCATAGCAGCTCAAGGTAAGAGAGATTCTAGCTGAGCTATTCACAGGTCACCAGCGTTTCAAAGATGAATCAGGAATAGAATAAATATACAAATAAATAAATACAATATGTCAAATATATCTGAACTAAAATGGTAGACCGTACAATTTTCCAAGATGAATGTTTTACAATTGTTTAACTAACATTTAAATTAAGAAGGATCCATCTTCCCATAACATAACATATATCCTGTGTTCTTTCCAGGCACCACAATCAATACTTTGAGAATATGTAACAACAACACATACTTTCCAGAAACACTGTGGCAGTAGATCTTCCAGCCTCTCCTTCTCTCCTCCTGGGTGACATATTTTGTCTGGACATAGCTAAAGTTGAGATTCCACTTGTCTCCATAGTCCAGCTCATTGTCTTCGTTCAGCATTACCTCAAAGGTCTCCCTCCACAAGGATGGAACCCAGTCTGCACAACAATGTATTACAAAAAAAGTTATTAAATATTGTTTCCAAAAAATATTCAAAAAATAATTATTCATAACTAATCCAAAACACATTTATTCAAAATACTACTGTTATACAACAAGGAGGAGCCTATTGGTGTATGAAAGGATTTGGGTTATGCTACAGCTTATAACAGTGAAGTTATTTACTAATCCTCCCAATAACAAATATTCTGCAGTATAATCAGATTTCTCAATAATTACTGCTTTAGCACAACCCAAAGGCGACCCCTGGTGGTTAAACAGAGTTTGTTTGCGCTACAATGGATTGGAATGAATTATTAAATATTTAAATTAAAAATCACAATAATTAATCAAAAGCTCAAAAACACCTTTCGTCACAAATAACAGCTGTCGTACAACAGGGACGGCCCGTTTTAGTAAAATAAAGGTTCATTAATTAAGGTTGCAGCTTGTTGTCTGCGTCACTGCGGTTACAGAGAGGTGTTGTTTGTGTTTAAATTCTGTTTCGCGAAAGAGTTATTGATCCGGGAAGTCCGAATCTGTGAATAACTTTACCGAACTTCAATACAGCCGATTTTAAACCTAAAATATTGACGTTATATTAATGGCGTCAAATTGATCAAAACAAATATTACGAAGCACCCAATCACACAGCATATTAACGTATACTCCACGCATAAGACATTATGTTTTACCTGTAGATCTGCTCATGTTGGTCGGAGGTCCGATAATCTTCTGCTGAGATGAAACGACGTTTGACTTGCTCTGCAGACCTCTCTTTATACTCTTCGGTATCTTTTACTTTGGAAAACGAAACTTACCGACACAGTTTCGTTTTCCTTCTAGTCGGCTTCAGGTGTTCGGTGTGATGGAAAAACGCGCAGTCACGAGATATCTTAACACATTGCGACACATAAAAGGGGATTTTATATGATTATAGTCTCTCCACAGTTATGATGATGGCTATCGACAGGCATTGCATCCCTTTGTCTCCAATCCATGTTAAATTAAATGTAAAACAATGTATTGTGTTTCTCTTAGAGCTTATTTACTTCTTTTTTTTATCAATGGGGTTTTCCTGATTGAGTTTCTTAGCACACATTTGAACAATGTATCCACTAAACAACAATTTAAAAATGTTGTCTTCCCTTTTTCAGTTTATATGCTTATATGATACCTAGATTGGCGTGTCTGTCCATTAATTGTATGAACTGGTGTATTTTTTGTATAATTTACAATAACATTGTTGCAAGTGTACTGAATCCCTGTAAACACACTCAAGTTCAGTTCGGGGCAGTCCAGTAGGGGGCAGTATAAGACAGCTGGTTGATCCACACGCACCACAAACTGAAATGGACTTTTAATTGCAGTGCAGTTAAACTTCAGGATGGCCTCTTTTGCTGCACAGTGGAAACAAGTATTTTAAGAAATCAAGGGATTCCCCACAGGCCATTGCCTGTTTCTCAGAAGTAGGCCATTAAAAATACATTAAGTAAATATACTTTCAATATCTGAGTCCTGACTACCAAACCCCCCACCTCGATCAGTCCTGTCTGCCTGTTCATGTTCCTTCTTTTGACCCACATATGGCCTTCTTGGAAATTTAAAGCTCAAGTTATTAGTGTAAACACTTATGTCACCTTTCTACTTTGACGATAAAACTGTCTTTCATCTCTTAATGTAAGTGCTTTCCACACCGTAACCTATTTTAGGACATCGTTAATTGCTTTAATTTTTGCTTTGAACCTAAATTACATTCTTTACATATACACTTTATGTAAAACCCAAGACATCCCTGAGCACAGCCGTCCTGGTGAGGTTTAAAATAAAGCTCCAAGACCTGTAATAGGTCGGAGCTTGTCATGACTTCTTTCATTTTTTATTCAAATATCTTAGTAAGAATAATGTTCGTTCTTGCACTTGGGAACTATTTTGTTGTTGTTGTTTCAAGTTAATTGTTATTATTTAGTTGTAAAGGCAGTAACAATAACCAATGCCAGTATTGAAGCGGCCATGTAGTGACAGCATGATGATGACAAGCTGGTTTGATGAAGCAGACCGTTGTTTGGTCCCTCTTCATATCCTGTCTGTTAAGTTCTGCATGGTATTTCCTAATAATCATTATCTCTTTTCAGTACAGTGGAAATAATAGCATCAGAATGGCAACACCTGTCACAGGTATGTAACGACGCTATCAGTCCACACACACGCACACACACTCACACACACACACGCACGCACACACACACACACACGCACACACACACACACTCACACGCACACACGCACGCACGCACACACACACACACACACACACACACACACACACACACACACACACACACACACTTGCTATAATGAAAAACCTTATGCACACTATGGGACTTTTCTTCTACCTGAGTTGTTTATGGTTCGTGATGATGCCCCACCCAGTACTAAAAACTGATTGTAATGCTTGTCAGAGTGTCCTGACAAGGTCTTGAGTTCTGGTCAAAGCAGGAACACACATTTATTTGATAAAACACACACGCAGGTTTGACAGGCTCAAAATACAAATCTCATTTATATGTACTTGTCAGTGATTATTTGGGTGTTATCTGTTTTAACAACATAATGCAAATTAGGTAATAAGATTTCTTAGTCACACGCACACACATACACACACACACACACAGGGTCATGTTTTACTATTCATTTGCAAGATCTTCACACGATGCAGACTGAAGGAACTTAATGTGAAATATCATTATATGGAGGGTGATAATAGGAATGTATGTTGTCTCATTGGCATGACAGTCCAACTACACACAACACGGCCACCCCCTTCAAACACACATACATAGCAACCCATACTGTATAGTGCTGAAGTGGATGTGTGTGCCCCTTTCCTCCCGGCACGGTGGTGTAAATATGACCTCAGAGCCCCAAGCTCCAGAGAGTCACCTTATACTCAGGTGTGACATTACAGCGTGAGAAAAGCATGCGAGGAAAGCTTGGGGCCTCAGAGATGCAGGCTCCAGAGAGACAAGACAAGAGCAGACTCACAGACTGACCTCTTTGTATTAACTTTCTACAGTGCTGAAGTAAATTTCAGTTGATCCAAGTAAATGGTGATTAGGTAATTCTCTGGGACAACAGCTATACATCAGACTGTAGACATGCGCAGAATTAAAAAAAGGATGAAAAAGGATCTTCAAATAGTTTTATAAACCAATGTGACACGATAGCATAAAGCCTGCTCTGAAAAAGAACTGAGATAATAGTCAGACATAACCTGAAAAACTGTTGGTGTTGAGTGACTCCCGGTGCACTGAGCTACTCCGCTTTCACAGAACTATTGTGCTTTTGTCTGCCATCTCTCGTCTCACTTTGACAACAAAGTTATCCTCTGAAGCATTAATAATGCACTCACTGTACATATATAACAACATTGTCAACATATCCATTAAATCAGACTCCTCTGCTGGCATGTTGAGATGCAGGCCATGATTTAGCTGCTGCCTATTCTGCCTGGACCTGTACACCTGTTCAATGGCTGCCAGGTGACTCAGAGAGGGAGGAGAATGGGGAGAGAGGCCAAGTGAGAGAGAGAGAGACAGAGAGAGAGGGGGAGGGGGAGGGAGGGAGAGAGAGAGAGAGAGAGGGAGGGAGGTAGGGAGAGAGGGACAGAGTGAGGGAGAGGGAGAGGGAGAGAGGGACAGAGGGAGAGAGGGAGAGAGGGAGGGAGAGAGAGAGAGAGAGGAAGAGGGAGGGAGAGAGAGAGGGAGAGAGAGAGAGAGGGGGGGGGGGGAGGTTGGGTGTGGTAAGATGCCTTGAGCACATTCCATGAGCGACCGCACCCTGCGTTTCAGCGTCTGTATACCTGCTCATGATTGTTATCAGAGCTTGTTCCTGTGAGCAGACTCTCTGCTGGCACTCATACTTTTTTCATCAAATATATTTTCCAACACACAATATTCTTTATCCTCGCATCATACTCTACTTGTAATACTCGCTCAGCTGTAAGCAAACACTCAACTCTCATTTCACATCTTTGTCAAGCTGAGAGTTGCACATTTGCTTGAATTGGAAAAAAAGCAAACAGGCAAAGAAAGAGCCCAGAAATATGGCTCCTGTAGTTTGAGTGAATAACAGCTCACGTGGACATGTGTGCTTTGAAACAGGAGCCACACCTTTCAGCAGGACTAAACACACAACAATATTCATAAGTCTGTGTGTGTGTTGCTATCAGAGTTGCCATGAAACAAGGTGTGGTCTGTCTTAGAGACACATTTCAGGACAAAGGACGGCCCATATAAAATGCACACACACGCACAGCAGCATTTACTGTACCTGCATGCCTAGTTTAAATGTCATGGCTGCTGGTGTATTTGAGAGCAAGGGAGAGACACACAGAGAGAATCTCAAAGAGAAGACGTTAAAAGTAAAGAAACAGATGGAGGCTTGAGACTACCAGTAATGATACATGTACAAATAGTGTCACTGAATCTGAGTATCACCGGCACTGTGTGGCTTTATGGCCTTTAGAAAAACCTGCTTCCCAAATCCAGCCCACGTTTAAGGAAAAACTGAGTAGAGTAGTCTGCAGCAGAGGATCCAAGGAAAGGGTAACTGCAGAAGGCTGCTGGTTCAGTGTTTCACCAGGGAGAGAAACAGCAGGTGACTCATGCACACAGAGTTTCAGTGGGAAACATGTTTTCAAGGAAACCAAAGTGAGCCTTTTTCAAAAACTGGGGCAATTATTATGGGATCATTTTAAATGCTAATGAGTATTTTCACAAAAAGAGAAGAGTCATCAAGTCAGCAAACTGAAACAGTAACGTCAGTTACAAAGCAACCTATATTCAATTCAATTCAGTTCAGTTCATTTTGTATAGCCCAAAATCACAAATTACAAATTTGCCTCAGACGGCTTTACAAGCGTACAGAATGAACAGAGTTACAGAGTTACAACACATTCAATGAATATGACAGAAATGTATGAATAATTACTAGGCATGGAACATGATCCAGATTTCCACAATCCATGAAACAGAAGGAGAAAGAGAGAAGTGGCGGGATGCATCAGCAGGGCCACGGCAGTAGGCAGGAGGCATTGCGAAAGAGGCTAGACCAATAAGGTCGGCCTTTGAGGCAGGAGGCACAGAGAAGGAGGCAGGGACATTGGGTAGGAGGCCAGGTCTAGGCCAGAGGCTGGATGCAGGAAGCAAGGGGTCAGGACCCAGGACCAGCTATCAATTGTTTGCTAACATTAGCCGCCAAAAGCTACTGGTCCCACTAGACCCAGTGAGGCTTGGGCAGCAAAACCGCTGAAAGTATTGAATTGAGAAATGGTTATTTATTCTGTCATAAATTATAGTACAGCTGTTACAATCATCCAGGGACTCAAGGGGACTTACTTGTCAACCTGTCCACATACAAATACAAAGTAGGGATGCCATCCCATTTCTCCAGGGACAATGGTGCTACATTTCATATTTCGGCAGTGCTAACAATCCAGCCAACATAACATAGGGTGCCAAAAATAAAACAAGTGCAGATCTTTGTGAAGAAGACACAAACGGCGTAGGCCTACAAAGTGTAATGGGTGATTTGAACAAAACTGACGAAAATGTAAACAAAGTCCTGAAGAAGAAAAAAAAAACCATCTATTTTAAACGAGTTTTGGAAAAGGTTTGAATAAACTTCTGTTCCATGAGGCCATAACCATCCCGCATGAGCAACACTTTTAAAATACGCCACTGGGAGTGAACTTCCAATGGTCTTCTGTTTCCAGTGGATCAACGGGTTTTGGGAGGAGTCACCCGGTGGGAAAGCCCTGCCTCACCCGAGCCGCGTCTCCTTCCTCATTCAGCGCGCTGATGTGTGCTCGATGTGGCGGCGGCTCCGGAGGTGCACACCCCGCCTAGAGAAGCAATTAGCCCGGGCCTGGAGTCCCTGTGGCCTCGCGTCGCCTGTCCTCGCTGGTTGACAGTGGAGGGCGCACACCGGGGGTTTGGGTGCAGTTGTAGCCCGATCCGAGGAATACCCGAGGAAGGAGACGCGCATCGGCGGTTTCACAGAGAAGAGCGAGACCCGTCGGTGCGGACGGGAGAAGTTTGGAGGTACGGACCGGAGCGGAAATGAAGGCGAAGTTTACAAGTGCAAAAAAAACCCAGACAAGTCGTACGGAGGGTCTATTATATTATATTGGGTCCTGTTTTAATATATTTTAAAATATATCTTATATGTAATACTACTACTATAATACTACTACTCTATTGTGTCCTATGTCCTATTGCAATTATATCCTGCTCTACTCTTATCGTATTTTTTATATTCCAGCTCTTTCTGGCTCTTTGTGAGGACATATCCTGACATTCTCCTATGTTCCCTCCTGGTGTAATATCTCCTGTATCCCAGTCTATTTGATTTTATTTTGTTCATTACTCCATTAATGTGTGTGGGGTAAAAAAGTGAAATTATGGTTACTTTCCTCACCAGCAGCCTGAAGTGTATAAAGGATTAATTATCGTGGTAGCTGCTGCTGTGCATTGCAAAACCTGAACAGTATTGTTATTGTAGTCTAAGCACACAGAAGGCTCAGCATTGGCTGCCACTGACTACGACGTGCTGCTCTTTTTCCTGCCCTTTGAAGACATTCACGAAAGGGACCAAAACAGACACTTTTTGGTCAGATTGTGGAGAGCATTGTCTGCACTAGATAGTGGGAATAAATAATGATTGTAAAGGCAGAGACACTTTTACGAGCGTGTCTAATGCATGGGATGCACAATGCTTTGTATGGTTGCAGGTTGTCATTTGGCTAGCATGACATCCCTCTAATTTAGAATTATTGATGAGATAATACACGGTCCTTGTCGTGCAGCCTTGTGTTGAGCAAGACACCTTGCCTCTTTCGAAAGGCTTTGATTTAGCGGCTCTTATTTTATGTTTATTACATTTGTTTGCATCTTGTACCAAACAAGCAATGTAATGACTCAAACTTTCACCTTTTCAGGTTTTGCCTCAATTCACTCAAAGTGACTCACTGGATAGGAATAATCCAACATGTGTTTATAATTTGGGGGGGAAAGGTTTGTAGTGCCAGCTCTTCTTTTTTGTGGCAAAGTCTCTGGATGTGTGCTTCTTATTATAGATTTTATGCTGTCACACAAGCAATATGGTCGGGACTGCATCCCATTCATAGCTGTGTTTGCAGTTGTATATGTTACGAGGCGTCATTGTTTCTGCATGAAATGCAAAGTAGAAGTATTTCTAAGCTATTGTTGTTGGATTTTACCACTCGAGGGCCGCAGACGGTTAAGGCAGTTGGAACAAACAACAAGGGACTGCAGTGGACCTGTTTTTCAAGCAGTACTGCTATGTAGAACACAGTTAAGAGAAGGAGGGATGTGTAACACCATTTGTCCTCACATGCAGTATACATTCCCTGACCGTGGGGGCTGTCTTTTGTGTGACTTTGAGATGCCAGTTCAACAGGTGTGATGATATACAGAGAGACAAGTCGGGCTCGTGTGTTTGCATTAATCTATGTCTCTGTATGTTAATCTGACGAAAGTGGCACTGAAAAGGTTCCTGACGGGAGCACCGGGAGATTAATGCTCGTCCCTCCCAAACCTGTTTAGTGGTATTCATTTCTTACTCCATTCAGACTGAATTAGCGCACAAAATGAATCAACCAAAGAGGTATGTTTGTTTAGTGAGGAGTGTTCAGATGCATGTGTGTGAGACAAAAGAGAAATAGAAAATATTTGTGGGAGTTTGTGTCTCCCTCAGGCTTGTTTCTCTTATTCACATGTTGAGACAGATAACATGTCTACCCCCCCCCCTCAGCTCTTCACTTATGTTTATCTCCCTCTTCTTCATGGTCAGGAAATGCTGAGAATGAGCCAATTTACAAGGGCTTAGTGAGCAACATTAGGCACATTCTGAATATTAGGTGTATCAAGCTATCGCTCGAGCTGTCAGTCGGTTGCCGGGCCTGCCTACCCTGTGGTTGCGTGTTTGCAGAACCGGCTTTGTCAGGTTGGCATTTAGGGCAAGCTCGTCCTTGTGTGGGGGACAGAACACTTTTAACTAAGAGGAAGGACTAGAGAGAGAGAAAAGATCTCTATCATCATGTCACTGTGCCTACGGTTTTGATATTCAATGCAGTTGCTATAATAACAAACAAAGCAGCAGAATTGTATTTGAAATATGCGGACCAAAGTCCCCACCCAGTCCGCCAGGTAGGTGAGCAAAAGACGCCCATGCTTCTTATTTTGGGTTATTCTGCTGTTATGTGTTACTGTTCTGGCATTCTGCAGTGACCCAAGAGGTTACACGGGTGAATAGGAAGAGTCTCAGGCTATCTTCAGTGCTTACTGTGCTCTGTAGTCACCTGCTGCGCTCATATTCACCTCAGGGTTGAATTGCACCGGTTTGCTGTTTTCCTCTCGGGTCGAGTTTTTTTAATCATCAACAATTTTTATATAATCAATATAGTTTCATCTCCTCAATTGTGATTTATGTGTTGATATCTTTTGGTTTTAGTGGCAATCTTCATTATCTTTTGCTTTTTTTGATTAAACAATTAAAAAATGAATTGATAATGATAATAAAAATAATCAATAGTTTCTCTTTATTTTTGCAACTGAAAAAAAGTAGTTCTAACTATTTCATCATTTTAAAAGCACTTGCAGTGTTTTTGTTGGCTGTTGTGTTGCCACACATTATAAAAAGCACGGCCAGGTGCACACCTCTAAATCTATGGCTGTTATCACACGTCCTCAGGTATGTTCTTTACTGCTGCCTCAGCATAATTCACCTGATTACTCATCATGCCTCAGGCTGCTAAACGTCTTTAAAATAATGAACAAAACAAAACAAAACACGTAAAAGTAGTTTTGATTCGTCCATATTAGAAACTTGGCAGGAGTAAAATTATTCCATGAAAGTAGTATGTGCATCAAACATACCTCGCTGCCCACTATGGAACTTTTAAATGGGAACAGCACACCACAAAGGCCCAATTTCTATGTCTCAAAATGAGTAAGGAAACAAGATTGTCAGCCATTTTGCCTGCAGATGAATCACCAGAGACCATAATGTTGCAAGTTTATCCCCGGCAAGGCAAGGCCGGGCTACCTGGTGACTCATAGGCCTCTGAGGTAAACCAGCTTCTTTTCCACTCATTATAGGTTAGGACTTTTTATCTTGCCACCGATCTCTCAAGTGTGTGAGGAAGTTAATAGAATATACGTAACACACTTCTAAAGCTGGTACCCACCTTACAAAACCTCTTCTGATCCTCCTACTCATGAGCCCAGCTGTCAATACACCACAGTTCCTGAGAATGTACTTCTCTGTGGTGATATATCCACACAGTCAAAAACACTACCACATGACCACATGCCGCAATGTGCAGGAGGAACACATAGTCCTGAGATGTACTGTTCAAGTGTTTAACCAGCTTACTTTGAATACTTTGACTTATTGGTGGGTGACCCATCCAGTATGCAGCTATCAGGACTAAATATGCATGAGGGGATGTTCCTGGTTAGCTCAACTGATGCTGCTTGATGACTGAGGGGTTGGAATCCACGCCTGAGACCTCAGTTGGTGATCATTTACTTTTATCTTTTGAAAGCAGATACAGTAAACCACAAAATAATTACTTTATTTTTCTTATTTGATAGTAAACTGAATATCTTTACGTTCGGACGTGTTGATTGGACAAAACAAGCAATTTAATAGCCAAATGATTAATTGATTGATGCTATAAAAAAATAATCTGCAGATGAATAGAGAAAGAAAACAATCCCTCGCTGCAGTCTTAATTGTTATTATCTCTCTCCTTGTGTTTTTTTTCAGGAAGTTTCTTTTTGTCAGGTTTAGTTATCTTTGCCTTCCATTTATATTGTTTTTCGATGGTGGCTTGTCTTTTTTGTGCTTTGAGTGAGAGAATTGGTATTTAATTAATTGATTCATCCGCATACAACTTGTGTGAAGGATATTGAACTTGGCTCTCAGGGTCTGTGGATCTGCGAAGTGATTCCTAAACTTCTCCATCCTCTGTTTCTCAATCAAGCAATCGCACATTCACAAATTGTTATTGACAATGTTTCTTTTACTACCTCAAATTAAGTCAGTTCAAGTCATGGCATAGCTAATAGCATCGTCATGCTCACATATGTCAATATGTGTGTTTGACTGAACCAGATTGTTCAGGATGAAGTCCGAGTAGCAACTTGAAGTTTGACGCACCAGCAGGAGGATTTACTTAGCTGAGATACAAGGGATCCTTGCTCTACACCTCTAAATGCCTTTCTTACTCCTCCCTTTCTCTTGCAATAATAATAACTAACTTTGAATCGCAATACAATTATAATTGATTTATACTATTCCTTGCCTTAACTGCATCATTTTGCCTTGTAAATTTAGGAACATTAGGAGTTTGTGGAGATCTGTCACAACTGCCGTAATATATAACCATGTTGTATTGTGTGCCGGTAAAGGTGTGCTAATGTGACAAGTGTACTTGTTAAACTTACTGCGCAAGCTTTTGATTCAGCGATAATAGACCCTTTGTGTAAGAGGTTCGAGGTACTCTTGTGTTCTTGTGTATCCTGACACAGGATTGGTGTGTTGTCTAGTTGCAACGACAAAAGCATTGTGACTGATCCATGAATATCGTGTTGTGTACCTGTTTGCTCTGAGATTCTTAAGAACCCTAAACACTAAAAAAAAAAGGCTGTCCAGATGCTTGAACAATTACAAATGTATTAATAGCATTGTGCATCACTTTAAAAAAAAGTCCAACATAATTTGTCTCTCTGTGACCTTTTCTTTTCCTGCACAGGAACAAGGTCCTCCTCACTTACCTCTTCTCCCCCGAGTCCTGACCTTTGACCCCACCCATCTCTCCAACCATGGCACACCGATCTCAGAGTTCATCGGTTGGCGATAACCCCCTTGACCCAAACTACCTGCCCCCTCATTACCGTGAGGAGTACCGCCTAGCAATTGATGCTCTGATAGAAAAGGACATACAGGTAACACTGCGGTTTTGTACTTGTTTTATCAAATGAATAATTATTTAAAAAGATGTATTGGTTTAATGGATTTGGGTGTGTCTTCTGTCACACCAGGGTTACTTTGAGTTCCTCCAGAATGCCGAGGTTTTCGGTTTCCTGTCACAGGCAGAAATTGAATTCATCAAGTCCACAATCCAGTTGCCCAACCAGACCTCCGGCGTCCCAGAGCTGACATACTATGAGGGAAGTCAGCCGGCTGATGGCTCTTCGGACACTTACTGGCCGATGCAGTCTGACCTAGATGCCCCGGGGCTGGACATGGGCTGGCCGGTGCCGCAGCAAGGCTTCATGGGGCCCACGGAGGTCACCACTCTAGTCAACCCCTCCGACCCAGACATGCCGAGCATCAAGGAGCAGGCCAGGAGACTCATTAAGAATGCACGCCAAGTAAGTAAAACGGAGGGTAAACAAGCGTTTAACTTGCATATCCTGTTTGCTTTCAGCTGGTATTACTGAGAAAATCAGCATCTGAATCTAAGATCAAAGCATTACAGTCATAAACATCCAGTTATTCAGTGTACAACCACAAATCTGCTATTTATGCTTTTGTTTCTGAAGCACACATCATACTTTTTCATGGCTAATCTAAAAGTGGATGGGTGGGAAGCAACTATAACGTAATAAATTAACTACTACTACTTACTACTGAATGTCCTCTTTCTCTGTCTTATCGGTATGTATGGAACAAATCTCTAGTTGAGATAATGTGCTGGCAGTGATCAGTGTATGTGTAGGTAATGCTGTTTCATTCTAAGTCTAATCGTACGTTTTATCTGCCACTGCCGACTTCAACATCACTCCCTTTCAGACACATTTTAAACTCACTGGCCTTTAAAATATATTTTACATGAAGTGAACATGAGTCAAACCAAGTTAGAGTGGTGGGCTGTGTTGTTATTTGTCCTCTATTTCTGTATTTTTTGTAAAGGAGTACATGCCTGTCTTTTTAACTGTGACAGAAGGTGCGACTCTCCTGGTTCAGACATAAACGTGTTCAACATGCATATAGAAAGAAGACAGACAGCTTATCTTTCTATACCATGTTTATTGCGGACATTTAGTAGAGGTTAACATTTATTGTATTGCTGATACACTGAGGGCAGTTACATTTCCATGTAGTCTCGGTTATTTGTGCCAGTTGTTTTGTACATCCATCATAGGGCCCTGAAGTAGGCTTAGTGTATTTTGTCACCCAAAGCGGTTGAGTGAGGAATGAGGAAGAGATGTCTTAATGGAGGTGGGCACAATATTTTAATTAATTATTACATTTGTATAGTATCTATGGAACGGTGTGAATAGCGTTAGTACATAAAGTAGTCTTAACATCCTACTTACTTGTCCTTAATTACTTAATTACTTAATTATCCTGTAATTTCCCCACTGAGGGACTAATAAAGGATTATCTTATCTTATCTTATCTTATCACATTGTCAGGAGAAACATTTACGCTACCCCGTCAAACGTACCATAAACATGTACATATTGTAATATGTAAACGTTTACATGTTGCAATTTTAAATTACCCATTTAATTAAACTGAACTAATAACGACAGTACTATATTGACCAAACAAGTTTTCTTGTGTTTGCTCTTCTGTTTCAGGTTATTGCTGTGGTGATGGACACGTTCACAGATGTTGACATTTTTTCGGATCTTCTGGACGCGGCAGCGCGCCACATTCCAGTTTACATTCTACTGGATGAGCTGGAAGCCCATAACTTTGTTTCTATGGTGGAAAACTGCAAAGTCAACTTGGATATGCATCCTGTGAGTTTGCCTTTCTTACATTTTCTCAAAAGACTGGGCTGCCAGTTGACTATCCTTTGACATTTTTTTTTTTTTTAAACTTATTTATAACATGTACATTTCCAATAATGCTCCATAACATGATTGAAATTGGGTTTTACAGATGATGCGTGTCAGGACTGTGGCAGGAATAACCTATTATTCCCGTACGGGGACATCATTTAAGGGGCAGGTGAAAGATCGTTTCTTACTGGCTGACTGCAAAGCTGTACTCAGTGGCAACTACAGGTGAGTCATTCCGTTGTATTTATTATATTTGTATTGAATTCTCAAGACACCTTTGCCTGTCACTTTGCAAATGTAAGTACTTTCATGGCCTCCAACGTTTGTTCTTTTTTTTCTTCCAGTTTCATGTGGTCTTTTGAGAAGATCCACCGCTGCATCGCCCACCTCTTCCTCGGGGAGCTAGTTGCCACCTTTGATGAAGAGTTTCGCATTCTCTTTGCTCAGTCAGAGCCTTTAGTCATTGACCCATCCAATGGAGCACCCGCTCTCTCTGACAGCAGCAGCACCAGCAGTTACTTGGGCAACCAGTTCGGTCTGAAGAGGACCCAGTCTTTACGTAACCCCATAGGTTTCCACAGGCACCCTGAGCTTCCTGCTGCCTTCTCCTATGGAGACTCTGATCGTAACCTTGCACTTCCTTTCCGAAGGAACGATGCATTTCGTCAAACCGTTGAATCAGGAATTACAATTGGAAAATATTCCCAGCAACAGTTTCGTCCACAGCAGTCGTACCTGGACCAGGGGAGATCCATAGTTTCCAGACAAATGGATTTGAATACCTCCACCATCAAGAGGCACAGCTATGCAGAGGGAACCCAGGAAAACTACTCATCTTCAAGGCAATACATGAGGCACAGAGTCATGAATAATCTGGATGAGACAGATGTTCAAAGGTAGTTAACCCTTTAATATCTACAACTGTCTGAATTTTTCAAAATTATCACATGTATCACAATCTTAATTGAGCACATGTATTTACACATAATACATTTTAATCATATAATTAAGAACCACCATATTTCACTTACAGGGAGCAGACCCAAAGTAGCTATTATCTCAATGAAGGGCCTGGGCCGGAATCTGGCCACGGATACTACGACAGAAACTACGACAGACTTCGAGTTTATGCTTCACAATTTTCCATTGACCAGCATTCAGATTCAGAGCCTCCAGGAAAGTATGGCCGAAGCTACTTTTCATCTGAGGACTTAAGAGGACCTGAGGGACAGCAGGCACCTCCATTAGCTGGGAGGTATGGAGGAGATTTTACCAATAAAAGGCCTACCATAGGTCAGCCTTATGCCTGCCAGACTTCACCCACGCAGCTCCACCCACCAGAGAAGAAACAGTTTGCCAAACCATCTGATCAAGAGCATGATGAAGATGAAGGTGCCAAGCAAGGCATGAGGAGTTGGAGGATCCAATCCTATCTCAGCACTTATGATGACAGTGGAGAAGAAGGTCTGACTCAACCTTTGGGGCCTGATGCATTTGAAGACCTTCCACCATCTCAGCAGCCAACTGGCACTGAACATTCAGCTCCCCGCTTTGGAACAAAGGAGCCACCGAATGTTCCCCCTAAACCCAGACCAGATATCATGAGGCCGCGGTATGGAAAGCCCAACTTAACTGAGGGCAACAGTAAAGACTCTGCCCCAACAACAACCAAGGATCTGCTTCCATCAGTCAGTGACTTAAAGCCATTTGCACTGGAGAAAAAAGCCAGGGAGGCTGAGAAGGAAAGGGAGAGAAACACAGAGAGGGGTGCAGCAAGGGAGGTGGGTGTAGATGTGGAGGTGAAGGAGACTTCAGATATCTTCCTGTCCAAACATGAATCATTCCATTCACGTATTAACCCACTCCTTCAGCGTACCTCTCGCCTGCGTTCCTCGCTTATATTCTCATCTTCCAAAGCAGAGATGCACAGTGGTAGCCTTGGCCTAAAATCAGCAACAGAGAAAGACGAGGAGTTAGACACAGTGCGCACATCCTCGATTGTGGCCCAGATACTAGAGAAGAGAAGGTCACTGACTCGTGAGCCTTTTGAGTGGAGAAAGAAGGCTGAAGAGAAAGAGAAAGAAAGTGAGAAAGAGAAAGAAAGGGAGAAAGAGAAAGAAAGGGAGAAAGAGAAAGAAAGGGAGAAGGAGAAAGAAAGGGAGAAGGAGAAAGAAAACGCAAAAGTGATGGATGAAGAAAGGGAGAAGCGGAAAGAAAAAGAGGAGAGAGAGCGACAGCAGAAGGAAAGGGAGATTCGAATGAAAGATGAGATGAAAGCAAAAGAGGAACTTCAGAAACTCAAAGAACAGGTTACGAAGACACCAACTGCTGAGAAATCTGACGTCACAACATCATTGTCTATGAACATGAATGACCCAGCCAATAGACTGCAGTATTTCAAAGACCTGGCTGCCAAGAGAAATGCCTCAAAAATGGAGACAGAGTCATCACTAAAAGCTCCAGAGCCCGCTGAAAAAAAGCCAGACCATTTTGATAATCGTCCCCTAAAAACTACAATCACCCCAAAGATGCCAACGGTCTCTGTTAGTTCAGCAGAACCTGAACCAAAGAAGACAGACATCTCTACAAAACTGGCAGAGCTCACTCGTAGATCTTCATTTAGTTCCTCAAAACCACCCGTAATCCATGCCAAGCCTCCTCTGAGACCTTCAGAGGCAACTCAACCTCGTAAAGAGGAAAGTACATCTGAGGGTCAAATAAAGGATATATTCAAGTCTCTGAAGCCCCTCGCTTCACCTAAGATCTTCAGGAGAGATCCGTTGAAGCTCAAAGGACTGAATCCTCGTCGCATCTCTAGTGGTGAGGAGACTCTGACCACAGACGCTACAGATGCAGAGAAGAGTGAACTAAAAAAGAGTCGCTCTTATAGTTCTTCAGCTCTGACACGTGACGAATCCAGGGAAGGACTGCACAAGGTTTTGGGATCTTCTACATCCATCAACACACTTGGTGAGAGCAAGGGCGAGGGTAAGACACTTGACTTTTTAAAGAAGCAGACTCAGAGGCTAAAGGGATTCCTGGGGCCCAAGGATAAAGAAAAGAAATCTTCCGGAGATGATCGGGGCATGAGCACGAGTTTATCAGCTAAAGATAAAGGTTCTACTACTACAGACCAAACTACAGCCAATCACAAGACATCAACCAGCGCGTCGGGCACATCTCGATACCAGGCCCCGGGCAGCTCTGTTCTCTACGGTAGCAACCTACGAGATGACACCAAAGTCATTCTAGAGCAGATCTCAGCCAACAGTCAGAAGAACCGACTGGAGCGAGAAGAAACCGGAGGCGACGGGGCGAAGGGGCTGGAGAGACAGAACTCCATAAAGAAGAGTCGATTTCTGCATCCGCAGACCTACGTCCAGGAGCGGGAGGGATTACTGAAGAGGATAGAGAGTTTGAGGAAGGAGAAGAAGGTCTACAGCCGCTTTGAGGTAGTATATCACTGCAAGGATGATGTTTGCAGCATGGGTGGGAAAGAGATATGAACAAAAGCAGCGCTAGGTGTAAACAACTAAAGCAGTTAAGACATGTATTAGTGAAATCAGGAGTTTAGTTTAAATTTCATGACAAAAACCCAGCTGTTTGAAATATAAATCCTGTATTATCTGGACCGTGAGTCTGAAATAAAAATGTTGATTGCTGATTGATAAATCCTGTATTATTTGAGTTAATCAGATGCAGCAGGATACAGTACACTATACGTTTACAATTTAAAAAGTAAAGCGTGAAAGAACCATTTCTTTGCAACTTTCTGAGCCATAGAAATGATCATATATGTTTACACTTATGTTAAGGCATTTACAAAAAGGTTTTTAAGATTTGAAAATGGAAATAAAGTAATTAAAATGTAGATAAACACACATGTGTTCATATGTTTAAATTATATTTTTATAGATGGTCTCCATCATTTAAAAATGAATTATGTTGTTTGTGTAATTGAAACAATTTTTTGTATTCCCAAACAATTCAGATTAATGTTGACATAGTGTTTGCATGTTGGTGGACACGCTAATGTTCATTTCTTTTTCACAAGTAGTTAAACAATAAGATTGATAATGATTATTAGTCTATTTAAATACGACTGAATTAGTTTTTATATTTACTGGTATACTGGTTAAATATAAGTGAAAGAACATACTTTGAGCTGTCCCTCCATAATATTGACAGAGAGAATGATGGAGAGAAAAGACTAAAATTGGGTGGAGTTCATACACTGTTGCATTCACTGTTCTTCCTGTTGTTCTCTTAACAGATGGGGAATAGCTTGGGATAACGAAAGATGGAGGAGCCACCTTTTTATATGGAAACTGTTCATGCAAGATGATCAAAAAGACCCATTGCCCACATGTGCCAACGCCACTATCAAAGTACTGCTGTGGCTCAACACTGCAGCCTTTCCTGAATTTTCTCACAGTTATACAACTTGATAGACAATACATGAACATGCTGAAAACAAAATAAAGTCATTGGGTCTGGAATGTGCCTGTGTGCCAAGACCTGGTACTACTTTGACCAAATATGGTTACTGAGAGAAAAAACTGTGACTCTACTTGCATACTGGCTGCATGGGTTAATGTTCCACCAAACAGAAAAAGGTAGGGCCTAAAACCTAAAACAACTTGTATGAACGTGAATGAGGGAGTTAAAGAAAGACGGTACACCGGAGGGATAGAAAATAGATCCATGCCAGTTAAATGTGTGTGTGTGTGTGTGTGTGTGTGTGTGTGTGTGTGTGTGTGTGTGTGGTGTGGATTCATTGTGTGCCAATGGCCCGCCAAGGGCATTATCGAAGCTTGGACAATTATTAACCCAGACCAGAAAGCAGAGATGAGAAAATGAAGAGGAATAAAATGAGATGAAGAATTGATGAAGGTTGATAAAGGCAAATATGTGAGATTCTAGAAAATGAAAAGAAAAAAAAAACAGTGAAACTAAATCAGAAATGTCTAATTCTAATGTTGAGGTGGAGTTTCGATCGAGAGGGTCATATACCTTTCCATCAAGGCGTGGACCCACTTCTCAGGGTTGAAGATGTCAAATAACTATTTAGAGAAGGGCCTACAGGCTTTCATGGTTCGAGGAGTGGGGTTAAACATGTAAGGGTGCTAGCTCATGTCTTATGTAATGTAAATAAAAACGTAAAGCACTTGCAGTTGTTCTGAACACTGTAAAAAGACAAAAAATGTACAACGGTTTCTTTGTCTTTTCACTTTGAAATTAGTCATTAGTCATTTAGTAATTACCTATAAGGGAAAGGAAGAGAAAGGGGAAGCAGGGCCATGCCTCCTTACATAAGTCACTTAACTTCTAAGACCTACCACGCAGAACCGCTAACTCCTTTGTTGGTCTGTGAATACTCGTACACCAGAGCTTTAGACTGCCACAGCAGTTCCCAGACTGCTCGAGAGCTCGACGGGGCATCAAACTTTAATGTGTTGTTTTTTGACAGTACATAAAGGGCTGGAGGATCGATTGCCATAATGACACTTCAGGGATTACAATGTTTTCTATACGGGATTATAATGTACATATTTATCTAAAAAGGGGATTGTTGATATTCTAAATAACAAATTTAATGATGATCATCTTCACTGTACTATCAAAGTGCCTTGTGTTTATTTTAATTAATATGCAGGGATCGGTCTTAGCTGTAAAAAGTAATTGGCAATAAGTATGGTGAAATTAGTTGCTCAGGGCTAATGTGTTTTTGTTTTTTAAACCTCGGATAGTATTAAATTGTATTTGAAATACTGCAAAAATGTCTTTTATTAAATCTCTTTAAAACTGAAATTGAATCTGGCTGTGTGCACATAATCACAGGATGCAAGTATATTGTAGTGAATGGTTGTACTATTTTTATTTAAAGGCTCTTAGATTCATATAGTAAATTTGAACATTTGAAAACAATATCACAACAATGTTAAAATCTTTATATTTTTTGATATATGAATAACTTTTTAGTATATAAATACACAATATGAACATAGCAACATATCCATACAGGACACTACTACCGCAACTAAACACCATTTAACATTCAAAATGTAAAATATTGCAGGTTTGAGAATACATCAAAGCAAGCCCATTTAAGTGTTCCTGTCTCACAGAACCGGGTTTAGGAGGATCCTGCTTCTCTCTTGAAAAAAAGCCACGTTTGTGAGATTTAAGGTTTGGACCTGTAAGAACTGATCAACTTACTGGGGAGAAAACGAGGGACCCTGTAATGCTATAAACTACTCCCTTTCACTCCTGAATCTCTGCAGCTGTGTCGCAGGCGGCCTTCTCTATCTCGTCGAGCTCCTCGTAGAGACGGTGCAGCTGAGCCAACTTCATTTGTTCTGTAAGAATCACCAAATCAAAGGGGTTGGGAACAGAAAAGAAACACTGTCCAAAATAAATGTGTTACTGCTTGCAGAAGAATGATCATACATCATGAGATGGAACTTACCAGCTGATAACAGCTGACGTGTTATATTCTCAGCACTCTCTATTTCATCTGGGAGCATTTCTGGAGTCTAAGGAACAATTTGAAGGTTATCAGTCATTAACAAGATCAACATTGAGTCACACTTGACATCATTCTTAGTTATTTTTATATAAAGCAAACAAACTCACAAAGACAGAGTGCAGATTCTTATGCTGCTCTATCAGTTGATGAAGTTGGTTTTCAAACTTCATCCTGCAAAAATAAGGCTGAATTTATCAGAAATAAATGACATTTATATTGACATTTGATAAAAATGTTGTAACACATAATTGGACATTTAATAGGTACCGCTGCTTCCGGTGCTTAAGCTTTAACTCCTGAATTTCACATCTGTACTGTTCCAGCAGTTCCTCGCTTCTCTTGTTCTGCTTCAAATGCCTGCAAAACACACAATTCATCATTAAGTACAAGATATAAACATATATAAAGATTGTAACATTTGATTTCACCTAAACGTACAGAGTGCATATATTAGACCTGTTACAAGGTTTGAAAATTGTTAATCATTATTTCACAAGTGTTGGTCAGCGATTACATTGCAGACTGCACCATATTCTTCATATTACAACATTTGATCCCATATACATATGCAATATATATATATACAGTAGGTATTGTGCCCTTAAGAACAAGTCTATTGCAATTTAAACCTGCTGTTTGTAACTCTAGATATCAATATCACATGATTCTGTGACATTACACAAACATGTGTCACAGCTATGACAACCTAAATATATAGTACAATTAATCACAATGTATTTAAATGCTGTCTATTATTAGTAAGTTATTATGCTTGCATATGGGGATTAGATTAAATATATCATTACAAGTAAACAACACAAACAACATAAACAAGCATTTTACATAAAAAGTGAACAGACAGGAACAGCAAATAGTCACACTGGTATCAAACTCAAAAGCCCAGAATGAGACACATGTATGTATCTTATTTTTGTATATCTCAAATCCATCTTGGTGGAAATGGTTCTAGTCAATATATACCACAGAATAAATTGTACCATTGAAAAGCTATACATATGTACACTGAATTCATATTCCTTGTTTGTGTTACACATACTTGGCAAATAACACAGATTCAAATGTCAAATGTGTGAGAAGGATGGGGAAGATTTGACACCAGACAATTTCTCAAAGGAACAATAATTTAGTATTTGGATAAGTTGCTGCCATCTAGTGTTACATATCCAAAACACACAATTATCACAATATGAAGAAATAAAAACGTTGACAGGTCACGTGATGCACTCTTGTCAGCTGGAGACATTCAATAATGTGTTTTATCTGGTCAGTGTGGAGCTCACCTGACAGCGTCTTGCTCAGACTCTTCCCACTGGAACTGCAGCTTCCTGCACAACTCTGGAAAAAAACATCACAGCTCCTCAACTTATTAATGTTTTGTTTGTGTATTTAGTATTTAGCAGATGAGATATTTGTTTCCCGAAACAGTCAACAAAAACTCTGCATGGCATACATCATCAATTAAACATAAGTCTTTGAGAACCTTCTTTTTCTTTATGGTGTCCTTCCAGTTTGTAAGCTTCAATTTGTACTGTCAAAACAACAATAACATGTGTTTAAATACATAACACATAGGTCTCAGCAACAGGTACAATGAGAGTGTTAATAAAAACAATTATCAGGGAGGATTTTGTGTCTTACAAGTTGTCAGCTCTTTCTGCAAAATGTCACGGGCTGATTTGATCTCCTTAATTTCTTCCTCCAGGGCTCTTTTACCTGGAACCAAATACAGTGTGTTTGACTATTATAGTTATTTTTAAACTATAGGGTCACTTACTTGCCTCGTAAACAAACCTTTGTATGTCATTCAAACATGATTCAATCATCCTGACACTTCTGATTTACAGCTAATGAATCTCTGCTTATTGAGCTATTCCTTTTAATTGTATACAAAGTAAATCAGAATGGGTCTCGTAGGGTGTTGCAGTTCCCTACAAGATGGAGATATTAATCATATCTCATAGTTCTCCATTCATCATGATCTGATACTCCTTGTTTGGAGTAACAGGTAAGGATGTACCTCACTGAAGATGACGGAGAACGCTGTAGGAACCATTATAGTCCGTACGGACAGCTGTCTTACTCACGGTTTGAAGTTCTAATATTTTAAGTGTTCAACTTGTACTTGTTGCATGTAGTTTACCATGTGTTGCTGAAACTCTGACCCTTACCCTTAACTTATGAAGATTATTGTTGTATAAGCTGTTTTTTCTGTTAAACCTAAAATAAATTGTGTGTTAATTAGCATACAGGCAGCACAACCAGTCTGATTCAATTTTCCCTGACACTTCGGATTAAAGCTCATGGATGTCTCCTTAGCTTTTCAAAACATTGCTATTCCATTTTATTTGTAAACATAGTAAATCAGAATGGGTCTCATAGGGTGTTGTAGTTCATAGTGAGGTTTATGTGCACGACAGTCCTCATTGGAAGTCAAATTACGGGGGGAAATATATATACAGCGTCACACTGACTGTTTACATGCATGCACCCAAATACAGAGTTATCAGATTAAGACAATAGTGTGATCAGATTTTTGGTTACATTTGATAGAGTGTTGCAGTTCCCTACAAGGAGTATCAGATCATGATGAATGGAGAACTATGAGATATGATTAATATCTCATAGTTCTCCATTCATCATGATCTGATACTCCTTGTTTGGAGTAACAGGTAAGGATGTACCTCACTGAAGATGACGGAGAAAGACGTAGGAACCATTATAGTCCGTACGGACAGCTGTCTTACTCACGGTTTGAAGTTCTAATATTTTAAGTGTTCAACTTGTACTTGTTGCATGTAGTTTACCATGTGTTGCTTAAACTCTGACTCTGACCCTTAATTTATTAAGATTAAGCTGTTTTTATCTGTTAAACCTAAACTAAGTTGTGTGTTAATAAGCCTGCACAACCAACCTAACTACATTTTTCCTTGACACTTCTGATTAAAAGCTCATGGATGTCTCCTTAGCTTTTCAAAACATTGCTATTCCATTTCATTTGTATACAAAGTAAATCAGAATGGGTCTCGTAGGGTGTTGCAGTTCCCTACAAGATGGAGATATTAATCATATCCCATAGTTTTACATTCATCATGATCTGATACTCCTTGTTTAGAGTAACAGGTAAGGATGTACCTCACTGAAGATGACGACCAATGACATAGGAACCATTATGATCAGTACGGACAGCTGTCTTACTCATGGTTTGAAGTTCTAATATTATAAGTGTTCAACTTGTACTTGTTGCATGTAGTTTACCATGTGTTGCTTAAACTCTGACTCTGACCCTTAATTTATTAAGATTAAGCTGTTTTTGTCTGTTAAACCTAAATTAAGTTGTGTGTTAATAAGCCAGCACAACCAACCAAACTACATTTTTCCCTGAGACTTCTGATTAAAGCTCATGAATGTTTTGAGAATTAGCTTTTCAAAACATTGCTTTTCCATTTCATTTGTATACAAAGTAAATCAGAATGGGTCTTGTAGGGTGTTGCAGTTCCCTACAAGATGGAGATATTAATCATATCTCATAGTTCTCCATTCATCATGATCTGATACTCCTTGTTTGGAGTAACAGGTAAGGATGTACCTCACTGAAGATGACGGAGAACGCCGTCGGAACCATTATACTCCGTACGGACAGCTGTCTTACTCACGGTTTGAAGTTCTAATATTATATATGTGTTCAACTTGGACGTGTTTCATATAGTGTATCGTGTTTTGCCTAAACTCTGATCCCTACCCTTAATTTATCAAGATTATTTTTGTATATGCTGTTCTTTCTGTTAAACCTCAAATAAACCGTGTGTTAATTTGCATACAGCCGCACAGCAAGCCATCTGATTGGTGCACATTTACGAAGCGTCTCTTCAATTTTAAGACTTTCGTGTTGAACAGTTTTAACATTGTATGATCCGTTTAGCTCTATAAGACACGCTACATGCGGTATAATACTCATTTAAGGGTTTTTGATCGTTTAATTTAAGAAAACAATAAGAGTTACCATCGGAAGCGGAAGTATAGCTCCACAAAGACAAACAAAGATGTCAAGATGACTACTCCACTTCCGGCTTTCGTCAGAGTTCCATGTTCAAATTCATGCTGGCTTGTCCAAAGCGAATAAGTAAAACGAACTACAGGACTCAAGCTGATCACATTAGTAAACAATTAATACGACAGAAAAATAACCGAAACGTCGATTTCATAGGACCGTCCCAAAGCGCCGACGTGAGCCTAATTCAACACGAAGGCGGAAAAACGCGACAGTGAATTCGCTTGGTTCACTTTGTACCTTTGGCTTGACCGAAAAGCGTTACAGGAGTGGGTTGAAATGTGTAGTTACTACAAATTCAATCTAAATGTTAGATGGAGAACAGTTGAAACTTAAGAAGGAAGTGGAGGTTTGTCATTTAAAAACTAACGTGGATTAAAACAAATTTTCTCTCAGAAGATGTCGCTATTGGGTTTGAATACCTACATTGGAACAGTTCCCCTCCTTGTCAACTCACACTTCATTTAAGGAGGTCATACAATGTGCACATGAATAAAAAACGTGACACGTTTAAGTCAGTCAAACACTACCTTGTTGCAGCCTTCTTAATTTGCCCATCAACTGTTCAACTTTGGGATCCAGCATTTCTCCACCTGACAACAGGGCATAAAATATACCTCAACAGATTTATTTTGACATTTTCAAGATTAGTTTCATTTGTACTTTGTAAAACTCTACCTTCTCTCAGTGGTGTAACATTAATCAAGTCCTCAATGTTGATTCCTGTTAAATACAAATAAATGTTAATGTGAGAGGTCTCACTCCAACATTAATATGTAACTTCAGGTGTCCCTATTAGATAAAGTTACACGATTAAAACTGTTCTGTGAAATAAAGTGAACTTGTAAGCTTTTTATCTCAGACTGATATTACGTTAGCTGAGTGTTTAGCTAGCATTTACCTAAAATAGTGCTAACCTTTCTCCTTTAGCAAACTTTAATGACTATTAAAAATGAAATGACACTTAATTAACGGTAATATTTTAACAATTAGCCAGCTATTGAGGAAGATACTAAACAATAAGCCCGGTTTACTATTCTGCATTATTTCAGTTTCACACAATGTTTTATTAAAAGTTAGCTTTAGCTTAATAGTTTACTTTTCATAGCCAACAACAACTGGATGGCCGATTCTACCATGAATAACTTTATGTTAATTAGTTATTTTAAGTAAACATTAGCCACTACAGTAACTCAGAGTTTAATTTAAGATTAAGCCATCTAACCTGCCAATTCGCTCATATTGACTCAGCCAGCAGAGTCTCTCCTTGAGCTATCCAGATGAGGGAAATATCCTATTTTTACTCGCGAGTCCGTGAAGAGACGCGAGCACGAGCATCGAGAACGAGGTTTCGCGCCAAAAGGTGCGATTCAATCATCCTGACACTTCTGATTAGAAGCTAATTCTCTGCTTATTGAGCTATTCCTTTTAATTTTATACAAAGTAAATCAGAATGGGTCTCGTAGGGTGTTGCAGTTCCCTACGAGATGGAGATATTAATCATATCTCATGGTTCTACATTCATCATGATCTGATACTCCTTGTTTGGAGTAACAGGTAAGGATGTACCTCACTGAAGATGACGACCAATGACATAGGAACCATTATGATCAGTACGGACAGCTGTCTTACTCACGGTTTGAAGTTATAATATTATAAGTGTTCAACTTGTACTTGTTGCATGTAGTTTACCATGTGTTGCTGAAACTCTGACCCTTACCCTTAATTTATTAAGATTATTGTTGTATAAGCTGTTTTTTCTGTTACACCTAAAATAAATTGTGTGTTAATTAGCATACAGGCAGCACAACCAGTCTGATTCAATTTCCCTGACACTGCGGATTAAAGCTAAGGATGTCTCCTTAGCTTTTCAAAACATTGCTATTCCATTTTATTTGTAAACATAGTAAATCAGAATGGGACTCGTAGGGTGTTGCAGTTCCCTACAAGATGGAGATATTAATCATATCTCATAGTTCTCCATTCATCATGATCTGATACTCCTTGTTTGGAGTAACAGGTAAGGATGTACCTTACTGAAGATGACGGAGAACGACGTAGGAACCATTATAGTCCGTACGGACAGCTGTCTTACTCACGGTTTGAAGTTTTAATATTATATATGTATTCAACTTGTATTTGTTGCATGTAGTTTATCGTATTTTACCTAAACTCTGACCGCTACCCTTAATTTATCAAGATTATTGATGCATATGCTGTTTTTTTCTGTTAAACCTAAGTCGTGTGTTAATTAGCATACAGGCAGCACAACCAGCCTTCTGATTGGTGCACATTCACTGCTTTTACTGCCTTTTTACAAACGTTTTATAAACAATTTATAATGTCCCATAGGCTACCACGTGGTAAATGGTATATGATATAATACATTTATATTATATTATATATAAATATATTTTAGATATTTTGATGACATTAATCTTTTAAATACAAATTTTCTTCAAATATGTAACAATGTATTCACTATTCAAAAGCTTTAAACCAGATCAAGACTAGATGTTTGAGGCCGATGTCAATATTAAAGAGTGAAAACCTAATGCAAAACTCACATACTTATTGGAGCCTGAAAATAAAGCTTGTCTGACGACCTATGCAATGCATGATGCAATGGCAAAATATTAACTTAAAGTATATCTTTGGGATTCGTACTGCAGCTTCATTTATGATCAGCTAAATTGACTGATAATATTGGCCATGCTGATTTATTGGTCAGTATTTAATATCAAGAACACAGCCGGTTTACTTTTATTAGAAACATCTCTTCTCAAGAGTGGCTCATGGTCAGTGAACACACACAATTCAAAAAACATTTACACTATCGGTTTGAATGAAAAGCAAACAGCAGTGTAGAGGAATGTGGTTCCACTTTGATTTAATGCAAATATACAGTGCCAACAGACCTACAAAGCCCTGAAATTACTTTACCTATACACATCAAACCACTAAGGAGTTCTATGTACACTTACACATCAGTTAGATACAAACACAAGAGTTAAAAAAAGGGCTGCCAAACAACACTGTGTCTCTCCAAAACAGGAATACCTGTATAGTGTGCATTATCAACACATGCAAATGAGAGGAGAGGGCCATGCAAGAGGTGTAAAATCAAAACTGAAGTTACAAAATAAAAAATGTTCATGTTAAATATATCTCTCAAGTTGTGTGTGTTTACGTGCATTTTGGCTTCCAGTGCCTGTTGATTCCTTTAGCTTTTGAGTATAACCAGTATATGGTGGTTTCACAATCACGTCAAGTAACAAAGTCCTTGTACATTTTTCCAAACAACAGCATAAGCAGGTGTCTTCCTCAACACCATCTTAAAAGCAACCTTAAAGCAACCCTGTTATCTACATCAAGCTCAATAAATAGATACGTTATAAGTCAGTCGTCCATCTATAATGGTGTTAAAACTCAGAAGTTCTGAAACTTGGATCAGCTTGGTATGGAAGTGGGCAGAAATTCCAATACTTCAACTTTAGTTCACATTAGTTGTAATGAGAAAAAACGTATAGAGCGCTACATTTTCACTTCATGTTAATGACCAGATGAGAGCAAACAAGTGACATTTCAGTTTGGAATCATATAATTAATTTCAAAACATGAAAAGACATTCCGTAAGAATATATAGTTTATAAATAATAATTCATGTTCATGTTAATCACATCCAACACTGATCTTCATTCTTTTGCCAATACAATATTTGAGTTACTGTACTGGGTACTTACCCAGTACAGTCCTAATATCAGGGCACATTTCCCCAAAAAGCAACACATCCGAGGTGGGAGGGGTTTGAGGTATCATATACAGTTATACACTTAACTATTTACAGCTGTGATAGAGGTATTCCTCTGGTAGCTCTAAAGAACCATAACACACCTTTAGTTGTGTTTCCAATGTTGCCATGCAGAGTTACTTCACACCAGCGGGCTCAAAAGGTGAGATACGTTTGGGAAAACAGGAATTTCTAGCATTAACTTCTTCTCAGGAAAAACTGGTTTGCATCAATATTCGGCACTGTGAATACCTCCCCGCTCTTTTTCAGTTTAATCTCTGCAGCAAGGCAAAGCTGAGTGCCACGCATTCATAGGATAACATGTATGAGCCAAACTAACGTTGCCATCTGTGTTAGTAGAAGCACAGTTACAGCAAGCAAAGTGGTCAAACTGAGGAAAAGACCGATCATAGATTTGTTTAAAATAAATAGTGTCCCTCTCAGTCGGATTATATGACAGGTTGCATCTGTTCCACAGCACAACTGCCTGTTTAAAGAAGTGTATGTGTGATCGAAGAGGAAATGAAGAGTACCATGGGAAAAAGTGAAGCAAAAGTTAAAGGAGTTAGGGAGCATGTTAGCAACATTTCACAATAACGGGATTATCTCTGTCTCCCTCTTATTCTCTTTAAGGTGCAGCCTCATTCACGGGAGCGTCCCACAAGAGCCAGGATGTAGAGGAAAATGTTGATGATGTCAGTGTAGAGGTTGAGGGCAGCAAAAATGTACTCCTCTGGACTCAGAGACAGCTTCTTGTTGCCCAGGAGAAGCTGAGTGTCCACAGCCAAAAACTGCAGAGGAAACAAGGATGGAATTAGTCATTTAAAGAAATGTCTACACTTGGTATCTAAAATGAATCACACACAAATGTATTTTATCAGCTACTGTTTCAGATCTATCAAATATATCAAAATACTGTCATAAACTAAAAGACTGTACATGTCACAAATACCTTTAAGCACATGTTAACATACTCTGTACACATGATATGCATTTCCATTCTTATTTAAGGTTATATTGTCATACATATCTGATTCTCCTCTCAAGTTTGCCATGTATTACGACACTGAGGCCACGTGCCTGAGAGAACGCCGCACCCCCTTTCATTTGAATGGGACCACTAATCGATGCAGTGGGGGTGCTCATGCAGACGGCTCACACACAAAAAACCAGAGTTGTCTTTCAAAAAGTTGAACGTGGCTCAGCCACACCAATGCAGGGCAGCGTTCTGTCGACATGTCCATATATGCTTTGAGACAACATGGGATCGTGTTGGTAAGACCATATGGATCAATCTTCTCGATCCATTATGTTAATTCACTTGTAGCAGTATATTAAAGGTCAATAGAGCCATTTATTCTGCTCGGCTTTAAGAGTTGCTCTTTACACATCCAATTGTTGCATCTTCTCCTCATGTTCATCTGGTTGAATTCTACTCTTTGTAGAGTTGTCTACTTCTTCTGTTGGCCCAAAAATATATATAATCCTCTGTATAATAAAATATTCATGGCGTTTTAACAACTGTTTTGGTCATATATTCAGATCCTAATTACAAAGTTAGAGTCCCACGTTCCTCTTGCTAGGCATACATCTTTTTCCGACCCAGTTTGTGCTTCACTCTTAAACATTCTGCAGATATAATTATCGCTCTTTGAGCAGAATAAAGTTCACTATATGGTGGGAAATTGTCTGAATGCCACCTCACAAATATCAAATTACACAACTGGAGAATTTACCTTTGATTAATTGAACCACTCTTGCGCAATAAATAATGTTGTGGTAAATAACAATTCTTCAAAAAAGCGGCAAGAACTAAATACAAGCAACAGTTTGATGTGAGAAGGAGTGTCACTTTTTAAGAACACAACGCAAGTATGAAACCTACGCAGGTGAAGAGCAGGGCGCCCAGTGAGGCATAAACGATGTGTAGGATCCTATGGCGGATGAAGATGCAGAGAAAGGAGAAGAGCAACAGCACGATCAGGCAAACAAACAGCACGCCCCGACAGGAAGTGAAGTCATACTTGCTCTGTGGAGACAAGAAAAAATGAGCCGACATAAGATGTGAGACTCACAACTTTCAAGACTGAAAGAAATGTAAGTCAAATGCAGTCAAAACAATTCATAAGCGAGCCGTTTGAATATTTCATGTTTTTTTCATGAGGTTGATTTTGGATAATATATTTCTTTGTTCAACACCTATTAAACTCTCCTTACCCCTCATGCATTGTATCCATTTTTTTTTTACAGCACAGCTATCAGTCTGACTTTGATCATTTAGTCAATTTAAGTATAAAGTTGACAGGAAGAAGGACCCAGACGCCTATAAAAATGTTCAAATCCTTCATAATAGCTACAGTTCTTAGTTGTAAAGAAAAACACATGCACACACACACACACACACACATGGGGTAGAAACATTTAAAAAAAATATACAGTCCATTCACATGAAAAGGGATTTAAACAGTTTTAAACAGTTTTTCTCACCTTTACTCGACATGATATATAAATAAAGTTGTTACTGTAAATAACACATGCTCAGTATGTTAAGATAAATAGACAGACTCCAGAAGGTTCAACAAGCAGAGTGCTGATTTTTGTCTGTAGACATTTAATTACTTATTCAAACAGCTGTTTGTGTGTGCTGACCTGTAGTGAGAAGAGCACGACAGTGAAGCAGACCACTGCAGTGATGCCCACGGCCATGATGACAGTCTCTGTGTCATAGAAGCTGGCAATCATGCCCACCATGTAGGAGAGACTCAGGGTCAGGATGGACTGCAAGACACAGAAAACACCCGCCAAACACATCACTCATGACATATTTTACATGTTGTAGATTCAGATAAGATTCAGATGAGATGGACGATATTTCTGTCTCAAAAAACAACACATAAATCAATATGGTCTTTAGTGTAGATGTTTGGAATATGACAAAAACTGACGCTTTTATTTGACTTATAGCCACATCACACACATCAACAGTTTATTTTCCAGATCATTTATTTTTTGTGTTTCTACTTCATATGAAAATGATGCTGATATGTCTAAAACATTACTGATCAGTTGTTCTGCCTGTCTCTTGGTTCTGAATCAGTTCCTATCACTTTTCCTCTATCCTCCTCACTTTACTTTAAATCTCAAATCAGTTGCACCTTATTCACTTCATTAATTTTTCTGTATCCACTGTTTCTTCCAGAGTATCTCCCTCACCTCGGACTCCTCATCAGGGAAATTTGCTTTACGGAAACATACAAAATCCTGTCTGACAGTCGGTTGCTTTTTATGTCTGACCATTCATCAAGTAGTACTGTGATTGTGATTTTGTATGAGGGCAAGTTCTTACCAGGGCAACCAAGTTCCAGGGGTGCTTGCGGCGGAATTCTCCACAACAGCTGAGGACGATCAGAGAAACAAAGAAGACTGCATAGGACACATAGTATGTCCATGGATTGCGCCGGACAAAGTACTTGGCCTCGTCGACAAAGGTGAAGATGGCAACAAACGAGAAAGTGACCATCAGCTGCACTGTGAGAACCATGAAGACCTGGTGGGAGGGAGGATTGATGGTGAGATGAAACAATTATGTTTTAGTGTCTTTTCCATATTCATATAACTTGAATTAATGCTATATTTTCATCCTCATCAGACCGGTTTAATCTGGTTGACATGGTAAAGCACCTACTTTTCTAATGAAGGCTTGTCTGATGGTCTTGTCCTCAAAGCCAGAGTTGGTGAACTCCTCATTGTCGTAGTAAGAGGGAGGCCCATCACTATGGTAACCAGGACTGACGGTAGGAGCTGGTGAATGACAAAAACAGGAAAACAGTTTGTTTTTGTTTTGTTATCGGCCTTTCGCATTTTTTTCCAAAGGCTTGCGCAGCACCACGGTGGCTTTTCGCTGTGGGGAGCAAAGTGCTCAATGTGGTTGAACTTTGGCTCAGTGTGCACTGAGCTCTCCGCTCTCCACTGGGCTCAGGGGCACTAAACAGCCGGCAAAAATGCCAGGCCGAACAAATGGACACGTGTCTGTGGTGTTTTCAGCACACTCCAATTGTAGTATTGATCTCATTGATCGCCCAGTCGTTTGAGTTGAGAGGTTTTCTTGTCGACCTGGATAATGTTTACAGTTCTTCTAGCAGCCTTTAGTGTGTACATCCATTTGCAGGAAAAACTCTGCTCAAACTGGTAACTTTCACTGAACTGAGACAGCTTTATGAAGCAAAGAGGAAACGTTTTGGAAAGTAATAAATGAAGACAACTGAGGACATTGTTTTTTGTGGATGGAGAATTAGCGGAGTGAAATGACATGATGTGCTCACTTTCATAGAGGCACTTTTGGTTATGTCATGGTTTATTGCCTCTGAGTCACACTCAAGTATATAATAGCAAAGAATAAGGTGGCCTAGAAAGAGAAAACTCTCTTCATAAATGCCTCACATCTTTGGTTTAATCACTCACCCGTTGGGTCATCGGGAAAGCCTGGCTGTGCTTGTCCTTGCTGATAAGGCCCCTGAGTGTAGGGCCCTTGTGGGTAGGGCATCTGAGGGTAAGGCATCTGAGGGTAGGGACCAGGGGCAAAACCTGGGCCTGCCTGGGGGAAGCCTGGTTGTCCGTAGCCGGTTGCTGGAGGGTACGGTCCCGCTGGGGCTTGGCTGTAGTTTGGTGGGGGCATGCCAAAACCTGGCTGAGGGGGTCCATAGACGCTGTTGTGAAGTGGGTTGTTCTCACCCATAACAGGGTATCCACTCTTGTCCTGGGACATGATGTGGGCGATGGCTCACTGTGCTACTAGAACAATCTATGAGATGAAGAGAAGTAAAATGAGACTTAGTTCACTTAAAAAAACATCTGTATCCAGCACAAACATACATTGAACAGGCAAGAAGATTTAAATCAATATCTCTTGTTTGACATTGTATGAATATTCATACAATGTCAAATTCTCAGAGGTAAGCAGAGAAAAAGTAATGTTGGTTCAGTATCTAGGCCAAACTGGCAACGAGACAAGCACTTATGCAGTGATTAAAAAGGTGACTGGCAAAAAAACAATGTTGCAGCAAGAGAGGACAGAGGTACTGAGGAGAGGTAGCACTTTCAAATCCAGCTGTTTTACTTTCCTTTTGTAGATGGATTTGTTTCTGCTAAAATATGCATTTAATTCACTCTACAGACACAAATCAAATGTGATTGGTCTTCACGTGGTCCTATTGTGGACAAACCCGAATAAACTGACATTGACGCTGACACTTCCAAGGAATACTTTGAGAGAGAAAACTAGGCTGTGAGCGATCAGGAGGAAAAGGCTGAAAATAGAAAAAGAGATGAGCCACCAAAGGCCCTTTCAACGACAAAGACTGTTGCAACACCTGCAGTAGTGGAGAGTGCACTGAGAGAGACCGGGTTACAGGGGATGAAACGCACCTGGCCGTAATCAAGGCCTTGAAATGGATCAGGGAGATCTGCCACCACAGCATCAAAGGGAAGAATATAACTAAAGAGGACATTTTAAAAACCAATGGCAAGTTAATGCTCCTCCTCATTGTTTTGTTCTTATAAAGTGTACAACATTTAAATATGTTAGTTGATGTTTGACCTTTTTGCTTCAAAAGCGACTTTGACGATTAATAAAATAAATCACATTTGCGGATTAATTTTCTTTTGATTCATTTCAGATTGATCAACTAATTGTTTTAACTCTAATGTCAATGTTACCCAGACAGGGTGGGGTGTGATGGTGTTGGTTGATTGTGGTGTCAAAAATGTATCAACCCCTGAATTGTGTTTTTATTAAACTTATGAAACAGAATCTCGTGGAGGAAGTCATTTTGAAAGGATTTTTGTCATTGTAAATCTTTACAAATAACAAGGTTCAACCAGAGGTGCGGGTTCCTTTTTACAGCTGCCCTCAGTGGAAACTTGAACCAATAATTACGGGCTTCATTTATACTTCTATAAAAGGGTCAATCCCACACACTAACTGTATTGATTTAGCCAGCATAGAAAGTAAAGCAATTAAGGATGCAAGAGAAATTGAGGAGACGGTAAACGGACATTATTACCATGAACGCAGGTGGTGCCTTGGGAACCAAATGTATTATTAATCTGCTTTGCTTAAGGAAGAGGCCTGACATATTGGCCATTATTGCAGTGTCCTTCCCCCCACCAGGCCCAGCACAACAGGTTTCTGAGCCATTTACATTTCAATCTACAGTATAAAGCTAATTCACCATGTGCATGCATGCCACAGGGCTGCACACTAAAAAGGGTGGTCAGATATAAAAGGTTTATTAGTGCTTCAAAATGTGCTCGGCAAGTTTCATATCAAACTCTCTACTGGCAGGATGGGAGCCAAAAGCCATTCCCCTAATTGCTGACTTTAAAAGAAAAGCTTGAGTCTGCAGCGGATAGACTTCACAGCGGGGATAAACCTCTGCTGTTTAAACTACAGCCACTGTACAGTAGTTACTCTCAGTCCTCCTTATGCTATTTCTTTCACACACCACCACCACCACATATATATATTATACATGAGTAATAACATATCCATTCAGTGGCAGATTAGAAAGCTAAAAATCAGGCTTACTGTTTCTCATACTCCATCTATCTTTTTCCTCCACTCTTTCTAGGCCACACAGTAAGCGTTATGCAACACTGCTCTATTTTGCCCTTGTAAACGCATCCAGACTCTAGTGTGTGTCCTGATGATCTCTGCCTGTCCATCACTGCAATGAGAGACTCCAGACAAACATGGCGAGGGCTGGCTCTGCTTCATACAGACAATCTCCATTAAGATCATAACAGATTACGATCATTATCAGAGGAGCCAAATCCCTCCCGGCTTTCCAGACAACAATGGTTGTGTAAGGGGAGAGGGGATAGAGTACAATTTAGTTGAATTACTTGAAAAGATTATTTATTTGTCATTTAAATATTTGCACATGTAGTCAATATTGTTTTATCACTACGGATCACTTTCTTGACCTGAAATAACAAACATCCTACTCCTCCGACAGGACATCTGTCGTCTGAGCAAACCCAGAGATGTAACTGAATAACCCACGAGTCCTTAACTAATCATGTGACACACATAGTCAAAGCATGTGACCCCTCCCTGTGCAATGTCCATGTAAAGCATTTCACTTTGTAACTCTGGATTCAAAAGGATTTGCAAGCCATGTTAGCGCTGGGAGACAAGGCTGAAAATAAAAATCCTACTGATGTAAGAAGCAAAACACATTGCTCAAGATCTTTCCATTAATCAATTATCAATAAAATGTCAGAAAAATAAATGCTCATCACGATTTCCTTAAGCTCAAGGTGAAATTGCCAACAGTGTAAAGTTCAAAGATATCAGTTTATTATCAACTTCATTAACCTATACAACTTCTTGTGAGTCATAATTTTTGATAACAAAGACATTTCTAAAATGAGAACATTTAATTTCCCCAGTCCATCCAGTGATTTTGTTTGCCTATTTGGAGCCTTCTATCTGTGTATGATGGATTACTTCATGGTAAAACACCATAGAGTCAAGAGAATATCAGAAATATGAATTCAGTGAAGTCAGCCTGGTCAGCAGAGACAAACTTCTCCTCTGATACATGAAACTGTAATCGCTTAAAAAGTACTTGATTTAATAGTCAAGAAGTGTACAAAAATAAATAAAAATGAACTAAATAAAGAAAGAACTGATCTTTCGTCAGAATAACAAAAGTCAAGGCACTGCAGTAAAGGACATGTAAAGTCAGTGCCCTGTCTGCCAGCCACTCAACTCAAGCACACATAGATAAATTAAGAAACCACAATAGTTTCACTTCCATGTCAGTGGTGAATATAGTCAATCCAGTTTTTTTTGAGAGGGGTGAATCCGTTTGAGGCAGAGTTTGTGTACAGCTTTACAAGCATTACGTCGGTGATTTTCAATCCTCTTAGGAGAGACGCCCCAATGCTAGATGGATAAGAACTGTTCCAATATCCGTGGCTTCTGCGGATAGCTATCGCTAGTAGAATTAGGTTAAAGGGGGCGGGGGGGGGGGGGGGGATTCAGTGGGCTAGCCAGAGAGCCATGTTAACACAATTAGGCGAACACAATACCTCGACAAACCCACAGACAACATCCTATGTGCATGCCAAAGCAACACCAGGAAACACAGTAACAAAACAGGCACAAAAAGCAGTGGGGAGGTGTATGTGTTACAATGTGTGGTGCCTCAACAGGTTAAAAATAAGAAGTTGTGATCTTTGATGGAGGATGACTTCGATAAAATGACATTTTAAACTCATTTAAGTATACAACTTTTAATATGCAACACTTTAAACCAACATCTAGAACTTCACTGAGAAATAAAATGTTGTTTCAGTCACATAATGAGTGACTAATTCTGTGGTGAAAAAGTTTCATGTGGTGGTTTAAAACTGTATCAACTACAGAACCAGCTACTTTTTAATCTCACTCCTTAAATCAATGTTATGGAAACTCCATTTGGACCAATTCAATTCAATTCAGTTTATTTAATTTTGTATAGCTCAAAATCACAAATTTGCCTCAGATGGCTTTACAATCTGTATACAGGACATCCCACTCCCAGGACCTCACATCAGATCAGTAAAAACTGAAGAAACCTTCAGGAGAGCAACAGAGGAGGATCCCTCTCCCCAGATAGACAGAAGCAATATATGTCATGTGTACAAAATGAACAGTGTTACAGAGTTACAACACATGCAATGAAATGTATGAATAATGAGTAGGCATGGACCACCTGGTAGATAAATCCCCCACAGAGTTGCTGACTGCCTGTCTGCCAGCCGATGCAGCACTCTGGCAAGATGTTGTCATTGTGACGCGCCGTGTCAGCAGCTCTTGTGATGTCCAACCTGCAGACACCTCGCCTTGTGACAGATGGCTGCACTTTAGGTATAGCATAGTATGGTAACATACTGCAACCTTCTCAACTATTTTTTATAATAACAGAACAGATTTTTCTTTGTGCTCATTACAACATAAAAGTGTATAGGTTGAATTACAGTTTATCTTGTTATAACACATTTTCAAAGTTCTCAGTTCAACATGTCATACACTATTAGAACGATAAAATGTTCTCGCTAAATCTAAATAAATAAAAGGTGGCATGTCGTAATGACAGGAAATAAATAAATTTGGAAGAATCTTGTTGGAAGAAGACATTTGTTATTTTTTCGGGTGGCAACAATACACTGTCCCAGTTCTAACAAAGCTCAGCTAATTCATCACTAGTTTATAGTTGAAATCAATTATTCACTCCTTACAGAGTGTAAGCAGTTGGCAATTATCAAAATACTGCAGCTTTATTTATCTAGTCTGGACAATATAGACCAACTATCCATCCATCCATTATCACCCGCTTATCCGGGGTCGGGTCGCGGTGGCAGCAGGTTCAGCAGGCCGACCCAGGCCTCCCTCTCACCCGCAACACTTTCCAGCTCATTCTGGGGGATCCCGAGGCGTTCCAAGGCCAGCCGGGAGATATAATCCCTCCAGCGTGTCCTCGGTCTTCCCCGGGGCCTCCTACTAGTTGGACGTGCCCGGAAAACCTCTAATGGGAGGCGTCCAGGAGGCATCCTGACTAGATGCCCGAACCACCTCAGCTGACTCCTTTTGACACGAAGGAGCAGCGACTCGATTCCAAGCTCCCCCCTGATGTCCGAGCTCCTTACGCTATCTCTAAGGCTGAGCCCGGCCACCCTACGGAGGAAGCTCATTTCGGCCACTTGTATCCGAGATCTCGTTATTTCGGTCACGACCCAGAGTTCGTGACCATAGGTGAGGGTTGGAACGTAGACCGACCAGTAAATGGAGAGCTTTGCCTTCCGGCTCAGCTCCCTCTTCAAGACGGACCGGTACAGCGCCTGTTTTACTGCTGCAGCCGCACCGATCCGCCTGTCGATCTCCCGCTCCACCTTACCCTCACTCGTGAACAAGACCCCGAGATACTTGAACTCCTTCGCTTGGGGTAGGCAGTTTGCCCCCACCTGGAGGGAGCAATCCGCCGGTTTCTGGCAGAGCATCATGGCCTCAGATTTGGAGGTGCTAACTCTCATCCCTGCCGCTTCGCACTCGTCTGCAAAACGCCCCAGTGAATGCTGGAGGTCACGGTCCGAGGAGGCAAACAGGACCACATCATCCGCAAACAGCAGAGGGGCGATCCCGAGACTCCCGAACCGGATCCTCTCCGCCCCCTGGCTGCGCCTAGATATCCTGTCCATGAAGGTCACGAACACGACTGGTGATAAAGGGCAGCCCTGGCGGAGGCCAACACCCACCGGGAACGTGTCTGACTTACTACCGAGAAGACGAACACAGCTCCGGGTTTAGGAGTTCCTCAAAGTGCTCTTTCCACCGCCCGACGATGTCCCCAGTCCGGGTCAGCAGTTCCCCCACCCTGCTGAGAACAGCCTGGGGTAGACCCTGCTTTCCCTTCCTGAGCCGTCGGGTGGTTTGCCAGAACTTCCTTGAGGCCAACCGAAAGTCCTTCTCCATGGCCTCCCCGAACTCCTCCCATGCCCGAGTTTTAGCCTCCGTGACCATCGCATATGCGAGACCAACTAGTCTTTGAAAATCTAAATCTTACCAAACTGAACTGAAGTGCAAGCAAAGTAAACTCATCCTAAATGTTAAATACCCCTCTCTTCACTGCATAACTGTGTCATAAGGACAGCAAACAAAATAGCTTCACATTGCATCATGCATGTCCTGGTAACAAGCTGTCAGGGAAGAATACTGAGGCTGTTTCGGTCTCAGATAATGAACGTCATATTTAGGTATAATGCTTTAGCTTCAGTCACCACGGGACAACCAGACTGTAAATGGAGAACCAATAACACTGTCAACCTACAAATACAAATCATTCCATATGGGGTCTGAACTGTAAGAAGCAAAAAACTGTTTTTGGCCAATGGAGACAGCCTATATTTGGAGATGTGTGGAATAGTCATGGAGAAACATCGAAACATAGAATCAGGATATGGGTAATATAGCAGCATTCATCTTGTTATAATACGGCATTTATTCCAAGCATGTCATTTATTGGTTAAGGCCAAAACAGACAGGTCTTGTTATATCATCAATGAGCAGTTTCTCAACTGACTTTCTTTTTAAATTTACTACAAAAACATATCAGGGTTGCAACTAATGATTATCTTCATAAAGGATTGATTAGCATATTCTTCTTAATTAATCAATATGTTGTTTGGTCTGTAAAAGAAATGTCCCTCACAGCACAAGGTATTACAATAATATACATCAGTAAAAAGCAAAATCAAAATGGTTGCCTTATTAACTAATCAGTAAAAAGAATAATTGTTCATCCATAATACATATCCATGTCATGACATACGATTAAATATTCCACTATAGCTCCAAGTGAAAGGACCAAGACCTGATATGCCGTTATCGTAACGCTACACATATTCTTTTGTAAAGTGAACCATCCTGTTTAATTACAGTATAAAGCTTATCAAGATTATAATTAAAATAGATTATATTAAAGAAAAGCTAAGAAATGTCTATGGCTGCAACTAATAATTGCTTTCATTAACAATAGATATACAAATCAATTATTAAACTAATCAATGGATTGTTTGCTCTATTAAATGTCAGAATATATTGAGAAATATCTGTCACTAATTCCTAGAGCAAGGTCATTAAATTTCTCAATTTAGTCTCACAGATATGCAGTTTATGATCATAAAAAGTAAGTTAACAAATAAGGGAACAATAGATCCTCACATTTGAGAAGATGGAACATCTGAATGTTTGACATTTTTAGCTTGATACATTCTTAGAAACAAAAACTACTAATGTAATCACTTAGAGCTGAAAAGAACCACATAACGTTATGTTAATTATATGCAATGAATAGTGACTTAAAAACACACCGACAAGCAAGGAACACTCCACTAGACCACCAGTCTGGATCCAAAAGGTAAGATAGGCCCGTTATTTAAAGGCTGTGCGGGACCAGACACATGAATCCAACATACACAGTGAGCCTGGGCTGCACGCTGCACCTGCAGCGGGCGCTGCTCCATCTGACGTCTAGGCCCCACCAGCGCAGATAAACACTGCGACACTGCGAGCATCTGTTTCCGTTACATCCAACAAAAGCTCACACATATCAGCCCGAAGATAGCAAAACCACCATGGTGGAACAAACACCTATTAGTGATTCATAGGTGGAAGGTACCCAGTATCCAGCTGGCCATGTTGAATCCATATAGAGCAAGTATTTTTGGGGACAAAAACCACACAGCCCGCCCGCCCGCCCCCACCACCAACAAACACTCTAACGGGGCTGAGCTGTCAGCTAATGTTCAAGCCGAATGTATTATCTTAGTGATGTAACTTACCGCATCAACCTATGTAGCAATGAACCGCTCTGCTGAAACAATCCGTTTGTGTTAACGCGCGCGACGGGAGAGATGCTGAGCGTTGCTAATCCGCTCGCTAGCCGCACAACCATCAAAGTTAATCATAAGGTTTCTACATTTAGCGTTAACACACACACACACCGACTGTAGTCCCAGCACAGTCTGACCCACGTACCTTTAATGTGTATATTTCAGAGTGACAGCCGACATTAAGTATACCTCCTCCTCCTCCTGGTCTCTGGACTGATCAACTGAACAACTGGTCTCGAGCGGAGCCTGTGACGACACCACACGACGTGGTCACGTGGTGTGTGGGAATCTCCGCGTGTTACACAAAATGACACAATTTGTCTCTGCCCCCGCCATAATGACGCAGTATGTTTTCATTAGGGTCATATAAGAGAGAGATATACATATACAATATGTGCAATTAAAGGTCTGTACAGGCTGTACAAAATACTGCAATCGTAATATGTAGAGGGTGGAGGGTTCTGCATGATGCATATTAACAGCACTGTACTTAAGCAGTGCCGTAACGGAAACACATGAGGCCCCCCTGCAGAATAACCCTGAGAGCCCCCCCCCCATATGTAAGGGATAATGTATTGTCCGGCGGTCATTATCCAAAGATAAACGAACAGGACCCAAGCTTTTCTTTTGAGGGAAATTTATTCAATCAGAAAAAACAGCTCAAACAGAGAACAAATGTATTCCAACAGAAAAAAACATATGGCCTATCAAACAGCTCAAACAGAACATATGTTACAACAACATAACAAATATGCCTACATATAGTCGATACACCGGTAGGCTACTTTCTACAGGTTTGCATTTGAATACACATGTGCGCGTCTTTTAGAAAATCTGTGTGCAAAGTCTTTAACCACGCTCTTTACATCTCAACTGCGCGCATGTTTATTCTCTATGCTAAGAATGGCCAGACCGGACAGCCTCTCTTGTGACATGGAGCTTCTGAGATATGTTTCGATCAGTTTTAGCTTGGAAAATGACCTTTCTTACTTAACGGTTACTTTAATTATTTTGTACAGAGCCGTTGTCTTCTCAAAAGGGTTGCAGTGTTGTACAACGTGAAATGAAGTTAAACAACGATGTGGTTGTGGAGATAATTAAGGAGGGGGTCCGATAATGGGCGCAGGGGGTATAGTGAGAGCATAGGTTTAATAAGGTTAATGTATTTTCAAGCACAACACATAGACAGAGCAGTACAGCTGTCAAAGTATAACGTTAGCTACGTGGTAATGTTAGCTAACTATAGCAAACAGTACAATACCTGTCTCTTCTGGCAGATGAGTGCATCCTTCACCAGCTGGTCGAAAAAGACTTTTTTTGGGAAGTTTGGCATTTAATTCAGAAATGTTCTGTTTTGAATGCCGCTTTTGGGCACCACTTTTAAATGTGCGTTTCATTTTTCCTCAAGAGAAATTTCCTAGTAGTTCTCCCAGAATACACCGCGGCCCAACAATAACACCAGTCCGTGTAGCAGGAGGCCCTAGTGGTTGCCTTTACAACTATTATTTAAAACTTATAAAGCCAGTTTAAAATACTTTTTTTATTGTATAGCTTTATATGAGAGAGTAATGTAATGTAATATTATTTATTTATTACATTATTCGGCCCAGATTCGTTAGCCATCATCGGCCAGAGTCGATAAACCGGTTGCCATGTCTCAGACAGAATCTGCCCATGTCCGTAACAGCTACACCTGGGCCAGACATGGCAACAGTGAAATGTGCCAAAGGTGGCTCACATTTGGCCGCATCGAGCCGGAACACAGACGAGTCAGCCGACACTTAGCCGCAATACAGCCGAGTCCGCTGGCTAGTGTTGGATTAAAAAAAAATAATAATAATTGCCACGCGAGGCCCCCTGTCCCTGCGAGGCCCCCCCGCGGTGCGGGGGCTGCGGGGGCTGCGGGGGTGATCTCTACGGGCCTGTATTTATGTCAAATTGAAGGTACTTGTACTTAACGTAAAGTATACTAATTTAAAGTTACTTTATTCAACGGAACTACATCTATCCAACAGCTATAGTTACTGAATACTTTGCAGAGTACAATTAATACATTTGATATTATTATAGATGAAGCAAGTTTAAAAAAAGAAAAACGTTACCATGATATTGATGCTTACACACAAATGCATCAATACGTATAACCCAATTTTATTTTATTTTATGAAATGGGCCATTCTGCATAATGAGCACTTTTATTTTTATATATATATATATATATATATATATATATATATATATATATATATATAATATAATATTATTTTGACTAATCCATTGAATGCAGGACTTGATAAAAGAGTTCTTTTTCCACCCATCACTGATTACTTTACACTTCTACTCCACATTTCAGTTTCCTGGGTACAGACCTTTGAATCCGCCCACGTCAAGAAAATTCGGTCTGATATCAAGCAAGTACTTTGCAAATTTTAGATGTAAAAAAACACATACACTTATAAATACAATAATTGTTTAAGACTAAACCAGTGATTTCCAGGCTTTTTGGCTTGTGACCTCTTATAAAAAGCAGTGTACTTGAGGCCCTTTGACATTTTCTAAGATGTGCTTTGTTAGCAGTTCCACCAAAGAGAGATTTTCCTCTAGACTTCTAATTACCATCAATTCTGAGGTAAGTTTGAGACCCATAAAGATCAAAGTATACAAGATTTCAAGTAAAAAGCAAGGATCTGAGAACTTCCACCTCAGTTTATTCTTAAACTGTATTGCCACACTCATCCATGTTGGTTAAACATTTTAAACTTGGTTTGTGAAACATTCATGTTTTTCTTTCTGTACACATTAGGAACAAGTAGGCTTATTGCTGCATTCACATGAAAAACAATTCATTGTTGCATCATCAATTCAAACAGCTATTGCATATTTTACAATTATCATATGTCCATCAAAAACCCACTGGCTTGATGTGCATAAAATATATACCCTATAGCTCATAGCTACATAACATGAAAACGCACGTCTGGTTTGACCCTGCAGTGGACCCCGAGGCAAAAAGTATTTTGTGAGCCTCTATTGACGCCCTGTCTGATAATTAGTTAAAACAAACATATTTAAGAATATTCAGCATGTGAATGTTTCATTTCAGCTGATAATGTGCTCAAAGTTATTTGTGAATTACCACAAACTGACATACCTCAAACGAACCATCAGGGTCACTGAAGGTCTGGGGTTTCGGTCTGGTTGGTAATCAAGCCTTGTGAGAATCTACAGCAACAGGTATGGCTCCATAATTACAATCTACAAGAGGTGTAACAGTCTTCACGGTTTAATTTGACATGTTATTTTTCAGCTTGCTTTGTGTCTAACATCCTTGTGGAAGCCTCATCTTGTGTGTGTTCGTTCGGCCCCTTTGGTATTGTTGACATGACAGTCATTACTGATTCTAAGGACGGCTTCGAAGCAGATTGTCTAGGTCAGTCTTGTTGATGGTACCATAGGCCTGGGAATAGCTGCCAAGTTTGGCTCGGGGGTCACCTGCAGCTGCCACATTACAGTTGCTCTGATATACTTTCTTGCTGAACCGTGTTGGTGACCGAGCCTCTCGAACCTGAGAGTTGGAGCGCTGGTTCTGCATGGGAAGAAAACCAAGGTGACGAGAGCCAATCCATCTGAGCAAAGCCACACCGCTTTAAAATGTCCATATATCTTTAATCTAAACTGTCGCAAGCGTGTTAATAGCCGGAAATTGCATCCTTCATTAACTTATATTCTATGTGTCCTGAGATGTTGCATACTAACCAGGCGTGCAGACGTGACGCATAGACCAGAGGACAGGGATGGCTCATCCTTGCGTACCAGCAGGTTGTTCTGGGTTTGGTTCAGGGTCAAGGAGAAGGAGCGGCTATGGGCCACAGGGGCTGAGCGTCCACGCTGGAGAATCTGGTCCATGGACTTGTGAGGGTAGGGACAAGAGACAGAGCGAGTAAGAGATTGCAAGAAAAAAGGATGTAAAAACGAAACAAGATTACATCACAGCTAGAGAAAACGAAACTGAACAGGAATTGGACTGAAGTCTGTTGCTTACTACATTAGCGTTGGCGCCCTCTGTTGGTGATGTTGTTGCATCTCCATTACTCATCTGTGCCATTAGTTTCCTGCTGGCTGCAGCAGAGGGGTAGTTATGAGGAGGACCAGCTGGACTCCGAACAAAACCATCTGAGTGGAGATAAGAGTTTTTGTTTTCTACCTGAGAGTGTGGGGTATATACGTTTGAGAGATGCATGTAAAATACATGTTGCTGTTGAGATTTGTAACGGCATGAACATCAGGGCTTAGACAATATCTGAGTTTCTATACTGATATCAAGGGGTATAACAATATACTGGTATTGAAAATAAACACAATATTGAAAAATTAAATATTGATACCATGTTGATAGTACACATATGACGATGTTGCGTAAATAATCCAGCGCCTCTCAAATAATTATATACAGGCTCTCTTTCTACCTCCCTACAAACCTATTTTGAATGAATCATAAACCAAATAAAAAGATACAAAACACACAATAAACAAAGCTAACTTTGATCGCATTATTTTCTTTCTCTTCAAATGTTCTATAGGCTATTGTGATAATATACAGAACATTCAGGCCTCTTTTTATTCTCAGTGTTACAAACATATTTTGTATTTCAGTACCAACAAGTATTGAATTTTGATACCCAGCCCAGGAAAACATTAAATTCAGACATACTTGGGGCATGTGTGATGGGGTTATATGTGAGTTTTCCCAAGCAAGGGCTTGATAATGGACTTGTCTTCTCTACAGCAAGAGGAGTTGAGACGTTCACAGGCCCAGGTTTAGTGACCCCTGTATATGAAGGCTCGTGGTTTGTTTCTTCATGTTGTGTTTTCCCCTCGCGGTCTTCGTCCTCATCTGCTGCCGCTGCGCCCTTCTCTACTTTATCCTTCACTTTGGGCTTCACCGTGCGACTGACACAGCCTCCATCTTTTGGCAGCCTTAGCACCCCCTGATTAGTTCTCCTCTCCAGTATCATCTGAGGTAAAGAGGACAATTAGGTTTAACCTGTGTAATCAGGTCAAAAACTATTATTTCTGCAATACACTGCTCAGTAATATGGTAAAGATTAAATTAAATGTTGCCGACATTCATGACTCATTTTTACCTCATAAAGTTGGTTGCGGTACTGAACAACAGATAATTGCACATCATCATCCACTGTTAGCACGACATCATAGTTAAGAGCTGGTTCCTTGGCTGTATTATGAAACCTCCAGAGTCAGAAAACACAATTATGAATAAATCATAGTCTATAATTTATCAAATATTGATGACTTTAGACTTAATCGATGCAGCAAAACACACAGAGGACTTTTTTTTTACTGTTCACCTGAGCACACTAAAGAGAACAGAATAAAAATACATCACTACAATGATGTTGCTGTTAGGGAAACCACAGTTATTAATCAATTAATTCATTGTAATTCTTGATAAAGAAAATACCTGGCTACATATGGGTGTTGGAGGGCTTGCTCAGCAGTCAGTCGCTTGTCTGGGTTGAAAACTAGCAAAGTTCTCAACAGGTCCAGAGCATCAGGAGGCGCAGAAGGCTGGAGAAGATCCTCCAAAGGCACCTGTGGTCTGGTGAAGGAAGGAAGGGAAGTGTTTAAAAGGGGGCTTCCGAAATTTAGCATTACTCTGGTATAACAGAATTATATTGTACAGTTTTTCAAAAGAATAAAAATCGATGCAGTGGAACAAGAGAAAAAGTCTTTTTTCACAACCTGACGCCTACATTGCCCACAATGCAACTATATCTCCATCCACCAACAGTTTTTGGTTGGATAACTTCTTTCACATATGCAGACAAGAGATTTGATTGAAAGTATCAAACCAAATTTAAGTTTAGAGTTAAAGATACATAAATACCAATACTTTTCCTTTTAAAGTACAGACAGATATTTGCAAAATATCCGATCCTGTTCAAAGATCAGAAATATAGCAAGCAGAATTTTCTGCACTGCTCATATCCAACACTCCCTTTTCAACAAGGTGGTCTTTTAAAGCTGTCATTACAGTTCATGGTTTTCCTTTGTCACTACATCTCCACAATAATTACTGCTCCTGCTCTCTGAGCATGTACTGTAATCAGGCCCACCTCCACTTGCAGGCTCTGATAACAGTCTTCCCAGTGGAGGACGTTTGTTATTATCACTCACAAAACTAGCTCTAGCCCAGGAGTGACAAGGTGAGAAAGTAAGCATCACCAGCAACTGTGTACACTCTGTATTTACACATTAACAAACTGTGTACACTCTGTATTTGCACATTAACAAAGCAATCCATGTGAGCTGACCGCGTGAAATTGAACAGATGAATGGTTGGTTATTTATATTTAAGTAGGCTACACATACAAAACTAACGTCTTTCATCGTTAACATGTGCTGTAGGAGTTTCACAACATAAAACAAAATGTTCTTACTTCAGTAACATTCTCTGAATGATAGAGGATCCATATTCAGACTTGATTGCAAGAATATCTGAAAGTTAAATCACATTTAATTTATTAAAAGCGATTAATGCAGGCCATTAACACAAGTAAAGTGTAAGGGGTTTAAATTAATCTCTTTAATCTTTAATTTGATTACCTTCTGGGCTAGGGTGTGGTATGGCAATCATGATCTTCTCTATTTGATTAATAGTGGATGTACCGGGGAACAGGGCTTTTCCCAGCAGCATCTCTCCCAGGATACAGCCGAGGCTCCACATGTCCACACCTTTAGTGTACCTTTGGACAAGATGCACTCCTCTTATGGTTTGGAACACTCACAACTTACTTTCTACAGTATTCTGTCCCTTGAATTAAAATGTTTTAATGTCACCTTCTTCATCATTGTTAAATCAACTGCTGTGAAGAAAAAGCACCATGACAAGATGTGGTACAGATACTGACTAACAGATGCACATCCCAGGTGATACCTCGTGGATCCCAGCAGGATCTCAGGAGCTCGGTACCACCGCGTGGCCACGTACTCCGTCAGTGCCGGATTCCCACTGTCCTCTTGGATATGATTGAGGGATCTGGCCAAGCCAAAATCACACAGCTTGACTACACAGTCAGTGTCCAGCAGTACATTAGATGGCTGTGGGAAACAGACAAGAGAAACACTCTTCACAGGAAAAAATAATAGTTTGAAACCGAGCACCAAGGTATGAAAACAGAAATCTCACAAACAGTGAAAAGAGGTGGAATAGGAGTGGAGGAGGGAAGGAATTCTAGTCTCTAGGATCATAGGCCGTTTTGTGTAGCCATGTCAGGAGTTAGTGAATGCAATTGCATGAAACAGTATTTTGTACAAAAGTTGCTTAGATTTACATTAGAACTGATACAATTAACATCGGTATGGGTTTTATATCACCATAGACTGAAAAGCTTTAGGTTTTGGACTGTTGGTCAACCAAAGCAAGCAATTTGAAGAGCTCAACTTGAGCTTTAGAAAGTACTTTTCAGTATTTTCTAAAACCAAACAATGACTTAATTAATTGAGAAAGTAAGGAGCAACCACAAACAAATTAAAGGACGTCATTAACATGTCATACTGTGAAGGTACAAGTACAATGCCAGTATTTAAGTTGGATTTCTTTAAATCAAAATAAATACCTTTTTTTTTAGGTTTCCAAAACATATACTGTATTAATGGACTAATGCCTAGTACTGTCCACCTGGCTTACCTTTTGGTCCCTGTGGATAACATTTCCTGAATGCAGGTATTTGATGGCTTTGAGGAGCTGGTACATCACATAACGTTTGTGGATGTCCTTCAGCAGGGAGCCTTTCTTTATCACTGCATGCAGGTCGGTATCTGGTACAAGGTAGAACATTTTTATTATGATAACATGACCGTTGCAGTAACATCTACCAATGATTCAATCGTCATCAGTTATTTGAGATTTTTGGCATAGATCTGCTGAACACATGATCCTCCATAAATTTACAATGATTTTAAACAAGTTCCGAAAATAAAAATGCCAGAGAGAAACTGTGGAGGTCTGCAATGGATGCTGGTGTACAGTCATGGATTAGACTGCAGGGAGGGGGAGGCCAATCTGTGGACTCAGCAGTAAAGACAGTGCAGCCAGCCAAGTGAAGCAGAAACCCTCACACACACACACACACACACGCGATGTGTCATAGCTGATTAACGATTATTTTTTGAAGCTATGTTTGTGTGCAAAAAAACCTCCAAACACTCACCCATATATTCAAATATGAGGTATATGTCTTTATCATTTTGAGCTCTGATGACATTTAGAAGTTGGATGATGTTGGGATGATCTCCAAACTCCTGAAAACAGAATTTAGATTTTTAGTGACAGAAACTATACACATAGAAAGCCAGGGCTCTGGGTACTGTTGTTTGACCCATAATAACTGGCAGGTATTGTGTAAAGGTTGTATAAAGAGTAGGGAACGTTTTAACAGAGGTTACATAATGGTCACTATAAACCCCATTACTAGAACACTGGAATTTCCCTGTAAGAGGCACAGTTTAAGGTCACATAAATGTAGGTCAACAGATTAAGAATTAAACAGGAATATGTTGATAACAAGCCACGTTAGACGGGCACATTGTTGCATTGTCAATCGCTTTCAAGATAATAATAATGCTGGAGTTTGTTACTGTCCATTTTTCAACAGACTGTACGAGTAGTGTCGTAGCTCAATGGTTTTCACACAGTTAACTGAACAGTTGCACAATTGGTGGAGAAACATTTCCAGCATGTGAATAAAGCAATGAACTGTGAAGAAAAAGTCACAGAAAAATACAGTGTGTGCCAGAGTAGGAAGGGCATGATACAACTACTGTATCAGTGGAGCAGACTTTTAGTTAATGCAAAAGTGTTTATAAAAATGAGTATAAAAGGAATTTCCATTTTGTTGTTGTGGCATGTTTTTTCAGAATTGGCGATGGTGCTCATTAACTGACGAAGGAGTAAGGATCATAAATATCAGACACAACAATCACTGTTTATCATGAAGTGTCCCCAATATTGTGTACATTATGAAAGACTAGACAAAGACAGATATTATGGAAACACAATGTAGAGAAGTGGGGCTGAGATTATTAACATTACAGTCTTTGGGATTTACATTTAAGAGAGTGATAGTATGACAGTCAGTTGATATTTGCTTCAAACACAACTATTATTGTTACCTGGAGGAACATGATTTCCCTGAATGTCCGCTGAAAAAGGAACAAAACAAATTACAATTTAGATATGACATCTGCAACCGACACACAGCCATAGGGACAAACACAAGCCTCTAGTTCTGTTTAATCATTAGCCAAACTCGTCTTTCTATTGAAACAGGCAAGGGAGCCAAATTGGGAAACACTTCTAAGAAAATTATCAGAAAAAGGAAAAAAAACTAATTTGCAAAACAAGACTATTTGAATAAAGTTAACAGGATACAATAATGGCGTTACTACATTGTCACTTAGCAGAAACATCAAGCACTCACCTGGGCATCTGTCCTGTTCCTGAAGGCATCAAAGATCTTCTTCACAGCCACAATCTCGCCTGTCTGTCTGTCAACTGCTTTCCATACGATGCCATAAGCCTGAGAGAGATACAGCATACTGGTAACACATCAGGTCACCCTTTCTCCATGCAATAGGTGGCTTATATTCTGTGACGCATCTATAGAATTTTTACTGCAGGATGTCAAACAGGCACAAAAATATTGAAAACTAAATTAGGAAATCACCGGTGTCAGGGCTGTAGCAGGAATTTAGAAATACTAAGCTAACAAATCAATGCAGCTCCAGCTCCATGTCCAGATAAAGATCAGCAATTTAGCAACAATTTCAATAATTTTGAGTATTCTTTTTGTTTAACTCATTCAGCTGTCTTTTTTTCTGATTAATTTAAAATAGTTGTATGCCCAAGAGGTTGTCAAAACGGTCCTTTGCATAAGAAATGTTAGATCTAAGGATCAAGATATTATGTGCCTTTTATGTGTGCGGTATGTGTAACATTTAATCCCAAATAAAACAAACTGCTCTTCTGAGCACCATATTCCTATTGGAAAAGGTGAAGACATAACCTCCGCGTCCTCAATGGTAGCTAGCCCCAATGGGGAAGGGAGGGTCAGGGTGCTGATGAAGGCAGTGAAGTCAAGCATAACATAGGCAGCAGTGAGGCAGGTCATCAGAGCACACCGTCACTGGAGGCAGTGGATCAGATTCACACAGCCCTGCTGTGCATCAGGTGGCTTTTGTATCCGTCAATTAAACCCCAGGTCCAAAAGAAGAGATAACGATTTATTCAGAATAATTTAGCTTTCTTTTCTGCCGTAAAAACACTTTATGACCCTTTAAAGTCAATTAGCACAGTGCTGCTCATTATGCATTGGCTCCATAAAGCAACACTGCATAGGATGCCTTTAGCACATCTGTCAACTGTAAACAGTTTAAACGAATGTATAACATGAGTCACAGGGCGTCAGGTATGTCTAGTTAGCTAATACGCAAACAGAGCAGCAATTTGTGAGTCTCTGTGGACAGTCCATGGAAAGAAACCATGCTGTGTTTAGTCATGTGGCAACCATACAGTGGAGAGACAAACCAAGGGGTTTAGACTCTAAGGAACAAGTGTCCTCACACATCAGCTGAGTTTGTCCTGCCAAAGTAAATAAAGCCTTGCTTACAACCCTGGTATTTAGGACCTTAAGTCTGGATAATTTCAGGAATTTCTCTTAAGGCTAAAGTACATGGGGGGCTTAAAGATGTGGCCAACATTAATGTACAAGTTTTGCCAAAGATTTGCCAAAACAGCTTAGAAACTGTTTAGTAACTCACAAAACGTGTGCAAATGGGGATTCATGCTAAAGGGCCAGTAAGGAGCTGTGTTATGATTATGATTATATTGTATATCCTGGGATAAATTAGCTTCCATTTCCATGAAATCCAGAAAATGAAGAGACAAAAGGTCACTCACCCCTTTTCCGAGTCTCTTCTTGATTTCATACTTCAGAGAAATGTGGTCCTCCACCTCAGACAGGTTCGTTGATTTTTTGCTCATGTTTTTAAAAATAGTACGCTCCTCTGCTCAGAAATCATCAACATATCCTTTGAATATTTCTGAAAGAGATCAGTGGTCTTAAGTTTCTGGAAAACATGAAAACTGTTGGTAGAAATTACTGAATTGTTGAGCCACATCCGTCAGAAATGTAGCTTCAAATTGGAAGATCATTTCCACAACACATAGTACAAATGCATGGAAGCAAAAGACGAGTCTTTCTGTAGTTTTGAGTCTTACCTGGCAACACGCACGCCAACTAGTAGACAGCGATAAGTAGCGTCCCGTAAGAGTTAGCCTAATGTTCAATCCATGGCCGCCGAGAAGCCGCTGGTTCGTTTTTAATCAATTTAGTGACTGGAAAAATGCACTCTGTTCACCTGCACTGTACTCAGTGGTTGTTTGTCACGTTGATACTCCCACAGACAGACAGACAGACAGACACACACTTACTCACTCACTCACACGGCCCCTGCAGCAAACAGTCCACCCGGAGTTGTGTCATTACATGTCGTCCTGGTAACAAACAGGCTGCCGCCTGGTCCTTAAAGGAGCCGCAGCACAAACGCTTCCTGCTTCACAAGGATGCAGCAGCGGAATTGAGACACATCTATTGATGGGCATCATGGTGTTGGTCAAGCCCTCCTTTGTAATTGTACACATTATAATTGTTTGGCCTCCTTTAAAATGTTGCAAATTATATGAAGTTCCTCTTTTCTGTTTGATGGATGTTTTAATTTAATTAAAATTTAATGTACACTTTATTGTATTGATCCCAGTGGGGAAATTCTTCTCTGCATTTGATCCATTCTTATTAAGGAGCAATGGGCTTCAGTGAAGCACTCGGGGAGCAACGGAATACGACCTCTTCTCACTCAGAAGGCGGCACAGGTTCTGGTCCAGGCTCTGGTCATCTCACGGCTAGACTACTGTAACTCCCTCCTGGCAGGTCTACCTGCTAATAGCATTCGACCTCTACAGCTCATCCAGAATGCAGCTGCTCGACTGGTCTTCAACCTCCCGAAATTTACCCACACTACTCCGCTCCTCCGCGACCTTCACTGGTTACCGGTGGCCGCCCGCATCCGCTTCAAAACATTGGTACTTGCGTACCGTGCTGCGAACAGATCGGGTCCGGTCTACATCCAGGACATGGTCAAACCGTACACCCCAGCTCGTTCACTTCGCTCGGCTTCTGCCAATCGGCTTGTAGCTCCTTCACTTCGAGCTAAACACTCAACAAAGTCACGACTGTTTGCTGTGCTGGCTCCTCATTGGTGGAACGAGCTCCCCATTGACATCAGGACAGCAGAAAGTCTCTACACCTTCCGTCGCAAACTAAAAACACATCTTTTTCGACTGTACCTTGAATAGGGAAGGTAGAGCCGTAGTAGCACTTTAGTAGCACTTAAATGTCGCTTACTGATAGCACTTTGTAGTTTAACACTTTAGTAGCACTTAAATGTCTCTTAATGATAGCACTTTGTAGTTTAACGTTATTGAAGAAATTGTACTTGCTTGATTCTTGTTGTTCTGAGTTTGGACTCATGGTTTAATGCACTTATTGTAAGTCGCTTTGGATAAAAGCATCAGCTAAATGACATGTAATGTAATGTAGCAATATCTCTGGTGTTACACTGGATTTTCATGACCAAAACACATGAAAAATAGCAAAAACATAAAGCAAACCCACCCAAGAGACGTAGACAAATACAAGAGGGATGAGGCCCTTTTTTACTGACCCAATACAGAGTATGATTGACCAGCAGAATGCAGGCACTCTTCGTTAAACACATAAGGAAACAAAAGAACTCCTAAATATTTGAGCACAGTGTAAGGCCTTTTTAGTCAATTAAACAACTATGAAATGTATTGTTGCAAAGGGAGTTTTCCTTATTTCATCAATCTTTGATTTTGCCAAACATCGATTTGCTTTTGGGCAGCTCTGAAAGATGCATGTTCCTTCAGAATTTGTTAAAAATATATTCAGAGTGACTAATATATATATATATATATATATATATATATATATATATATAATCACTTTTTTACTTGAATGAACAGTCTCAGGCTTGAAAAAGTGGATGATGTATTTGTCGATGGAAACATGGATGATGGATTTTCATGACATTTCAGCAATGCATTGGAGACTGAACAATGGGAACTAATTGACAGTATTATAAAACCTGTGTATCACAATTAACCCAGCCCCATTATCACCACCTGTTTTCAATCAACTCTTTAGGAACAGAGATTGTAATTTGCTGTCCAAACAACTTAAAATAGTCGCTCCAATGGTTTTCTACCACTGCACTACTGTGGAAGGAAGGAAGACAGACAGTTGGGCTTGTTGGGGCAGTGCAAGTCAGATAGAGGAGTTTCAATTTGAACTTATTGCTGACTGAAGCCATGGGACTTCTACTAAGGTAGGACTAACTTTGAAGTGATGCTTTCTATGATCAACATTATACATTTAGAGTTGTTTTTTTTTCTTTTTTAAATGACTGATTGTTTGAAATTGGCTTTTTTTTTTTTTTTTTAGTGTGGTGCTGCTATGGCTGCTTTTTATTGGAGAACTTCAGGCACGCTATAAATGTAAGACTATACAAGCTACAATCGCACTCATGGTTCAAATTGAAAAGCTTGCAATAAGTTGAATTAATGACTTAGTCGTTGTAAAACAGATTCATTTTTTTAAAGATTGATCTTGTTTGGTGGTCCTTTATCAACAGCTTCCGATCCTGGCTTTGAGCCCGACATAAGCTACAAGCCCCAGGGCCTCATCAAACGGCCCACAGCACAGGTCCCCAGCTACCTGTCCAGGCCTCGACCGGAGCCCCAACAACCTCGCCACCAGCCCAAACCTCAGCCCGGTCCCCAGCAGCCTGGCTACCAGGCCCAGCCCAAACCTCAGCCCGGTCCCCAGCAGCCTGGCTACCAGGCCCAGCCCAAACCTCAGCCTGGACCCCAGCAGCCTCACTACCAGGCCCAGCCCAAACCTCAGCCCGGTCCCCAGCAGCCTCACTACCAGGCCCAGCCCAAACCTCAGCCCGGTCCCCAGCAGCCTCACTACCAGGCCCAGCCCAAACCTCAGCCCGGTCCCCAGCAGCCTCACTACCAGGCCCAGCCTAAACCGCAGCCTCGGTACCAGGCCCAGCCCAAATCTCAACCCGGTCCCCAGCAGCCTCGCTACCAGGCCCAGCCCACACCTCAGCCCGGTCCCCAGCAGCCTCGCTACCAGGCCCAGCCCAAACCTCAGCCCGGTCGCCAGCAGCCTGGATACCAGGCCCAGCCTAAACCTCAACCCGGTCCCCAGCAGCCTGGCTACCAGGCACAGCCTAAACCTCAGCCCGGTCCCCAGCAGCCCGGCTACCAGCCTAAACCTCAGCCCGGCTACCAGCCTAAACCTCAGCCCGGTCCCCAGCTGCTTCGCTACCAGCCTAAACCTCAGCCCAGTCCCCAGCTGCCTCGCTACCAGCCTAAACCTCAGCCCGTTCCCCAGCTGCCTCGCTACCAGGCACAGCCTAAACCTCAGCCCGGTCCCCAGCAGCCTGGCTACCAGCCTAAACCTCAGCCCGTTCCCCAGCTGCCTCGCTACCAGGCACAGCCTAAACCTCAGCCCGTTCCCCAGCTGCCTCGCTACCAGGCACAGCCTAAACCTCAGCCCGGTCCCCAGCAGCCCGGCTACCAGCCTAAACCTCAGCCCGGCTACCAGCCTAAACCTCAGCCCGGCTACCAGCCTAAACCTCAGCCCGGCTACCAGCCTAAACCTCAGCCTGGCTACCAGCCTAAACCTCAGCCCGGTCCCCAGCAGCCTGGCTACCAGCCTAAACCTCAGCCCGGTCCCCAGCAGCCTGGCTACCAGCCTCAACCTCAGCCCGGTCCCCAGCAGCCTGGCTACCAGCCTCAACCTCAGCCCGGTCCCCAGCAGCCTGGCTACCAGCCTCAACCTCAGCCCGGTCCCCAGCAGCCTGGCTACCAGCCTCAACCTCAGCCCGGTCCCCAGCAGCCTGGCTACCAGCCTCAACCTCAGCCCGGTCCCCAGCAGCCCGGCTACCAGCCTAAACCTCAGCCCGGCTACCAGCCTAAACCTCAGCCCGGCTACCATCAGCCCCGCCATCAGCCCCGCCATCAGCCCCGCCATCAGCCCCGCCATCAGCCCCGCCATCAGCCCCGCCTTCAGCCCCGCCATCAGCCCCAGGTTCTCAACTACCAGCCAAGTGGCTCCCGTCTTCCTGCCAAGACGTGGGCTAGACCTCGCACAGGTTGGGTTTCCATGTCGGTAAAATGTCCTTGTAGCTAATTTTCTAAATTGCTTCTTAAAACACGGTGTTGTGATTTTCACTTTTAGAATGAGTGGGACCCATTTCAACTGGCAGTAAATGGAGCTCAAGTTACAACGGAAGGGTAAGTCAGTTCCTGCTAATGTAATGGATAACTCAATTTGTTCTGCCCTGATGTCGGCTTACTGCCACTTGATGTATAAAAGCACACTTTTTTTTTTCTCACCTTTTCATTTCAGATATCCTGTCTTCAACAAATGGGCTTCGTTGACTTCATTTGGAAAAATAAAATACACTTGTTCTACATTGGTTTGGAAATCTACTTTTTGTTTACATAAAGTTTCTCTGCAAGTTCTTGGTGGCTTTTGGGCTATTACGAGTGTGCTTATGCCTGTGGGTATGGCTTAATGAGCCAATCCAGCAAGAGACTTGCCACTACTCTTGACAGTGGTGGTATTGTGTGAATAACTGCAACAGTGGCAAAGTGAAAACCTGTGACTAATAGTCCTACAAGGCTGCTAACAATAAAGGCTTTGCACAATTTTAAGGAAGCTTGCTCAAAACGCAAGACTTCGAATGATGCATGCAACAAATCTAGTGATTAGGGATCTGAACGAACAATGTAGGCTTCACTTTAGTTAAACTTGTTATATTGAGAGCTGTTAGTGAGCAACAAGGAATTCAGTTTGCACAAAAGTAAATAAACCTCAGGAAAAGACTTTTTTTTTTTTTATAAAGTATCAAGTTGGACAATTAAACACCCAGGGCAGTCGAAACAAGTAAAACTAAACATATGCTCTTACTCTGGCAAAACAAAGTTGGAGGTAGATTATTCTTTATTTCTAAAAAGTTACATTTGAAAATCAACTATTTACAATGAACTTAATATGCCCCTGCCCCAAGGATGTGTGCACCTTGCTTTCGCCTAAGTGACAAAGCCTCACTAAAAGGAAAGATGGATTAGATGTTGAAACGTTGTAGGAAATGTACACTTTCACCAGTTTAAATGATTTTTAAAGTGCGGTTTAACCTAAGTTCAAATATCGTTGCATTCATTTTCCATGAACTGTCAGCATTAGCTATAGCAGGATTCTGCCATTAACACATTGCTGATAGAATAAATGTTACAGCATAATTTAACCCCAAGTGGCAGGGAATTTAATTGGATCCCAAACAAGCTGTTGCAACCTTATCATATGCAGACTTCACCCAATGTTGTATCATGGCTCTTTGTCCACTGCAAAACCTAAGTATAAAATTACTTTATTGATTATTACAGTACAAAGTTGTAAGTAAACTTGTCACGGGCAGAATAGAATAAACAGCCAATGTTAAAAGATTTATCACAACTTGAAATAGAAAAGAGGCCAATGGCACATCACAGGGCGACCCTGGTGTGCACGGCTGCATGATGTACCAGACAGTGAAGTATACAAGGCGGTGAAGTTTAAATGGTTAACATGAATAAAGGACATGTGAATCATGACAGGAAAGAATTGGATCGATATGAGAACCTGTACAGATATAAAGCCACTCCCTGCCAATAACCAGAAGGAGAAAGTAGAGTGTTTTGTGTTCAACTTAAGTCAGAATTTCAGACGGATGCTTCAGGAGGAGTGGAGGAAGCGGTTGAAAGCATTGTAGGCCGACTCAAGATCAAATAGCATCTGGCGCACCTGGTTATCATCCAACTCGTCTGAGGCTGACATGCTGCTGAGGGTGGTCAACCTGGTGAGAAAAAGAATATGTAAATAAAAAGGTAGACAACAGTTATGGCAAAACTGTTATGATTTATTGCAGACTGGCGTATATCTAGCACTACTGGGGCTCACATATTCCAAGCACTTGTAATACTCTGGAGCAAAAAACACAGATTACCATAATAAATGTAGTTACTGTTGAAGGTAGCAAGATTGTTTAAGTTTGAACATGGACACATAAACCCAGTTGTTGTGTCATCAATTATACCACAGTATTTACCCATAATAAATAGTCACCAGTACATTCATCTAAAAAGTACATGTGTGTTACTGTGACTAAAGTAGCGCTTAGCATCTAGCTTGGCTGAACAATATAAACACTGTTAACTGGGTTGCCCAGTGTAACTAACCAGAGGCTGACTTTGTCCTTAGCCTCTGAGTCTGGAGGCATGTTGCTCATTCTGTTCATGGTTTCCATCAATTCCCTCAGGTCTGGCTGGATCTGGAACAACAGAAAATAATCCATTAAGGAGTTGTTTTAAGTCTGTCTCTTGTTTAAGTTTTACCCTTTTTTATTTACCTCATCCATGGCCCTGATCTCCAGTCTCAGCTTGTCCATCACAGTGATGAAAAGCTGAAAGAAAAAGTGATGAACATGAGACAGTGCTCACACATACTTTACAACATCCTCAATCACCAACAATAAATATATATAAGAATATTATTTTTTTTACTGAAGGCAACACAAACAGGGCACACAGTCTTTGCCATATTCAAACTGTCCGACTGCTAATTATGTTAATTTGTGTTATACAAATTGACAGTGGATATAGCTACCAACACTCATTTACTTTCTTCAATGACTGACCACAGGATGAGTCAAATTAAGTGAAACCACTTTTACTTTCATAAAAAAATTACGCTCTTTTATTCTGGCACATGCTCAAAATAAGCCTCCTGTTTGTGCTGAGGAAAGAGAACGTACAGAAACTATATCTGCAATGCAGCGGTTGAGGTTCCCCTTGTCATCCTTGATGGTGATTGGCCGATCCTCCTTAATCCTTTCCATGGCTAGTGGGCAGTCGAGCTAGGAAACAAAATGACAAGAGTAGCATCCTTACTTTGAAAAACTAACTGGTAGAACACTTTTATGGCTCATTTGTGAAAATATTTAAAACAAAGAACTCACTCTGTATTTCCTGCAGAAATCGTCGATGGAGCCCACATCGGAGCCCTGAACCTGTTTGAAAGCAGCCTTATACTGAACCAACAGCCTGGAACAGGAAGCAGTGTACCTGAAACAGACAACTCCTGCACATTAATTACAAATATAGAATTAAAGTCACAGGAGGAATTTCTTTTCGTCTTTTAAACAAAATCAAACTCAAGTATAACTCACTCATTCGGTGTGACACAATCTTTGATGTAAGCCTTCTCCAGGGCCTGAAGGGTCTTGACAACCGCAAACAACTCTGCCATGTTGTCATACCTTCAGAGAAAGGGTTAATAATGAGGTGAAGACAAACCACATTATGGATTCCTGGTTTCCTCTGTGTTCATATTAAGCTGGTTATATATATATATATATATATCACACACTTACTTCTCTCGTTCTCTTGCATTCTTGTATAATTTCACTTCCTGAAAATACATGATTTATGTTGAAGGGCTTTACAGTGTCTAACAAGGGGAATACTGCATATTTCTGAATGAAATAACCAAATAATTGTAATTGCATTACTGATTGTGTTTCTTTTAGTTTTATTATAAATCCTGTTTGCCGAGCCTTAATTTGAGCATCAAAAGGTTTTTTCATTTACCTCATATAACTCAGGCTTATTGGCCGGAACTGTGGAAAAAAGCGATTACATGCTTTGAGTGACATTAACTATAATTTACTGTTGAAAGGAGAATAATTGAACAGTTTGAATACCGCATTTGTATACATTAGATTTATTCAAAAGACTTACCTCCTCCCACACCTCCTGTAACTGGTATCCCATGGAACATGACGCTGATGTATCCAAACTTGATCTGAAAAAGATTTAAAGTTATAATGTGTAATTACAGACTGCTAGTTGTGACCAAGCCAAAGAGTGTTTAGAAGATGCTCTTCTTTTTGGTATTATGGAAGTGTGTCGATACACCAGATCCTCAGGTGAGGTGCAAGCCCTGCACTAGCATAAGAAAACTTTTATGAAGTATAACATAAACCTATTGGAAAGAACAGCATGTGTCTAATATATAATACGAGTGGCTATTGTTTAGGCCATAAGAGATGCAACAGTATTAAGATGGCTTGTCACCTTGAAATTAGGAAAACCCGAAAAAGTGTTCAGACATTTCCAACTTTATCCAATTAAATTTGATCAACATATAAAGTGCCGAACTGTAGCCTCCAAACATGATACAAGAAACGTTTACAATGCACGTTCACGATATCTACGAAGACAAAAGTTCGATTAACCTGACCGCAAGTGACTTGACATATTATTATGTAAGCCAAGTATTCATTCAGTCATCACTCTTTGAGTGAGTCACTAGAAACAAGACTCTACAGTCATCGGAGCTTTGCTCCTTTACATTTCATCATGGTTTAATGCACTTATTGTAAGTCACTTTGGATAAAAACGTCAGCTAAATGACATGTAATGTAATGTAATCGAGGTTCGTCCTTACAACAACCATTCTCTAAAGGCGACGAGCTAACTTTAACTTGTTAAGTGGGGCAAGGGACTCAGAACCTGGCCTGTCGTATAACATCAGAGTCAATTGTCACGTTATACAGACATAACAAACACATTATAAACGCAACAGTTATGTATTGAATGAATACGTTACGGTCTTGATTAAACCATACGAAAGAACATGGGAAGAATTTAAGACATCTCTTCATGGAATTCGCTGTTTTTAGGCCTTCGCGTTATTAATACATATTAAATGCAATATTTTTTTTTAAATACTCTTAAAACCCAGCGGCTACCATGCGATATAAGTTAAAAGATTGAACACCTAACTATGGAATCGAAGACGTTTCCGATTCACGGAGAAGAGAAGAAAACCCTTCAGCTGCAGAAAGCCTTCGATGTCTTCTTTTGCCGAACTAAGCTAGCTAGCTAGCCGAAGTTAGCTGTCGATGCTAGCACTGAAGCACTTCCCTCATGATTTATAATAACTGGGCAACACAGGGAACTGTTTGTAAAAACTAACGGTGGTATTAGTTACCAGTAATGTACTAACAGGTAGAACACACGCAAAATGTTTCAATATCAGTGTTTAAAAAAAGAAATTATAAGACAGTCTACTTACCCTTCGGCAAACTGCTGTGACGTCGATGTAAACACACCCTTCTGTGAGGACCCGTAGACGTCAACATATTAGGTATATTATGCCTCACTAGAAATGTACATAGTTTGCGATTATTACTTGCATATGAACGTAAGCAACGTTAGTTTTACATTATACTATGTTTAACACATATTTTGAAGGACTTGTTGCAGTAAAGAACGAGTAACAAGGCTAACCATATACATTTCACTCAGTCAATCATCAGTGGCAGCCCATCGTCGAGGCGCCAGAGTCAAACGTCTAAACAAAAAGGTAGCCAACCGCTAGCTCGTTGATAGAGTTTAAGGAACTGCAAAGGAAAGCTGAAACATTCAGGGGAAAGGAAGGTCAGTTCAAGTATGATATTACATGTTAAATGGATAATCTAAGTAACGCTGTTGTTATTAAATACCACCTAATGTTACATTAGCTAACTGTTAGAGAAGTAGTCCAACTAGCTAGCTAACTAGCTAGTCAACACCAGTTCACTGGGTGAATGTTCTCTATGTAACAGTGAAGACATATGAATAGTCTTCGAACTAGAACGCAAATGTATTATCACCTCTGATAAATCATGCAGCAAACGTATTAAAACAAATCTAGTAAAATAATCCTACAAGCAGATATTAATTTGTATTCAATGTATCACAGATCTGTTATTCACTTCCAACGATGAAGACCTCCAAACCAGCACAACAGACCTCTGCTCAAGAGGAATGTGGTGTTTGGCTGGATACTGTGCAACTAAAAGGAAAAGCTAAACAGGTAATTGTTGAAATTCGGGCTATTTTATAACCTATCAATACTTTTATTTAGATGTAATAACTTGTTCACAGACGATATTATAACAATAGCATCTTAACAGTAGCCTTTTCCTCAGTATTTGAACTTGAGTTTCTTCATATGATCATATTTTAATCTGCATGTCTGATTTTTTTAGAAACGACTTGCCCATCCCATCTTTAAAATGCTGAATCCTTTTGCTGGAGGCAGCGGATATAGTTTGGCTGTGGCACTCAATTTCACCCAGACCAAAATGGAGATGCCAAAGACCAAACAGAGCTCTATATCAACCTTTTTTGCACCTCAGGGCAGAGGTACGTTGCAAAACTCTGCTACCATCGAGTTGTCAATACATTTTCTTAGGATGATTATCATATGGTGCTGAACCAGTCAGAAGCTGATAAAGCTGCTGTAAACCATTGGCTTGGTGAATGTATAAATTGAAACATCCATTTCCTTTTGTGTTAACATAATGCTTTTTCTTTTTATACCTTCTGCCTGAAGTTCTCAATAAGATGTCTTCTTCTAAAGTGCCAAACATGGATCCAGTGCAGCCTTCTTCATCATCTACCTCGACCACACATGCCTTAACTGCACCCAACCCTGTAGTATCGGGGAAAAAAACGAAAACTTGAAATGTTTGACTTATATAAACGCTGAGCCTGGAGTGAATCCTGAGTGGAAAAGAGACCATGTGGCTGAGCCTGAAGCAGCACTGTGTCAGGAGCAGGCAGCAGAAGAGCAAATAGAGGAGATACATCCACCATGTAGTAAGAGGGGCTTCATTGCAGCCTCCTTATTGCCAAGTGACAGTCAACCTCTTCCACAGGCGTGGAGTCAGGACCCACTGTTCACTTGGAGCCAGTATTCTGAAGGTGAATTTTATCCGACAAAAAAAACGAAAAAAAACACCTCAGCAATGGACGTTAGTGACTGCGAGCCAACTTTCTTTAACAGTCTACAAAGTGAGGACGTTTTTGGTATTGAGATTAATGTGGAAGGTGGAACCTCGACTCAAAAATCCTTTAAGCATTTTCATTCTTCTCAAATGGATCAAGAGAAAGAAAACAGCAGGTTTTTGTCCTTTATGTCTCCAAGAAAGCACTCAACTCTCTCTCATATTGAACCTCTTTCAGATTGTAAATGTACAGAGCCAGAAACTGCATCACCTCGAAAACACGCTCCATTGTGCATGTGGGAAAGGGCAGATAAAGAGCAGAGCCTTGAGTCACAGTTCAAGTGGACAAAACCGAGCAGCTCTCCCCTAAAAAAAACAGCACCAAAGCTGTCCTGCAGAGAGGACGATGAGGACAGTCTGGCCATGTTGTTCACACAGGACTCTGAAGGCTTCAGAGTGATTGCGCACAGAGGTCTGAAAGCTAGGAATCCCCTCAAAGATAAGAGTAACAAAAGCTCTGTGATGGGGAGAACGAGCGCTTACAAATCTCTTGTGGAGGAGGATGAGGAATGCGAGATGCTCTTTACTCAAGACTCTCAGGGAAAAATGGTCATCAAACACTGAACCGAGACTTTGAATGCTTGTTTTAATAGTCTAGATGTGGATAAACTTGTCTCATACATGCAGTGAGTTTGACATTCTTGTTTGTATCCTCAATGACTTAATATTTAGCTACTTCAAACTGAATTTATTTTCATTATTTCTGTGACTTTCTTACCTACCTTTTCTTCATCTGTAAATATTTTGTCTTTTCCTGAATGTTGAAGTATTTCCCTGTTTTCCATGTGAGAGTTTACGTGTTTTTTGACACCATACATTATTTTCTCTTTTGGGTCTCTATGTAGCTCTCTCGCAAAAACTTTAACAAGAAGAGAACGGAGGGTTTGATTTTATTTGAAAATGATACACAATTACATTTGCTTTCACGTTAATTAAAAATGTTGAACACATTAGTGGTAATTACTATCTTCTTTATTTATGCTGGTGCCATGTGCTACATCTTAGTACAAAGGTTGAGGAAGTGCTCAAATGTGAAAGTTACTACTACCGTCAGTTTTTGGAAGGTGTACAAATGCAGTGAGCGGTGTAGCATAATACATGACTAGTGACTACCATGCACAATACACATTTAAAGAGGTATCTAAGATACACTTCATTAGATAGAAAATATACCAAGTAGTCCAATACTTAACACAAAGTTATTTTTGTCTGCCTGGCTACTGACTCACGTGTGCATGTTATGTAATCTTGAGCCTTTTCTGGAAAATATAGTTTTACTCCTGTGGTCTAAATGGTGCTTTTACTCTCATATGGTAGTCATAACAATGTTGAAATATAATTGATTATATTTCAATAGTTACATAGTCTTACATAAATGCCTTTATTTGTATGGCACAGAAATCTAAGAAAAGGTAAATACATGTGGGGATGTGTTTTCTAGAGGGACAATCAACCTCCTCACAAATTTTTCAGAATCAACTGTTTCAAAGTACTTGTGAGACATGAAGTCACAAATACAGGTGGACCAAAAGTTGCTTTTTTTGCAGTAATAATCCCTTTTATATCTCGGATAGAGATTATTAAAAAATAAACAATCAATTAACACAGTGGTAATGAAGATGAAGCATCAATCAGCCTGCGATTTCAGTCGGCTCAGTCACCAGTTTTGAGCCGTCCCAAACGGTCTTGAACTGCTCCGGTACTGGATACTCCCTCTGTAAAATAACCAAGAAGGTAACTGTAAATATAACTGAAACAACTACACACATGAAGGATTCAGGAAAACACTGCATTACATTTATTCAGAGAGATCCAATCCTCTCCTTGTTCCTTATCTCAGACACTCACATATTCCTCATCTTGTGGTATCAGGATGTTCATCTCAGAGCTCTTGGCACTGACAATGTCACAGTTGATGGAGTCCTTGCTGAGGTAGACCTGGCAGCCCGCCGTCGTGTTGATGGAAATGGTGGGAACTGTTCCCAACACCTATAGAAAGACATTGTGCACTTACTGATATGTGGCACAATTCGCACTCTAGTAAAAAACAACAAACAACTGATTCTAATGATGTTCAAACTGAGGCCAAATTTGAAGCCAATGTATTCTGTCAATGCTTTTCTCACCTGTAACTGAATCCCCTTGGAGTTGATGATCTCAACAATCCCAACGGCATTCTCAAAAACCAAACCCAGCTTCTTGCAGTTGTCTAGAGAGTAAATACACATCAATATAGTCATAATCAGAAATTATGAATTGAATCAAAATGTCTTAGTCTCTCTTCAGACTGCTCACCTATGATGATGGAGTTAATTTTGCCCTTAATCTGAAGGGTGGAGTTGTTGCAGCCAAAGACGTAGACCACTTGTTTTAGCTCCGTCTCCTCAATCGTCAGGTCGTGTTTCTGCTCAAAGTTCTCCTGCAATGTCAAGAGTACATATTCAGTCAATAACGTGACTAGATGAAAGTATAGTACCTTCCTTTGGGAATAATCCCTTAAAGAGAAAGTAAACGTTTTTACATACCACCCTCCATTTTTTCCCCTCAAGCTCCAGCAGAGGAGGCTTTTTCTGAACAGCTGCCCTGGCTGAGTTCACGGTCCCTGAGGACTTTGTTTTGGTCGGTGTTGCTTGTGAACGCAGATTGGAGTTCTTATGGGTCTTCTTGTCATCTGATACGTGTTTCAGAACTACAGATGGAAAATGTCAGGAATAATTACGTATGCACATGCAGGGATGTAGGAGAAAACATGGATCGGTTCCACAAATGTTCTGTATTTAATTAAATGAAATGACCTAAAACAGTAAACGTTCATGATATGTACAGATATATCTGTGGGCATGATCCTTATGTTATCAATGGTAGCTACAGTATATCATTTTGCACATGCATATTGTATAACCTTTATTGAACCCACCTTTAGTAATGTCCATGCCCTGGTTGAGCTGGGAAAAGAGTGCTGAGTGTTGGGCCACCGCACTGCCCGCCTGAGGCTGGGAGTCATCATCAGTGAAGACCGGAGGTGGGCCGGGGGGAGGAGGCGGAGGATGACAGGAGGGAGCACTGGGGGGGGTCAACGAGAGCAGGAGCGATGGGGGCCCTGGAGGGTGGAAAAAGGCAAATGTTAGATCGCAAAGCACTGCGTTTTTGCCTTGTGGGCTTTTAATGTGAGACAACACAGCTGTGACAGGTTTTTTGTAGACAACAGATATAGTAACATATCTCTCCAGCAGGGGGAGCAGTGCACAATAATATCTTCAAGGCTTGTCGTTTTTAACCAGTAGACCATGGTGTCAGGTTATTGGGCTCTGCATACATGCAGGATGAGAAAAAAAACACTTTTCATCTTGAGTACCAAAATACTTTGATAATGCGAAGAACAAAATTCTATTTTCCTTTAAGCAGCTTTAAGGGTTGTTACTGTGTCTCCGTCTGTCAGTAAACACCATATATAGATATATATATTATATATATATATAGTATAATATTATATATATATATATATATATATTCTGTACCAGCTCTTTATTGAAGCTATATGATGTTTTCACTGGATGAAATATTCAAACCAACGACTGTTCAATGAATAGAAATATTCTAGACATCTCGTGCATTATTTTATACAAATTTCTTTGAAAAATGTTGCTGGCTGAGCAGTGTCAGCTTATAATTAGACTAATCAGGACCTATAATCAGTGCTCTGGTCATCTCTAGTCCATGTCAATGTTTTTATCATGAATAGCAGCTTTGGTTTAACTGATGAGCTGTGTGTGGTGAAAGTGCACAGCCACCTATCAACTACTACAGTGAAGAGAAGCGTGCACACACACTAACACACACACACACACACACACACACAGTCTGAAGACCTCGCACAGCTGCCAGAGACAGACACACACACTCACACACCTATCACACCAGTTCAACTGTCACTTTACGTGCTTCTGAGTACAGCTGAGACTACTTGACCTTTGACACAAGGCACATGTGTCGTGAATATCATTGCTGAACAATGCTGACCTGTTACACTAAACAGCTCAGCGCATACCACTGGATTAGAAGCAGCATGTGTGTGTTCATGCATGGCTGTAAAACCGTCTGACTGCTTCTTTGTGTTCATGGCTGCTTGTCTGTTTATCTGAAGTAGAGGAAAACTGTGCATTTTTGTCCTTTTTTTAGATTGTGAGTGGTGTTTGGTCACAATTAATCAATTAACATAAAATGAATTGGCAACTATTGATAACAGATTAATAATTTAACTCATTTTTTAAGATAAAAATGTAAACATTCATCTGAGAATGTGCTGCTTTTCTTTGGGTTTTGGACTGTTTGGGCAAAATAAGCAAGTTGGACACTTTTAGAGTAAAGTTGTGTTTTGATATTTTTACTGCTTTAAAGAATTATATATTGAGAAATATAAGATATAATAAGAATTTGCGTTCATCTTTGGTAATAAAAAAACACCCACGTTTTCTCATCTAGAATGTTCTCAACATTATGTTTAGGCCTGATCTGAAGCAAAGGAACTAAAGTTATTGGCAGTGTGTGTGTGTAAAAAGCCATATGCCAGCCTGTGCATGTCAGAGTATAAGCGTGTCACTAAACCCTTATCTGAGCAGCAGATGACGGCTGCGTTAAAGGGGGACCAGCCCTGCAGTTTAGGTTACGGCGCAGGCTATGTGTGTACACAGACTCTTTGTCGGGGTTCTTCTGTGAAGAAAACCTCCATTCAAGTAAACCCTGAGGACCACCTGTTAGTACCACATACTCACGTCCTTGTACGTACACACACACACACACCACACACTGAGACTCTAACACACATTTCAGCTCTGTCGTTTGACAGCAGGGACAACAGCTGACACACGAACAGCCTCTGCAAGCGCTCAAGTTTCTGCATGTAGAAAACACACACGCATGCACAGCTGTTGAGCATTAGCTTCACCTGATGTTTTAACCTAATCATTTGATCTTAAAGGAGCAGTTTAACATTTTGGGGAAAACGCGTATTCACTTTTATTTAATCTTGTTTTTTCTCTTGCCGAGAGATGGATGAGAAGATTGATATCATTCACCTGGAAGGTAAATATGAAGCTACATGGTTGTTTTTGTCACTGACCTGCTCAGACTGTCTGACATCATTATGGAGATTATTTTGTGGAAGGTGAGGAGTTACACAGAGTGATTTTACATTGCAGCCCGTTGATGTCTACAGCGTTCTCCCTCAATACTGGACACATGTCAAAAACTGTTGTCCTCATTAGTCACTTATAGGGTCCAGGCTGAAAAAGTCACCCCTTGAGGTTTTCTGCAAATTAACTCAATGAGATGCAATGTGTTATTAGAGCCATGCTAGCTGTTTATAATCTTTATGTGAGGCTAAATTAAGCTGCCTGTCTCCTGATTATAGCTTCATATTTAACGTACAGACACAGACAAGACTGGTATTGATCTTCTCATCTAGCTCTCGGTGAGTTTCCCAAAATGTTAAATTGTTCCTTTAAAAGTGAAATTGCACCACGGCTTTCCTTGACTGAATAGAGATGAAAGACCCTTCTAGCTAACAAGGAGAAAAAAAGGTCAAGTGTGTCTGAAAGGATTTGGTTTCGGGCCATCACAATCTTTGGGATCTAGTGAGCGTGAGTGCAGAGGAGTCTCAAAGCTGACATCCATACACAGAAGTGTGAGGTTTTGGGAGCTCTATGGAGCACCGCGGGGTGCAGCTACTGGAGAGAAGCCTGTTCATTCATTCATGCTCTCTGCAGTGGTTTATGTAACCGGCTGCCCCACAACTAAAAATGGAAGTGTATGCAAATAGCAGGAGTTAATTTGAGCTCTGATATAAAAATAACAAGGCCTGTGAATGGAAACTAAACTATTAAACCAGTTGTTACAAGAGTAATGTATTGTCTATAGGCCAGTGTATTTTTAGAGGAGAAGTAGCTGTACTCACACTCTTGCTCCACACCAGGCCTGTAGTGTGGTACTGTTTGATGAAGGACTGCATCCCGGTCCAGATTGAAAGGTAAGAACGCACCCAGTCCTACATGAACGCCTGTCGCTGGGGAGGTTGGTGAGAGATGTGATGGTCAGAGGAAAACAGAAATAAAGATGGGGTGAGCAGTACAGTAGGACGGAGCAAAGAGAAGAGAGGAAGTGCAAAATAAGGGGTAGTTGAGGATGGATTGAAGGAGAAGATCATGAAAAACTGTGAAGACAGGAAATCGTGTAAAATTAAGCATTTTGCTGAAAGAGATTTAAATTCCAATGCATCTTTCTGGATATTACATATTGTGCTGATTGGTAAACAAAATATCACACAATGAAACAGATATGAGCCTCGTTCTTTTTGGAGTCAATGAGATTGATGCTAATTTTTAATTAGCCTTGCTAATATCGCACTATTGTAAAAAAAAAAAAAAAAAAAAAAAGCAAACTTAACGTTCACTGTGATGGATGACACAAGTCTGACTGAAAATAAATGAGAGGAATCTGAATCTCGAGATAACAATTGTCAGCAGTAAAGTATTTATGATCCGTAGTAAATGGGCTAAAATATGATCACTGTTATGGTTTTGACAGAATTAGACAGACTTAACGTTTCCTTGTAGTCCTTCAGCACTCTGTTGGTGTAGAAGGTGGCAGCATCGTTCATCTCCTTCACATACGGACCCGGCTTCTGATTCTAAAAGGCATTAAGTTCATCATAAAACACCTACCTCACTGTCATTGTAGGAGAGGTCGAGACCATCTATACAGTCTTCTGAACAAGTATCTGACTATCAGCAGCATCTGTCTTCATTTGAGAGCTCACAGTGAAGGGAACACACACTGACCAGAGCCCTGCTCCAGAGGCTTTTTCTTGAAGTATTCCAGTGGAAAAGCTTTGATCTCAATCTAAATTATATTTATCTCTAAAATATAGTTTGTTCTGACTAGAAAACAGAGACTAATGAGAAGACAGAGGAACAAATACTGGACATAAACATGGTAGGGCTGTGTTTATTTATACTAATCTAGTAAGGGAATCCTTTTATTTTAAGATATTTTGTTTCTATATTATTTTCATAGCAGGAAAGTTTTTTTTCCTGCTTAAGTTAAGAGCTTCCTTCGGTGAGTTTGTTTTATCCATTTGTGTGTTCATGTGCCTTTTATCACATCTTCTTCCATGTGTTTTCCTGTATGTGTTTATGTGTTTGTGTGTATTTGCACTCTTCCTTACCACAGCCACCCAGCCTAGAGCGGGGATGCTCTCACTGACCGCTGACAGGTGGTTAAAGAGGATGCTGCCGCGGTTTCGTTCACGGAAGCTCTGGATCTCCTGGATGTGATCCGAAATTGGCTTCAGCAGGTCGTGCAGCTCCATCTGCAGAAGAAGAATCAGGGGAGTTTATTACAGTAGGAGAGCAGAACGATGCAGGTGAAAATGGCAGTGTGAGAGAAGTATGCAAGATGAAAAGAGCTACTGTAAGTAGAGTGGTAGGATAGTGGGACTGCTTAACAACATATTGGATTTAAATCCAATTACAAAAAGCCCTGCCAAATAGACTCTCTTTCTCTTTCTTCTTCAACATATCTTAGATGCTATAGTATTAGCTAAATGAAATGTATTGTAATATAGTCTTTACATCCCCAATGTTGTTTCCCCACCCATCCATAGCCAGCCTGGTTTTGTTGCCAGTCAGTAATTCCTAAACTAGGACAGTAACTTATTTTATTAGCCAGAGCTTTTTTCCATTGGATCTTCCAGATCTCAGCTTCAGTATAGCCCGTCTCCCAGCCCTCAGCTCCCCTCCCTATCGCTTCGTTCCTGAAACATTCCTCGGTTCATGGGGAGATCCCTCTGGCCTTGTAAGGCATACTGCTCCTCCAATGTTTACAGTTTACCTATCACACATTCACCCGCACACATAGATTCAGGAACACAATGTTTCATCTGGGGAATTGCTGCTACAGCTTTCTTGTTCTGATCTACAGTGAACTGGCTGCTATGTAAAACATGTTTCTGTTAATGAGCTGTGACAAAAGTGTTTCTTTATTCAGATGAGAAGCTGCAGAACACAGCTCTGTTATTGAAGGAGCTGATTTATGACCCTATTATTTTTGTATAATACACGTAGATGTTTGTGTGACGCTATGCTGTATATGAAAATACAGCTCCTAAACTCGCGTGCAAAGGAGCAATAAAAACAGAAGTAAATGTTCTCCTTTTTTCCTCACGGAATTCTTCCCCCAATGAGTTGCACATGATCTCGATAAGCTGAAGTAAACGCTCCTTTCTCTGCTCCTCCGGCTGCTTTTATTCTCACTAAATCCAGCTAATATCTGTGTGCGAAGAGCTTTAAAGAAATATATATCTCTCCTCTCCAAAGCAGCTACCATACTTGTTTACTGGGTTTACGGAGTAGGAATGGATGATGAGGATGCTTTGAGGTAACATGAATTGCAATTTTATTTACTAATTATTCTGCAGATTATTCAATTTGTTGTCAATGTTTTGTTTAGAAAATGTTCACAAACCATAACCTTGAAATATTCAGTTCACTATCATAAACAACAAAATAATTAAAGCTGCAGATTTGAGCTGGAATCAGTAAGGATGGCATTTTTGCTTGAAAATAATTAATAAAACAACCAACTGCTAATAATAGTTTCAGCTCTACTATTTATGTGAAAATTATTAAAGAGCAAAGACACATTCTTTACCAACTGATAGCGTCCATTATAGCCGCCTGTCCCTTTTTACGCCGCACAACAACAGAGTCATCACGGCTCCCACTGAAAGTATGACTTGTATTCTGTGAGTCAGTGGACTTCCCCTCACTCACTCATGCTGCACATTGAGAAGAGACAAATATAAATTATATATTATATTAATACTGTATATTAGCTGTACCCGAAAATGTTCTGGCAAATGTAAACTGCTTAATTTCTAAGCACAGATTTACATTGGACCTACAGAGACAAACACGTACATACATATTACTTTACGCTAAAATAAGCTAAGCTAATTGTGTGATGGCCAGTAGCCAACCTAGCTTAGCATAAATACTTGAAACAAGGGGAAACAGCTGGCCTGGCCACCAGCCCCTCTAAAGCTCACTAACTAACATGTTGTATTTCATGCATTTAGTTATACGAGTGTTTTTTCTTGCTGGGAGCGGAATAGCTAAACCTTTGTGCAGAGCTTCTTCATGAAGCGGTAAGCTTGCACAAAGACAGGAGAACTTAATTCATCAAAGACTGAACGAAAGCAGCTCCTTAAAGTCCCAGCGGTATGAAGTGTGATTGCTCACACTGCGTTCTGCGTTTGAACTAGCTCACACAGTCAATAATAATCTCTGAACCAAGATTAACACAGTGACTTAAATACCTGTTACCACTGCTCCTCAGGCAGTTCCCCCAAACAAATGTTTCTAAATGCAAACGTAGGCTTCCATATGACTACATGGATAAGAAGTCAAATGAGGCAGAGATACAGACGGAAACAAAAGGTTCAAAAACGTCGGCTCACATTATTCGATGGGCAGTGTGTTACAAAAGCACAGCGACCGAGCCTTGACTTCCTATACAAGCAGTGGATCAAAGGTGCAGAGTGGAGGGCGACAATGGGAGAACAACTGTAACTGTGAAAGTCTACAGTGTGTCTGAACTGCCAGACACACAAAGCTAACAGGCCAACTTGAGGTCACATGAGACCGAGGCTTACTTTCTTTCACTCTAACTTTCTCTTTCTCACACACACACTTACACAGACATACACACATACACACACGCACACAGGCTCAAATATAGAACATGCCCATAAAAAGCCAGAGAGCACAACAGGGGCAGTGCTGCAGAGAAAGGCTAGACGTTTGTTATCAGTGTGTGTGTGTGTGTGTGTGTGTGTAAAGAGTTACAGCACTGGTCACACACCCTTTTCCTCATATGCCTGATCTGCATTGCAGACTACAGATATAGACATGAATGAGTGAGATCGACAGATGTGTGTGTGTGTGTGTGTGTGTTTGTTTGTGAAGGTTTTTCAGGGCAGGGGTTGTACTGATGGTACAGTATTGTGTGTGTGTGTGTGTGTGTGTGTGTGTGTGTGTGTATGTGTGTGTGTGTGTGGATGTGCATTGACGGGTTTATGGGTCATGTTGACTGTGAATAGAGAACTTAGCCTCAGCACCACTAGCCTCAGCTTGGCAATGAGTTTTTTTAAAGAGCATTTCTTTAATCATGCTTTTTAGAGAATCATAGACGTGACATTTTGACATTGTGTATAGCATTAGCATTCAACAACTTCAGCTCCCATGAGGCTTTCACTATACTGGGAATTCCAAGAAACTTGAATGCCTCACTTCAACTAATGTCTGTCTTCCAACCTAATTAACCCTAAATTTAAAGGATATAGTGCCATTTTGTCAATGCACATTATTTCTAACCCTCAGACGACGCTCGCAAGTTATAAACATGGTCTTTGTCATCTCTACCTTCCTCCCACATGACATGAACACGGCATAAACCTGCTAAGAAGGCCATCTTATTGATTAGCTCTTTTATTTTAAGTGTTGAGATTATCAAAGTTTACTATACAGGACAGTCATCAAATCAGATACCAGAGCTGTTTCCAGCAATTTACCAGTCAAGCTACACGTTTTGGTATTGCTGATGAACCTGAATATTATTATACATCCATCAATCCAATCATCTAAATATTTATTTTATGGGTTTTAGCTTCTTTTTTTTTACAGTTAAAACCTTTTATTGTGTTCCAACTAATAAAATATTGAAGGCCTCGCACAGTGTGAATATTGTTTCAGGACTTACCAAGGTGGGTTGAAAGGACTTGAATGTGGTTTACTTTTTAAGTCTCAAGTTAAGTTTTTAGGGAGTCAAGTCTCACAGCAGTTGAGTCCAAGTTAAATTTAAAGTCATTGTTACTTTAATACTATTCTCAAGTCTACACTTAGCATCTGCTCTGGTAGCCAAATTAGATTAGAAGATGGGCAGAAAACCCTAGTATGTGTTTGGACCATTCAAAAAGAGATGAAAGAAGCGCTCTATGATAACAACATACTTGGAAAGGGGGCAAGACTTCAGTTTCATCTCTTTTTCTGTGACTTGTTTTGTGTTTATTTGGCCAACAGTGGCCAATAATTTCATCTCTTTTACCGTATATCTCCCCCCCCCCCCACCCCCCCCCCCCCCCCCCTCTCTCTGTAAAACACTCACTCCTTATTTGTTTGCATTTCTGACAATAACTGAATACTCCTTTCACAGCCTCTTGACCAATGGCCTGACAGATAGGGAGTTATCCCTTCATGGTGGACACACACACACACACACACACACACACACACACATACCACACACAACACCAACAGAAGGCCAATGGGATGATATCATATCAGCGCTCTGTCTCTCTCTCTCTCTCTCTCTCTCTCTCTCTCACACACACACACACACACACACAGTGATTTTTCCCACCCCCCCTTCTCTATACGTGATCATGTTGGGAATGTGTTGTATTGGCGTTTTCTTAGTCAAAGAGCAGCGTAATCCCTCTGTGAACCGCCCGGCCTGCCGGGGAACACAAGAGCGGAGGACACAGACTGAAACACCACTCTGAGATACAGTTTATCTCTATGTGAGATGTTTGTTACTGAATGTTGTGAGCGTTGCGCTGAGCATCACTTGCTGCAGTTAACAGCAGCCAATCATAATGATGGTATCAAGTCACGTTTAAATGATTACTCATCATTTCCACCACAGTCAGTTGGATTCTAATAAAAGCAACAGAGAGCATACTTTATACAGAAATACTGTTAATGACATGAAGATTGGCATCATTTCTGTTCCTAATAATAAAACATGAAATAATCTTTTAACTACTGTTTGCCATGCAGAAAAAGTGGTTTTGATTTAGTTTACAGTGGCAAACCTTTTGGTTTGACAGTGAAGCATATCTCAGAGATAAAGGGGAAAGTGTCAGAAATAACTTGCACATTGGCATAAATTACTAGAATAATGGTTTCAATCATATTTTTTATTATGAATTATGAAATCAAAGGTCTAACATTCTGATAAAAACCTGACAGAATAAGGAGTAGTTGAGTGCACATCCACATAACCTCTGTGGGATTGATGCCGGATGCCAAAGGATCAATAAAATTGCAATACAACACACTGGAATCACAGCTCCCTTTAATTCAACAGTGACCACACACAGCTGTCACACCATTTCAGCATGTTGTACCTGTGCAGGTTTATGGTGCGTGGCGGCCATCTTGAGAAAAGTTCTCTGAGTCTGCACGGCCTTGTTAACCAGGTCCGCCTGTCAATCATAAAGAACCAAAGTAAGGGTTAGGATTATAATACATGGACCGTAACAAACTGCATGTAACTATAATGTGACCACTATAGACAATGTTACAGTGCAATGAAAAAGAGGTTTGAAAATATTTCATTCGCTTGTGTTTATGTTTGTTGTTTTCTCACGACTATTGAAATCCTGGCAGAAAATCTTAAACATGAAACGAAGGTTTAGTAACACACACACACACACACACACACACACACACACACAGAGTTTGGGTTTGTCCCAAGCAGCTGTGTCTTTGTCTCTGTGTGTTTGAGACCTCCAGTCGCGGGCCAAGGGAACCACCAGAGAGGCTTTGTCCATAAAAGGAGCTCTGCAAACTTAAAGAAACTACCTCTGGCTCTCGCTCATTTAGCTGTGATTTCTCTCTGCCTGCCTTTACTGGTTGGATTCAAAACACATACTACTGCTATTTTTGCCAACTGGCGTACCACAAAACACACTCACAGTCCTAGTATGTACAAGTCATTACCAAATAGGAAAAAGGTGCTCCACTAGCGTTTTGATAAATGAAAGTATGATCAAAGTTCAGTCATACTCCCATCCTTGGCTTTGTAGAAGACAGAGAACGTTGGTTCATGGCCCTCTCATACACAAACATCACTACCCTGCAGCTTTCCAGTGCTACACATTTGCTGGATCTAAAGCAAGAGAATCCATGTTTGTTTATAAATGTTATAAAAGTTGGCACAGGCAGAGTGCACTGGTATCTGTGCTCCCTTTAGAAAGGATCTCGGCTCATTCCTGTGAGCACCTTTGTATTGAAGTATAAGACACATGAACAGAAGCTGTTTAACTAATTTAAAAAGCAAAACATTTCAAACCGAGGGAAGCATCTGGAGTTACATTTGGAGTTAAACATGTACTTTAGAAATTAGTACCGCGACTTTTAGGGGATGGAGCTTTTTTATTTATATATATAATATTATATAATGTTGTATTTCTATCTTTACTACATAGAGTGCTGTCCTTTACTGCATTTTCTTGGATTGATGTCTTCTGTGAGGAATAACCTGTAAATAAACGCATTAACTTATTCTTGTGGTGATGTCGTGCCCGGGATACAGCTTGTATGATGCTCATGAGTTGATCAACATTTTGATTTACTCCTCTCTTCTCTTGTCTGGATTTTCGCAGCTGGACAGTAAGACAACAGTGTTTATAGAGACTTGAGTGACTGAATCAAACACAACTTACATGTTTCTCCACTTCACTTCCTATGGCGCAGCTGTAGTTCAGGTACTCTGACAATGGACCTGTCACTAGGACGTCGAAGGCCTCCACACACAGAGACAAACCTGGAGACACACAGAGAAACCACTGCCCTTAGTTGAGATTTCACTCCAGTTTATTTAGTGCCTGTTTAACTTGTTGCTACTATTGAGTATTGCTGAGGCACAGACTTGCCTCCGTCGATGCCATTGACACAGTCCCCATTAGCCAAGCCGCTGGACGCCGCCATTGTGACGGACATCTTCTCCAGGCGAGTCACAGCTTGCTCCAGCCGCTCCATTAAACCTTCCATGGTGACAAAACTAGAAACAAAAGAATGGTTTCTTAAGCTGTAACTTTTCGAATCGTAGTTATTTGTGTTGTGATACAGTACGCTTTTTCACTTTATTGATCCCAGAAGGAAAGTGTTTCCCCCTCTCAACAGGGAGGGGAGAGATCAGCACTGGGTCGTGAGCATAGGATCACTATTGAGGACCTAATCACTGCTCGACTTTCCCACGCTGCGGCTTTCAAAAAACATGTCATTGTAGAGAGAAACTAAATGTGGGCAATGCAGTGGGGTTTATATGAACACTGTCTCTGTTCGAGCTGTCTGGCGCTCCGCCACAGTCACAACCTCTGCCATGAACAAATGCACGTATCACACAATTGGATTAAGACGGGACAGAGACTGGAGTCAGGCAGAGAGGAAAAACTGAGAATTGAGTGGAATGAATAAAGAAAACCTGAGAAAATACCTGTTGAAATATACAGTATCTTTAAATAGAACCTATATATTTCTGTTTCAGTCGAAATGAAAATATTAAACGAAATAAAGAATTAAATTAATATATACAGACAATAATATACAACCAACAAAGACTTTCTGATGATGAAATCAAAAACAAATACTGAAAGAAGGAACTTTGGATAAACTATGTGGGAATAAAGGAGGATGAAAAAGATCTTCATGGAGGAATTGGAATGGATAATGTCTATTTCTTCGTCCCAGGTAAGGTATCAATGATCCTGGATATTCCCCTTTTCCACATGTTAGCACAAATAACTTCAGTAATTTAGATTGGACATTCAACATACATGATTATATAGACCAGTGGTTCTCAAATGGGGGTATGTGAGATTTTTCTAAATATATTTAAAATTATTATCCAAAAAATCCTTTAAAAATAGTTATTTAATAAATATTCAATTAAATATAAATGTAAGTCCATAAACTTAATTTGATATATTCTATTATAAATCAGCGCTGTGTATTACATGTTTTTTTCAACCAAAAATACGTTGTGCTGGTTAGGGGGTACTTGGCTGTAAACATATTTCACAGGGGGTACATCACTGAAAAAAGGTTGAGAACCACTGATATAGACTGGATCCAAACGAAATGTGGACAGTAGAGTCAAACCTAACTCACTGCTATGAGATGAACGAACCTCCAGCTGTAATCGAATGCCACTGAAACACAGACCACATTGTATCTCTTTCTTTCACACTGACCAGCCATATGCCTCACCATGATGACCTGCAGGCAATTAGTCAACAGAGTGGAATTCAACCCAGCAACCCTGTGCATGTTTACGCAGACTACTGCTAGGTAACACGCACATCCTAATCCAACACCTGCTACACAAATGATCCATAAAAACCCCAGGAGGCTCTCTGCATCACATGAATATGGCCGCTAGACTGCATAGTTTTCCCGGTCTGTAATCTTTAAAATGAGGTCTTGTAATGATGTGCTATGAGCATTAAACATGTCCTGATGGGCGTCATCAAGTCATCTCTGTGGAGAAACCTCTCAGCCATGCCAAATCACAGTCACAGGACTCAGCTGCTATTTCTGCCCTCTGGGTCACAACTGCCTGAAACCTGGAGAACTCAGTGTAGACTAATCATGAGCAACACGTCAGATATGAAGCCAGATCCAGGACATTTGCTTGGATTATTTACTTACATCCTGGGAAAGTCCAGCTAGTTATCTGACCCAAAATACATCTTCTTATCAACACATTGTTAACATTTACATCTGCAGACTTGATTGATTGTTGTAAGAACACTTGTATTAACCAATCATGAACAGCAGGACACATGTGAATCCTGGGAACAAGGTGTTGAGTTACTCTTTCAAGATGGGGCTCTGAGAAATAGTGAAGGGCAGATTTCATTTTCTGATGCAGCCAATTGTATACATTGAATAGATGACAAAGAATCAACTCCTGTATTTGCTGAAGTCCTACACACTTCAATTAATCACTGTCTCGCTCAATAATTATGTAGTTAAAAACCATGAGACAGAAACAGCCAGTGATTGCACTGATTGTATTGTCAAACAGCCACACCCTTCATGGCAATGCAAATACATGGCCAATGATGCTCTTTTAGCTTTATATGCACTTAATGCATTCAGCCAACCACAGAAAACGGACTGGGAAACAGCTAGAGTGGGTTCAAACCATTAATGGTACAAAGACTATACAACCTCAGAAAAATGACAAAATGTTGAAGTCAAAGGAATTCATCTATTGATAAATGTCCGTTGTTGTATGAAGTAGACATGAGTAGACCCCAGTAAACAAACACATTCCTCCCTCTGTTCCTGCAGACAGGTGGGCAACAGTGTCTGCCACATAAGATCCCAACCAACAGCTGAGAAAGCACACATGTTCCTGCAGTGGAAAGATATTACTGACTTTACCCTGACCCGCATGTGTCTCCTGAACCCTCTGGCCTGGTATCTGATCTTTGGGGCTAAATTGGGCTACAGACTGCCTACTGTAATGTATTTTAATGTAGGTATCAAGGTCCTGTGCTGCACTGTACAAGTAAACTTCAGTATATTCAGCAAATCATTGTTTTATCTGTATTGTGTTAACGATATCGCTGTTTACATAGACATTTAAACAGGACACTAGTGTAGTTTCAGTATGAGCTGTATGAGTGAAAGTCTTGGTCCTGGGTCCAATCATATCACATGGCCTCATCAGCATATGAGCACTTTGACTTAAAAGTTGAGTTAATGAGATAAAATGGGGTTGAAACAAAGTTTGAGTCAACCTTTGAGCCAACGTGGAGGAGATGTGATCAAAAGCTACAACACCTACTAAATGGACCGTTAGGAGAGATTGTTTTGTTGTATGAAACTCAAAACATCTCCAACCTATACCATGTATAGTCTATGGCAGTAAGAGGCTGTTCGAGACTCATTGTGGCTGATTCCAGGTGGGCTCATCACGCACTCTCACAGTCCTGAGATGACGCTTCATAATAAAACATGACATGGCACACTGCTGGCATGCTGACAGGACTTTCACCGCCCCTCAAATCTGATGCTCCACGCCACAACATCACCGTTACTCCTAACAGAAAAACGTGATCACGGGAAACACAAGAGTACAGCATCCACACAGTGTGCTCTCTTACACTGCGTGCTAAATATAAGGCACCGTGGCGCAGGGAGCAGGTGAAGACGTTGCACACCCCAGTATTGTTCCCTCAGCTCCACCAGAAGTAACGCAACTTGACAGGCAGCCAGAAACTCGTCAGTATAGAAACAACTTACCTCCCTCCCCTGGTCCCGCAAATGTCCACAGATGTTTGGTTGGGACTGTCAGTATACGGACGGATCCGTGCCTGTGCTGTGCTCGTGCGGTCCCCTCCTGCCTCCCTGTCCCGTCACTCAGCTGCGCGTCGCACCGGGGCTCTTCCGGGATGTCCGAATTAAGCAACGCGCGGAACCTGAGAGCCGCACGGCGAGCAGAGACCAGCACCGTGACTCGGTGCCGCAGTGTCTCCTCTGGGCTGGACGAGCGTTTACCTCGCAGGCAACATGGCAGCCTCAGACAGCCCCGCTAAAAATAGACGAGCTGTTGACGCCGTGGCGGAGTCTGCACGGGAGGAAATGGACTTGAACTTAACAGGGAAGTCATCACCATCTTCATGCAGTGAACTCGGGCCAGGGCTTGACCCCCGACCTGGAAATCCCCTCATAAACATGATAGCTGCAGCATTACATAATCTGCTGATCATCTGCCAAAACACATTTTAAGGAGCTCTCCAGCTATTTAGTTGGCCCATTCCCTTTCAAAAGGTTTAAGATAGTTATATTTCTTTAAAAATGTAAAATTGGTCGAGTAGATGCACTAGAGCAACATGCGTGCGTGCGTCTTTTCTTTTGCAGCATTCACGCAATGTCGTCAGAATAGGAAGAGAACCATCTACATTTATGTTATGAGTGTCCATTGAGCCTATTTGTTTAAGATAGTTCCCGCAACTGCTCACCATGAAGGGACACCAGATTAATTTTCCAAATTTGTTAGTTTTTTGAATGATTGTTTGAGTATTTTGTGTACATTTTGTGCAGGAAACGAGAGAAGATGCGGTCACCGGCCTCTTTGGCAACATGGCTTGCCTTACTTAACTGTTGTGTATTTGTAGTGCTTTATTAACGAGTAAAACTACAAAAAAAGTAGTATTTTTGTTTAATTAGCTTAAGGTTTTATTTATATTACGACTATGGCTTCAGTCCAGCAGCCTTTGGCAAAATGGGGACTTAGTATCAGCAGTATCAGCGATAGGATCATTGCTGCTCGAAATCACTAATACCACAAACTCCTCACTCATCTATATAATTCCATTCTGAATGATATGATCTGAACATTGCATTGGACCCCATAAAGCCTGTTACATAGGCTTTTTTGTTATAAATTTGTAGTTAAATCCAAAGTTCTTATTATTCTTATTAGGGGTTCCTAATTGATCTGTAACTCTTTTAGCATATTATTTACTATTCGTTAACAAAGCTACTAGTTAATTATAAATCCATTATAAATAATGCCTCATTAGAAAGTATACTGACTTTAGAAAGCACCTCCGGAGCCCTGACATTATCATGCTCAACATGACGAGTAAACTGATCTTGGGGGCCTTTAGGTCTCATCAGGACTCTCTTACAGCTCTACATCATCAGTTTATTGAAATAACAGCATGAATGCAGCCATGCTGTGTCATGATCTCGAGTTTCTTGTTTCAACAGGGACCAAAATACTCCCTGGAGCCGAATAAAAGACTGCAAAGACAGACAGGGCAGCGCACTCTTTATCACATGACTTATTGATTAGAGAGTGGATGAATAATTGATCATATACTGAGTCCTTAAATACTTTATTATGTGTCAGATGTATCAATGTAAGCTGTGGGTGTGACTGCAATGTGAAAGTTTCAAATAACGTCTTCCCAAGAAAATGGTTTCACAATGAGGAGGAGCGGCACAGCATCTGGCATGTGTGACATTTTTTATCACAATGGGGGTTTTGCCTCAATAAAGTTTTATTTTAAGTCACTTTTTATTTCATAATGTCGCATTTCATATACCAAGCTCAACTAATGCTACCTGATTCAACCAGTTAGCTCCATTTAGCTTGAGTAACAATATTGTCAAAGTAGATCTTACAGTCAAATGCTATGAATACGTAAAGTACACTCAGACAATAACTAAACTCTACTTTTATCTTGTTTAACAAGGCTGCTCATGCAACCCACCTTGCTGGATAACTAACATTAGCTAGACTTGGTTGTGAGTTTGGATTATTGCTGCAAAGTGAGGAGATAGTGTTAGTGACGCCAGCTAACGATTCATCATCAATTCTGGCTAGTTTTGATTTAAAAAAAGGTTCCCTAGAGAAGAACTTACTCAACTCTGCAGAGCAAAAAGACAGACAGCCTTTCTCTGGTTGCTTTACTCAACTTAGATACACTTTGACGCAGAGTAATAATCAAATATATAGCATGCAGCCTTGATCATAAGCATTGATAAGCTAAATTATGGGATAAGCTGTCTCTTGGGGTTGGGGTGTTTTGAAATTAAAATGTCTGTAATGAAATCAAAATGACATCCAATGAAATCTGTAATTTTGAAACTAAGAATGATGAAACAACGTTTCATAATAATGAGTTTGGTTTAAATATTTTTTTTGTAATTTTCCTTTCCTTGGTTCACTTCCAATTCATATGATTAATTTCACAATTTATTTTGTGTTTATTTAATATTGAACACCTCCATACGTAGCTTGCACAAAATAAATATGAATCATATGGATGAGTGTATGTATAGAAAGATGAGAGGCTACATATGGCCGAAGATCACATGTGTCCGCAGCTCCTGAAAACTCAGTTTACTTTAAAAGAAATGTCACCAAGCTTTTTAAATATAGAACATTTTATTCCAATTTTAAGTAAATGGAGTTGGAATTCTGAAAAAAAAGTTTTAATATCAACAGGACCTTTGCATTTAAATAGAAACACTTTACATGCCTTCATCCAGTGACAATGAAAAGCTTCCTTAAAAAGTTTTTTTGTCATTTATTTTTCATATTTCCCTTGTAAGAAATAGTTCAAGTATAAAAATTCCCAACAGTGTAAAATAGCCCATCTGATGAATATTAAGCAAAAGAAGCACAGCTACTGAAATATTGACAACAACTATACATTCTAGTGGAGAAAGCAGCATTTCCGCTTGTTTTTTGTGAAAATTATAATTGTTTTTCCTCTCATCTAAACACAGAAGAGGCAGAGTACAATCTGCACGCAAATAGGCCTGCATTTAAATAAAGTTTCTTCCCTACAAAAGGCATTAGGCTAATATTTAATGTCATGTTCTAAAGAATCAAAAAGATAAAAAATAAAAGTACAGTGCACATAACAGTATCTTAAATAACTCCTATAATGACATTTTTGGTTGAGTATGTTAATAATAATAATATTATAACTAAACTAATCAATAACTTATATATGCCTTGAGATGAGTACATAATAATATTATTTATACAGTACCGCAACTAAGTCTCTACTCTCAGAGCGTCAACATAGTCAACCCTCAAAAATAAATATCTTAAATAGTAGATTTTTTCAATTTTTTCTCTCTTAAATAGCAGTAGTCACACAGACTAACATAACGTCAAACAGTCAAGCCCCCATCCTCCACCCCTCATGGTGATCTTGACAGACACGAGGCAGACCAGTTGTTGGGGTGGCTTTGGTGATAGTGTGTGTGTGTGAGTGTGTGTGTGTGTGTGTGTGTCAGTGAGAGTGTGAGTGTGTACCTGACACCAGACTACAGCAGCACAGAGGTGGATGTGCTGACAGCTGCAGGGCTGCATGACTGGGGGTGGGTGGGGGGCTTCTCTGCTGTGGGGCTCTGTGTTGGGTGGAGGGGTGTGAAGTTGGTTCCCAAATGGGCCCGGCCGGGGATTAAAATGTGACAGCTCAACAAACGAGCACAAGTGATGCGTTCTTTCCAGAGTGATCCGTCTGTGTGGCGCTGGAGCGGCTCTGTCCACCCCCACCAGCAGCTGCTCTCTCTCTCCCTCTTTCTTTCTCTTTTTCTTTCTCTCCATCCCAGAGCCAGAGAGAAACACCACTGTGCTGCCTTTGTCTTTGACTGCTATGTGTGCAACTCTGGATGCATGTGTCTGTGTCCGTGTGAGTGAAACATGTGGAAAAGCAACTGATTTAGTGTTTCTCATTGTCTGGAGCCATTTTCAACCTCTCTCCTTTTGTCAGTGCGTTTGTTTTGTTTGCCAAGTCCCCCTTTAGTCCAAGAATCAAGTCAGAGTTGATGACATTTTCAGTTTTTTGTTGCTTTTCTTCGGCTTTTTTGTCTCCTGGTGATTTGTTTGCTTTGCATAGGTCAAGAGGTCGAGACACAGAGTAAAAAAAGGGACATTCAGCATCAGGAAGATAAAAAGGTAGTTCTTCAAATATGTGTGACACGACGAGTTACGACTTCTCGACTTCCTGACAGAGGTCACATTATAATAGCTAACACATTGGAAACGGTTCCATTTCCCTGATTATCAGAAAAAAAGCACTTGAAAAGACAAAAAGAACAAGAAGAGCCCCCAATGTGTAATAATAACAATAATAAATATAAATGTTATGAGGGCATCAAATAACTGAAAACACTTGTGGAAAACCACAAGTGAAAAAAAAGCGAACAGTTTCCTAAACTAACGTTAAAGACAGCAATAGGACTTAAAGGCTTAGTTTAACACCTATACCAACCTCAGGGATTAGTTCCTGCTTTACTTTTCTAGAAATAAGTACTCTACCACAATGATAATAGTAATGATAATAATAATAATAATAATAATAATAATAATAATAATAGTTAGAACAACAATAATAGTAAATCACTTTCCATTATTTGTTCTGCGACTTTTTTTCATTTTCTTGTTTTTTGGTTGAAGCACGGCAAGTTGGAAAGTTACTGTAAAAAGTTTCCACCTCACCTCACCATCATCATCACCACCACCACCATCATCACCACCATCATCATTACCTTTTTAAAGCTACTCTGCCTATAACCCTTAAGGCCACTCCTTCTTCCTTAAGGCCACTCCCTCTTCCTTTTCCGTCGCTGTGGCCGTGGCCGTGGCTTCTCGCTCTGCATGTCCAGTGGTTGCAGTGGCTGCTATTGCATGCGGTCGGCTTGCAGCTGCTGAGACTGATACTGACCAAAGGCTGCGGCTGCTGCGGCAGCTGAGCCTGGGGCAGCTGCGGCTAAAGGCTGCTGGACTGCGTAGCCATACCCGGCAGTAGCCATGTAGCCTGCAGCGGCAGGGGATGCAGCGTACGGATACTGCTCATATGCAGCGGCAGCGGCAGCGCTGGCTGCAGCTGCAGAATACTGCGCGTAGGCAGCTCCGGTGTAGTCGATGTAGGGGGAGGAGGCAGTGGCGGGTGCAGCAGCTGTAGGTTGCACATGAGGGATGACCATACTAGGCTGTACGAAGGCCTGAGGGTACATATAGTGGGCCGGTATGCTGTGAAACAAACACACATACGACAGGTTAGTTTGATTCAGCCAGTTTGTGCGTAATAGCACCCACCCTAAAACCCAAACCCAACTCCATCACACTGCGGCCAAGCGCCCGCCCACCACCCACCACTGAGCCCCAGTCCAATCCACCAGTCAAGAACACCAAGGAAATGCCTGCTAGTAGGAATTAGAACAATATAGGGTTGCCAAAATAGAAATCTCTGTGAAAAAAAGACTGTAAGGTGAAGAAAACTTTGAACACCCAAAGGTGTTTTAGGCCATCGAATCTACTGAAAGATCCCATTGTGTTTGGAGGAAGTGGTCTTTATGGGATACATGGGAAAAGGTTTCATATTTTGTTGTTTGGGTCAGTTTTGAGCTTGTGGAGGCAGAACTACAGAGAGGGAGTGAGATGAAAATAAAATATAAAAATAGTTTGGGATCTGAAACCTGTAGCTGGTTTTGTCCATCACATGTGGATTTGGCTCTGGTGCCGTCCCCCTGCCTGCTGGAGGGCTAATGGGTGGGGAGGAGAGGGAGGCTTACAGTGCCGGGGGTGGGGGTGCGGACAGAGGAGATGAGCCCAGGGAGGCATTGTGAAAATGTCACTGCCACTTTGACAGCTGGACAGTTTTCAAAAAGGGACGCTGCTGGCCATTTCCCCCTCTGTGTCTGGACAAAGAGCCGGGGAGGCAGCAGGGGGAGCCGGGACTAGACTTCGCACCCAGAGGGATGTTTCGATTAAATAAACAATTATGAACAATGAGCACATTCTGCCCTTCATGACATAGCCTTAAACCCCCTCCCCCAGACTCTATAAGGTCTGGAAACTAAGTTGGACAGCAAGTGTGAGGGGAGCTTTGGACATTTATACTAATCAGAATTGAACTGTCCACTTTTGACTGTAGGTGGAATAATATTCAGTCTTTGAAGTCGTGACCCCCCCCCCCCCCCCCCCCCACCCCCCTCCTCCTTCACATTACAGATAAAAGTAGCATTACATTCAATCTCACTTTAATTCAAATGGATGAGAAGCATCAAGCTTGACGGAAACAATTTGATATTTGTTGCAGAAAGCTACAACAACAACTATGTGAGTGTAATGGCTCAAAAATCTGTTGAGAGAAAATCAAGGATCATATAATGAGTCAAGTCTGCATAATTGAACATCAGGTGGTCACGTTTTCTAGTCTGGATTGGGGAAAAAAGGAGGTGCAGAAAATGTTAAAGGTTGAAAGGCAGGATCTATCGTGGCAACCCTATTGTGAGCACTCCATTATCCAATCCAATCCACATCTCAACCAAAAAAGGTGGGCCAGGAGAAAAACAGGAAAAACAAAACAACAGCAAGGCGTCAGAGAGGAAGAAATATGTAAAAATAGTCCACCTCAACGAGACTGATTACAACACTGAAACAGCACAATCACTCAACTGAAAAGACACATAAAAAGAAAAGGGAGGGAATAAACTGAAACTAAGTGTGTATGTAGAGGTTTGGTGTGGCCCGTCAGTAAAGGCCAAAGGTCAATGCTAAACACATACACAGGTTTGAACAATTTCTGAAGGCCAGAAACCACATGTCAGCATTGAAAATATTAAGTTTTTTTCTCCAGAGTTACTCTGTTTCTCACTCCAAACCCTCAGAAACAGCATTTTATCATCATGTGACACAGAATCTCTCCTTTGAAACTCACACTAATGAAACTCAGCAGGGTAAAGCAGGTTTCAAGGATGATTTTAGAGGATGTCATCTCTAAAACTCGCTCACAAAACAGTGGAGAGACATTTCCTGTGTATAAAGTCAAAGTTAAATGACTGAATTATTCACCACCAGCAGACTGGAGGAAACTCTTCATTCTAGATGTGAATGACCCACTACAGGCCCATTGTATAATATGGAATAAAAAGCTATTATTAGCCTATTTGGTCAAACACCAGTACACACCGCAACTCTAATGGTTACACAGACCCTGTCACACGACTGGATACTCTCACACAATTATTTTACACCGGTATAACCCAACTACCTACAATAAGATAACATTATACCCTGTGTTCAAACAGTTATCTGTTATCTGTTCCTGACTAATTCAACTTTGAGGATTCTTGATAAGGTTCAAAGAACTTTGCTAAAAGATGCATCTCCCTTTTTATATTTTGTTTAACTAACTACGACTGCAGTTAAGAGAATATATGTGAAGATGGTAGGAATAATATGCGACAAGCTGAATTTAACTGGCTTGATAACACTGTCTAAGAATTGTTGTCAACGGTTTTGATAGGGAAGAATGTATTGAATAAAAAAGACGATATCTCTAGTTCTGCTGCACATTATACTTTCTTAAACTGTCCCTTGTAACTCTGCATAAATGGCATTAAAGAAACAAGCTAACATTCCCACAAAACTTTCAGTTGCACATTTTATAACAGCTGCTAGCGTATATGATTGAATGTAGAGGCTGCAGCTCAGACAACTGTTTTGACATTTAAAAAAAGGACTTCCACTGGTTTGAACCCATTTCCAGTGCTCTCTAAATCAAACTTCAAGCTCAATGCATTTTTTTAGATCGTACTAGCTGTCTCAGATTCCCCACTACTACTATATTAATGGGATGGTTGGGTAGACTAGCACACATATAGCATTAGCAGAGGTTTTAGCCATGGGAAGCAAAGCTCTGGCTGCCACATCCAACGTGGCCCCTGATTAAAGAAATCAACCTCTTTCACCTGGAGGTACTCATAAAATAAGGCAATCAAAAATACAGTGAATGTATGGCTGTTTTGTGAAGCCATGATGCTAGCTATAGTGTGTGTGTGTGTGCGCATGTGTGTTTGTGTCTTTACTGGAATGCAGATCTCTCACAACCCAGCGGTCATTAAAGTTCAAGGCTAAATAAAGGCTTGTTGCCTCCGTGTGTACGGTCTGCTGAGGGCATCTAATGTTTGTGAGGTATGTTTGTGTCCTGAAAGTGAGAGAGGTTGGCAGTACACACCTGTCCTGCTTTGACAGTGTTGCTCATTGGACTTTTGATATCATGACTGAGGCACAGATTGTCCTGGTGTCCAGACTTTAGTCATAATCCACAAAGAAAGCTACTTGGATCAGACACAAAGACAGTTTTACATTTAAAGTCCTGACATGAAGATGCTCAGTTTGAAACCTGCTCTGCAGTTGTTTGAGTGTCTGAGCAGTTTGAGGATGTGAAAGGGTGAAACATTATATACTTTCACATTTGCCTGATTTGTATTGAGCCTGATTAGGAACACGATCTTCTAAAATTCCTCTATTTAATGAGATGTACCTACTTGGTTTATCTTATGACATTCGTAAACATCCTACATTGTACAAACAGAGGAGCTCTTTGGATGCTGACATGGGCTACAGATGTCCTCTGATTGGTGAACTTTATTGGTGACAATACTGTTGTTATTACTCGGTTATTAACTTTATACGCAGCGGGTTTCCCTACGTGTTAATTATCAAAGACAAACTGCCAGATGGTTCTGGTTCATATCAGACTGGACATTAATGTGGCTCCTAATACACCCACTCTTGCCTCGTTTAAATGGCCCCTGCAATGCTCTTACATGACAGAGAGGGACAGTCCTGCATGCTCACCAGACCCCCGCCCACATACACACACACACACACACACACACACACACACACACACACACACACACACACACACACACACACACACAACACAGAGCTTCATGCGACTGCAGCGTCAGCATTCAGGGCTTTGTGTGGCACAATGGATGTGCTTGTTTTCCTTAACGAGAGAGAGAGAGAGAGAGAGAGAGAGAGAGAGAGAGAGAGAGAGAGAGAGAGAGAGTGTGAAAGAGAGAGAAACATTTGTTTGTGTCACACTGGAGACTTTGGGACTATGTGAGCGGACAAAGACACACACACACACACACAAACAAACACAATAGGAGCACATACTCATATGTACCAATGTAACCAGACATGTACACACATAATTACACATATTGTTATGACTACAGCTGACATAGTAGCTGTTGTCATTCCTTCATAAAGACAACATCCACTTTCTGGTGGTAAATTGGTCACGAAAAGTCTATGTAGTGTAGAGATGAGCAAAGACAAAGATGTATGGAGACAGGAAGGAAGACAAGAGAGTTGACAGAGTGGACCAGCAGTAATATGGCAAAGAGAGACAATTTCATAGGGAATTTGTTGCTGCTACGCTGTGTTAATGTGAGAAACTAACACCAGGAGGATGCTATTAGCATACACAAGCAGTGATGGGTTTTGTTATTTTGGGGAAATTGTGTGAGAAATTGAAGTCAGGAGATGATTGAGGGTAAAAAAGAACAAGAAAAAAACACACAGAAAATTCACAAGACAGCCAGGAAACAAATGAAACAACACATCCTGTTAAACAAAACAGGTCAACCACAAGCTAAAGCAAAAAACAACAACTTTGCTCTTCCTTGGCAAAGTTAACACGCATCCACAAAAAAGTAAAAGACACCCCAAAGATTAAATCAATCCAGCTTCTTTTTTTTTGGTAATTAAAGTGAGAAAGCACACGATTTAGCTAACAACACCACTTCATAACTGCACACAAAGCTCTAAGTTCTATTCAAATAACATAAAAAATCAGGTCAACACCCACATACATGCATCTATAATCACCATGTTGAGCTTGTTTGTGTGTGTTTGAGTCTACAGGTATTTCCCTTCTCTGGTCTGTGATTATGTCACAAACCAGCACACTTAGCTTAACCGAGAGCGAGCCTGTCGGACCAAAGAAAGATAGATAACATTGAGTCAGGCTGAAAGTTTCCATCATTGTCCACTCAGAGCACACACACACACACGCACTCACGCATGCACGCATGCACGCACGCACGCACGCACGCACGCACGCACACACACACACACACACACACACACACACACACACACACACACACACTTTTACAAACAGGCAAACCTAGAAAAGGCAGCTTGACTGGCTTGGTGTTTGGTGGACAGTGATCAATAAAAAAAACTACATTCAACTTATTGTCCACCACATTATTGATTGGGGAGAAAAAAAGGTAAAAGGTAAAAATCTTAATGATAGTATCAATTATTACACATTAAACTGAGAATAAATTAAACAAATATTGAAATAATTCAATGCAATGTGTCCATCCCAACATTCCTCTAAAATGCATGTAGACTTCTCAGTACTTACCCATAAGGCCTTTGGATGAACGCTGGGTGAATTTGGGGAACACCAAAGGTAAAGCCTGCAAAATAAAGGAAACAATGTAAAAAAAAAAGAATACAGACAGCATTTATAAAAAACAAAAAACTGAAAACTTGTCAAACTTGATTTTCTTGTTTGCTGGTTTGCCAATAAAAACAACTCCCTAGGTGATCCCAAACAGACACAGTGAGGAAATATACACTCGCTATGTTAATTCATGAAACATGATGTGTGATTTATCAATCTTGAACAAACACATGTCAAACTGCACATTGTGATAATCAGCAAACACATTAATGTGGCTTGTTGTTGGATTCTGATTTGACTGCCTTCACCTTGCTGCATCACCCGAGGCTTGGCCCCCAAGTAGGCCAGGTTGACGTTGGCCTTCCTGCCGTCAATGATTGGGTTGGGGTCCTTACAGGCCCGGTCTGCAGCCGAGCGGTCCGCCATCGTCACCTGCCAGAGGAGGGGAAGCATGAGAAAGATGTGGATAACTGAAATCTGTGTGTAAGTTGTTTACATTTCCTGCTGATCGGCTTCACAGCACATAGTTACATTGAAAAACTGTGTGTTAGGAAGAGAGAAGACATACTTTAATAGGTGTGAATGCATGTTAGTCGTCTGTCTGAGTGTATCTCTGCCCATGAAGCCATCATTAACAGCAGCATGTATTTGGCAGCACACACGCATATCCATCACTCTCATGTGGATATGTTGAATGGGATCCAGGCAGAGATGACTGACTGAACATGGCTCCCTCATCACTCCCATTACAGACTTTATTTCTCCTCTCAGTGCTTAGCCGACATCTGAGAGGTATACCTCACTGACCTGGACGAAAAGCGTTTTCCATGAGCAAATACAGATAAAGAGGATAAATAATGCATATGATGCTACAACACTAAAGAGAGGATTGAAGTAAAAACATCTTAGTAATTACAGAGAAATGTTACATGTATTAAGCCGTTTTTATTCATGAATTCACACCCCAAAAAAACAGAGTAGAGCATTGGACCGGTTGCTTTATGTCTCTACTCTAATGCGTTTAGTCTGTCAAGTAAGACAAGTGTGTGTACAACATTTTCTTTCGCAAACATCTTTTAGATGATGAAACCAGTGTAACAGTGTCAGAAACACACAGACACCGTGAGGTTGTTCTCAGCCCACCAGAGCTGTCAGTTTCAGAGCAGCTCACTTTCAATCGTGTCAGGGAAGGCGCATACCAAAGCGCAACAAGTCGCTGGGTGCAGGGTTGCAACAGAAGCCAATGACGAATTTAAGCAGGGACTTCTTATCAAAACATAAACACCCCATGACTGCAGTTAAATTAAGATTAATTATGATGTTGTGACGGACATCAACAGCCGCGCACTTTAACAGAGACGCGCCATGGCAGGATTTCTCCTACATGCGTAAAAGTTAGTTTTCAATTCTGTGTAAAACTGATAGCGATGCATGTGGTTAAGCAATACTTACGAATCCATAACCCCTAGACTTGCCGGTCTGTCTGTCGGTAATGACCACCGCTTCTTCAATCTCACCAAACACCTCAAAATATTTCCTGAGACTTGAATCCGAGGTGTGGTAGGGAAGACCCCCGACAAAAATCTTCGTATAGGTCGTGTCCTTTTGCGTGGTGTGCATCGTTAGTGCAAAATACAATAAATAGGAACAATTAAAAAAAAGAGTAGTGCAATGTCTTCGAATCAGTGATTCTTTGGATGAAGAGAGATCAGCCGGCTCTGTAAGTTTTTCAGAAGAGAAAACGCAACAAAAACTCGACAGAAATGAAGCCTCGAGGTAGATTTATCTTCCGACAGTTAAGAGGAGAGTTATATGGAGCGGATTGTCCCACAGAGACCATCAGGTGTTTCCAGCTCTTCTTGGTAACTCTGCTGTCTAACTAAATAGGTTTGGGACCCATTCCTAAAAGCTCTGCTCCAAACTCCACCCAACTTTCAGTCGGTCTCTGCGCCGCCCACCAGCGCGCACAAACAGCTGTCTGGGGAACCTGCAGCCTGAAACACTGGAGCTCCCTCACAAAAAAAGATCCTCCACTCTCACGTTAAATTAACCATCAGGGGCCAAAGACAACCTGATTACACTGATGATATGTTTTCGCTTCCTTCTAAATACATATCTGATGATTTTGATTTTTTGTTTTATCTCTGGTGAAATAAGACGTATTTGGATGTTTCAAAGTCCGCCCTGTCTCTTCCATGAATGATGTCTCTCACACAGCTTGGGGACAGACACATCCCAGCAGCAGTGCAGCAGACAGACAGGTGCAGCTTTGAGGCTCAGCTGGAAGGATCATTCTTCAAGATAGACACTCCACTTGTTAGGGGTTGACAGAGTTTTGGCAAGTTTCTGAGCCCACGCGGACAGCCGTAAGGCCTCGTGCCTACTGTGATGGGAAACGTGTTGGTTTTTAATGGCTCCCTCACTATGAGGTCATAACGGAATCGGCCTAATGAACCTACAACGGTTTGGAAAAATCATATCTGACATCTTCCAATTAAAAGTGTGTAAAGATAACTTATGTTGACGCTATCTGTAAAACAGATATTGATATTTTAGGCTGCTTAAGACAAAAATCAGATGAATCGACCCTTTGTATCTTTAAACGATGCTGATCACATTTTAATAATTAAATCAGAGAAGACACAGCTATTGTACTGGGAGAGAATCAAGACAGAGATCAATTCAATCAAGAGTCTCTGAACATCAATGATTAAAATCGGTTGGGAGGCTCGGTCTCATCAGGCTCGCTGCTGGGCGGATCATCGGATAACTCACCCCCAGTAATGTGAGAGGGAACTGGGCTTTTAATCATTCATGGCAGCTCCGCTTCTGTGAGGGCGCTCTTTGGCCAACATCTATCCTGTAACCATGTAACACGGTGGGTTGAAACATTTACGCAGTGTGTCAATGTTGTTGTTATTTGTTGGGACAAAAAGATGCTTATTGTCAAATGTTTTATTGCCGCTATAAAAGGTCACGTGACTTAGGCTCACAGGTGGACACTGATGAGCAATTACCAATATAGCCTACGTGTCTGGACATCTGCTGAGAAATGTTTGGCAGATGAATGATCTCCATTTGTGGGCTGATAATGGAAAACTCAACCAAAATCTGTATTCTTAAAGAAAAAAGTAAAACTGTCCCATATCTATCTGAAGGTGAATCGCCACCGCAGGACTCCACGCCACAAAGAAACGCAACCCGATAGAGTCTTTCTGCGGTGTCTCTGTTCTTTCACTGTTTTATTCATGCAGCCACGCGCGCTTTAAAGTCCGAGTGGAGTCCTGAAAAAAGGGGACCAGTATCGAGTTTCCCAGGCTCAACAATGGGGATCCGGTCAGGTTGCGTCCAATTGTTATTTTCTGTTCATGTGCAGCATGCTGACGAGTCAGAATCTTACAATAACAGGCTGTGGGCCCATTGAAAGCTTTAATGATACCTCATTTCCAATAATCTTCAGAAATACTTCGTGTCACATGTGCAGTAATTATGTGTCAGCAATAATCCCGATAAACATTCTTAATAATCTTAGCTGTCCACCATTTCTTTAAGCAAGACTGCTGAGCTGGAGAGCAGAAACTGTAACGTTGTGCTTGTTGTCCATTTCGCTGAAGTACACACACCTGTCAGTTGAGAAAAGGTCAAAGGTCACTGGAACAGCTGAATACCCAAAGCTCATCCCACTAAGGGGTGCTCAACTCTGTGAAATATATATGTAGTTTTAAAAGGTTAATGCTTTTCATGAAGTTTTAGACACACACATTCATAAACATCGAATACATAACACTTTATTGATCAATAACAACTTCACTTTACACATCTTTACTCCACATGTTGCCAAAACCTCCTACTGATACATAATTTTATAGATGAGGTGCACTGACTTCAGGGAGCTGCGATCCGACTTTAACCCACTGAAACAGCGCCATCTTATGTCCAACAGAACAGGTACAACCTTCACATGCAAAAAGGGACTCAACAGTATTCATTTACAATTAAATGTCAAACTAAAATATAATTTATATTTATTTTATACGTTGGCAAGAAGTCTTGGTCATTTTTATTGAAGCCTTCAATGAGGAAAATTATTTTAATTTGGAAAGAAAACCCTCATATTCCTGTGTGCTTATTACTGAGCTACAATACACTTCCCTATACGTTTTCATGAAAACACAAACAATTCACGTCCACATTAGCCTAGTTTAATTCAAGTTAATTTCTTCTAATACAATATACTGTACACATTTTCGTCTGAGCAAAAAGATTTCTTTTTTGGCTCCTCTTTTTTTTTGTATCTCTCTTAGTGCGGATTCATGGCTCATTTTTGTAATGAATTAAAACTTCTCCTCTTTGTCTTCTGCATTTTCTAAGCTAGAATCGCTCTCCAGCTCCTCAGAGTCTGTGAGGAGATTATCCTCCATAAGCTCCTCCTCCTGGGTCAACTCCTCCTCCCCTTTCCCATCACCATCCTCACTAACCTTCTCTGCACCTTGCCCTCTGTTATCTCCCCTTTCTCCTCCTTTTACTCTCCTCCCTTCTCCCTTATCTGTTTTACCCATTTCCTCTCTGCTTTCTCCTCCCACCTCACTCACCCACTCTCCGCCCTCGGCCTTCTCGCGTGTTATGTGGCTGTGGGGCAGTGGAACGAAGGGGTTCGGGGTGGGAGGTAACTGTAGCGGCTCCACGGGAGTGAGGGCTGTGTCTTTGTCCTCCTCTGCCCTGGAGGTGGGAGCGGGGCCCCGAACACGGGCCGACTTGATCCTCAATCGCATCTTGAGCTTGTCTTCCCTCGACTGGGAGACAATGGAGGGAGCAAATTAATGTGGGGGAGACAAAACAATAAGAGAATCTGTGAGAGAAAGAGCACAAGTACGTGATGACACACACAAACACTGTACCTTGCGTCTCTCCTTAGCAAGTCGTATCTTCTCCTCAATGTCTTCTATGCAGGGGACCTTCTGCGCCTTCTTGGCCCTCAGGGACTCCAGTCTGACGGGAGGCTTTCGCCTGACCCCCTCCCTGTCATCCAGCTGGCACACGCCAACGCAGAGCAGGGGAGACAGAGAACAAACAACCATAATATCACAGGTGAATGACTAGCCTGAACTACCTGTGTGAAAGATACTTTTCTAATAATCAACTTCCTGTCTGAAAATGCACAAATTTGCTTTTTTATAAACGTTAACATATTTTTAGGAAATAAAGATACAAGATGTGCTCATACAAGGGGCTGCTGACTTACTGGAATGGCCTGTTAGGACATTTAAATGGAAAAGAGCCATGCTTAATGATCCGGATCAGACTGTAGGACCCCCATTAGCCACCTCTTTAACCCACCATTGATTATCTTTCATAGTTTGTTATTTTTTGAGAACCAACTATGTGTCATTAATACATTTTAATCTTAGTAGACCATGGGCAACAGCGTATTTAGATTTCTTGATATATAGTAAGACTGGGTGGTCAGGAATGACTTAAACACAACTCATTAACTGAAACAATATTCTGGAAAGAATACCTTGATATCAATAGTTTTATGGCAGATGACTGTCGGTGCTTTTGAAATATATGTATACACAAAACTAACACTAAACTCTGTGTAATATCACAGTATTGATAGCCAAGTTAACTTCAGCTGTATGAGGATGCCCAGTGTGCACCAGGCACTCACCATGATGCTGTAGGACTCTCCAGCCTTGATGCTTCCCTCTCTGGTCTGTCCCACCGGTATAATGCCTTGGTTCAGCAGCTCCTCCAGGATCTCACTGGACGTTGGTTGCTCCTGCAGTGTGCTCACCTGCTGGAGAGTTCCTGGGACACACAAAATAAAAACACTTTAGGATTTGGCTTTGGAATTTCTCTACAGCGTGACACAGTGCGTGTTATTCAGCCTCCTCACCATCTAGTGTAATTATGTGCGCAGTGCTTTCTTTAACACACTCAGATGTTAGAGGAGGGAGTTTCCTGGGCACCACTCCAGGTAGCACAGGGGGGTCCCTGTTGTCCATCACCACCCCGCTGTCTGTGGTGCCCTTTGACACAGCCGAGTCTCCACGACCTTCCACTTTACTTCCTGCTTCATCCTGACGGCACAGAAAAATGGCCCACGAAAGTTTTTTATACACTGGCCTCATTGTGTATATCACAGATATGACATTGTTATGGTGGCATCTGTGTGTTTACACATTGTCATGAACACAGTCGCTCAGGAACAATAATGATACACAGCAGATAGCACCGACCGATCCCATCACCTCAGTTTGAAACCTATTAGTTGCACTGTTAGTGTAATCTGTGACCTTATCCTATAATAAGATACAGTTTATGAAGTCATTACAATATCTGGACCAGCTACAGTAATAAAATGCTGCATACATTTTGAGTGTAATGTTTCTGTACTATTACTTAAGTGGCATTTTGAATGGCCATAAACGTTTAAATCAAGGTGCCAATTCAGAGGTGCAACACAAATACGTATGTAGATCATTATTGGATAGGTAAGACAAATATATTCAGGTACTGTGTTAATAGATGATATGAACGGTTTAAGAGGTATACCTCAAAATGTAATGTTATGCATTACAAATATCTTAGTATATTGCTAAATAATTAATAAATGATCTTTCTAAAAATGTAAATGATATAAAATGGTATTACAAGGTACAACCAAAAAGGGACTCGATTTCATCGTGTCTGCATAATGAGCACTTTAAGTACATTTAGCTCGTAACGTGTTTGTCTTTATTATAAGTTTAACTTATGAAGTATTTTTACACTGTGATTTGCTACTTTCACTTCGGTTAAGTGCCCATTAAAGGACCTGATTCGTCCACCATTTTCTTCCAACACTTTACCATCGTCACACGCTGTATTTTGATAGTTACCAACACAAGTGGCTCCGTAGCAAGACACAGAAACACGTGACCCCTCTCTTCCCTTCACTTCCACACGTGCAGTCTGTATCGGACTGAAATACGTTTCTCAGATACAGCTGAAGACGGTGCAGCCATTTGACCCCAGTACCTCGCCTCGGCTCTAGCTGTCGTCAAGTGAAAGAGGCGGTTAGGGAGAAGGAGCCTACCTCGTCTCCTTTCTCTTCCGGTCTCATCGGGCGGACCGCCGTGTTCAAGGAGCTGCAGCATCCCATGTTCACCTCAAAGCGACGATGTCCATAAAATACATAAATGTCCGTTTTTAGTTACAGTTCTACGCGTTTTGTCGGTGTATGTTGACCCGTGTGGCCTCACATTCCTTCACACACACACACACACACACACACACACACACACACACACTCTCTCCATGGAGCCAGCGCGTTGCTAAGGGGCCGTTGCTACAATAAATCAGACCCAGTTCAAGAGGGCACACCCAGGAACAAGCTGTTTTAGAGTCAGTCAGGACAGGACAACGTGTCACACTTAGGTTACTGCCTCGTTATTAACGTTAGATGCTTGTCTGACCTGGTGACCTCCAGACTGCATCCTGTGTCTGTATCCAGGATTTCAGAAAGTAAGGCCAAGACCTCCCACCATTCAAATCTAAATATATTGAAAACTACTGGAATCACTGATCTAGAAAGTCCTAAAAAAAACAACATGAGTATCTTTCTTGTGTCGACCTAAATGTTTCTTTCTTCTCATCGAGCAATATGCTCCTAAACCACAATCCCACCTGAAATCATAGAGCCCTCCAGGTAGGAGAGGAACATACAAGACAATGTAATTTTGCATAGAGATATTTTATTAAATTTTGCAGAACCACATGGAAAAGCCCACAGGGGCGCAGTAGAGCACTGATGCGCTCTCCCAGGCACTACAGCAAGTAGGAGTAAGCACTGCAGCTGCCCGTGCGGAGCTTGGTGTTGTTGGCCACCGAGGTGTCAAGCGCGGGGAGGAAACTCTGATGCAGGTTCTGGCACTTCTCCTCCCCCTCCAGGATATGAGCATTTTTGGCCATTTTGTCCTCCAGAATCATCAAGCGCCTGTGTGTGAGCTTCAGGTCCTGCCTACAAATAAGGTTCATCATAAAAATCAGTGCATTCATAATATTATAAAGAAGACGGTAACAATATTAAAAAGGAGGACATGAAGTGGCTACGGACACAGATTGGTCTCATTGGAGAGGTACAATTGTGACCGTAGTGAATGGACAGACTTACTGAGAGCGCTTCAGTATTGGGCAAAGTCCAGCTGCCATGTTTGCCAGGTCACGATGTTCCAGTGTGAGGCTGAAGAAGGGCTGAAGGAGGAGAAACAGAAACAAGTTAAAGCCATCCTATTTCCACAGAGGTAACAACTGAGGATTGAAAAGGGTCATTTGAGCATTTCTGTGTATCATGTATGAACTGTAACTGCATGGCGAGACACTCACCTTGTCCAGGCAGAGCTCAAGTCTGGGTCTCTGGTTAAGGATGTCCAGGCGCTTGGTGACCAGATGCAGCTTGGATTCACAGTTCCCGATATGATACGCCACTTTTTGTACATCGTTTGTCCGATCAGACATTTCATTCCTTAACTGGAGATTAGAGAAAGCCACAGACAGATGAGTGCACATCATAACAAGTAGAGCACAGTTGGTCTGTGGATGGCAGACTGAGAAAGACTGACTAACCCGCTGCCTCTCCCACATCATTGTATCCTGATTCCTGCTCAGCTCGTTTATCTTTTTTCTCATGGCATCACCTGAGCGGTGGCGCTGGCGCTCCTGGGCATTTTTTAGCTGTTAAGAGTCACACACACAGACAGACAGGCAAAGTTATTGCAAACAATCAAGCATAGTGATGAAAAGAGACGTTGATATGACTATGTCCATGATGGAAAAAAAAAGATAAATGAGGGTAACAAATCGTAAAAAGCAAAATGATCCTCCACTTAAGTACTTAAAATCTAAATAGTTGCTATAAAATCAGATGAAGAAAATACTATGTCCTATGCACTATATTCAGTTTACCCTAAACTCTTGGTCTAAAGCTTTGAGGTATGGTCAGTATCATCTTACATTGACCAGGGTAAAACACAGGTTCCGCCTGAAGGAAGAGGAGTCCTTAGTCAGGTTATCAGCCGTTAGCCTCAGGTCCTTGCAGTGGGACAGCCACTGGTCATAGCTCACATAGCTGGGCTTGTATTGACTGGCAGGGAGATCGAAGCTTGAGGTGCTGAAGGGTTGGATGCTGCATTTGGTGATGATCTTGATGGCTTCACTCTTGTCCTGAAAATCTGCCAGCAGCCGAGTGCGAACCTCCTTCAGAGAGCTGGAGGAGCAATTGGGAAATAAGGTGGGACACAACTCAGGGGTAAGTGCAAGAGCAATGAAAATTCAGAAACAAAAAGGTACGGAATAATTCGGAAATAACTGAAGTGTCTGTGGGACCTTAGTTTGCAGAGCAGGATGCAGATCTGCTTATGGTGCAGTTCTCTGATCTCATTGGTCAGCTGCTCTTCCTTCTTCAGCTCAGCGAAGACGTGGTCCTGTCTCTGGACCGCTGAGCTCAAACTGGAGCTGAAGGCCACACAGCCGCTCATGAGCGGACTGTACAGCTGCTTCTCCTGGAGGCAGTGCTCAGCGGTGTCTTTCACCTGAAAGCATGAAAGCAATGTTGAAGAGGAAACTGTATTTAACGACAAAGAGGGATTAATCTTTATCCCTCCGAGTGTTTTTTTCTTCCTCTTTTGCATTCAGAAAAATAACTGAATACATGTATGGCTGTGTGTACCTGCTCCACAGCAGTGATTTCAAGATCCACCTGCCCGATGCGCTCAGATATCTGGGTTAGCCACTGGCTGACTTCCATATGGCGAGAGTCAAGATGCTTCTTTGTGAATCGAGTGGCGGAGGGGAACTACAAATAAAAACATTAGACATTACACACTTGGAATCAAAATCCTGCAACACTGTTTGCCTTCATTAGGATGTATCCTACTTCTCACTTTGCAAAGAATAAATTACTCTCACAAATCATATAAAAGATAAAAACATAACAGCTGAAGATCAGCTGAAGCTCATTACCCGAGAAGTATCTTCATTCAGAGTACAGACGATTTCCTTGCCACGCTTCAGCAATTTGTTGCTATGAAGCTGTGGTCTGCTGCTCAGCAGGCTTTGGTTCCTGGACAAGACGGGCAGAGAGAATCTGACCTCTGACCTCAACTGGTCCTCTTTCAGTGCATGGCGTTGCCTAACAGTGTGAAAAACAGGCGTACGATGCTATGAAACATATCTTGCATGTCAAATGTATTAAAAGTTTTAAGTTTAGTCTACATAACAATACAGTATTTAGAAACAAAACAAATTGACTTACCACATTGTTGTTTTTCTTCAATTAATAAAATCAAATGAATCAAAACTTGACTTAACACGGTTGGTTGCTGAAACACCTGCTCTCAGTTCAAGTTAAGGAACAAAAGTGAGGTCTGTTTTAGAAAGAGACCAAACCTAGAATATTATATTATTATTATTTGCATAAATAAGAACATAGAACATCATGCATTCTCTATGGATACAGTTATTTATATACAAATACATACATTGTTTCAGAAAACATTTAACCTATTAATATAGTTATATACTCTACAACCTAGCTTCGCCAAAGATCAACATTTTAATTGCCATCAATTATCAATACATCACCCCTAAAACACTTTTATCCAATATACTTTAGAACAAAACCCCCCAAAACAGATATATGACATGTAATAAAACACACACATCAGAAAGGACCAAACAGGAACCAGTGTATTCATTTAAATCCCAAGAGGCCATCTGATATTAAAACACTTTTTTCCAACTTACAGGACAGAAGTAAATGTCACAACAGCCAGAGCCCAAACCAGACCATGTTCTGCTGTTGCCAGTGGCAGAGGAATTATTGATATAAAAATACTGCAATCAGAAAACCTCTCAATAGAACACAATACCAGAGTTGAATGATCAAATCTCCAAAACAGTTTTAAAAATAACTGTACAGTAGAATCTGGCAGGATACATTGCCTAACTGTTGTATTAGGATGCACACGTTTATCGCAAGGTGTACCTAATAAATAAGAAAACAAACTAACAAAATCATGTTAAATTTTCATTCATTTAAACATTTTCATACACTAAAGCCTGATCTGATGGATAATTCACAGCTTAAATAATAATTAAGGTGATATTTGGTTAATAAATACTTAATTGGATCTAATTTATACTGTGGGTTCTGTATGAAAAGATCAACAACAGAAAACATGAATTTGTTTTTATAGTTTTATTGATGGTAATTATCCATGGTTTTAATTTGTATCACTCATCCAGTAATAATCATGGCTTTAAAATTAAACTGACTTCCTTATCATCCAAAGTCACCCTCGTCCATTTAAACACGCAATAGAAAAATATATACTTAATACTTTGTACAATACTGGTTTTGGTCCAAACAAAAGTGGATCAGAAAAGCCAATATACCTTTAGTCATCAAAGGCTCTCCAATTTGCATTTAAGCTCCTTTTAAATGGATTCGGGCAACTTTGAATATAGGAATTTACATAAATTCTAAAGACAAAAATGCTGAATGCGGATTTAACACACAAAAAAATTAAACTTCACAGATAAAAAAACAAACAAAAAAAATCACTATTTACAGGCTTTTATAATAATATTCAAAGGCCAATTAAGAGAAAGAGATAAAGAGGGAGGCAGAGAGAGGTAAAGGGAGAGTATACGCACTCAGGATGAAGGAGGAAACAAGAGAGAGACAAGACGGCACAAAAGCAGAGTAGTGGAGGGAACCAGAGAGGTCAAAGAAATAAAGATGTAACAGAGTTCAGAAACTATGTTTTTACAAAGTCCTAACGGAGTTGAACTAGGGTGAAAGCCTACGACCAGGACAGTCCTCCAGTGCATGGATACGTTCCCCCCTCCTGCTCCCTCCTTCCTTCCATCCTCTCCTTGTTTTAGTTTAAACATTCATTTGCTTGCTCACCTGTGGCGATGCTAGCTAGTGGCCCAGGTGAAAACTCTTAACGTTCAGTTTTCATACGCACACCAACACGCAACCTTAGCATGTACAAATTAACCAAACACACCTCAAGTCTGTACATAAGAGGTGGAAACAAGCACGCTGCATTCACCACAAAGATTACACGCTCATCCCTGTACATACAGCACACAGCACTGACACCACGGCTACATCTCCATCGGCACCTTGATTTCTGTAAGAGGAGCAGTCTTAATAGTTTTAAGGATAGCCACTGGAGATGTGCCGCACAGCTCTCACTACGTCTCTGCATATCACAGCACATAACCTGATCACCCATACTAATTAATAGGCTTTTGTGTACACTCACAACTCTACATTTTGCAGTTTTTGCCTTTGTAATTTTCTTACAAAAAGTCATGCCTAAAGTCTAGCAGACATTTGCCAGTGTTGAAAATATAGATATAACGGTCTTGTTTCATGGTGTTGAGAATGGGTCTTTGCTTGATTGTTCTTTTCTAAGTCAGTCTCATTGTTCAGTCAACAGTTTCTCATGTGAAGTCCTGTGGGATTAGTCTCACATGTTAACGGCTCCGGTGAAAATCTCTGAATGATCAGCTCAGCCTAGAGCTAAAACACGCACACCCGTCCAGCCCGAGCACAAAGTGGCCCCGAGCCTCGGCCCTTCTTCACATGCCTAATCATTTCAGTGTTCGTTTAGCTGAGACCTTCCAGGACTTTATTCAGCCTTCAGTGGGGATACAGTCAAGTCAAAGTCACGTCTTCATTATAGTCGAGTCCACGTGGCTCTACTTTCTGCGCCGCACCGCTGTCTTGATCTTGCGCCCAGCAATCGCTTGCGGTCCAGCAGGAGGGGCGGTGAAGGATTTCGCTGACCTGGAAGAGAAAAGGACATCACAATTATTGTAAGCATTGCCTTTTGCAACAACTGAAGTTTTCAAAAACATAGACAGTAATAACACATTTTTCATGGACAAGAGCAAAATTAGCCAAAGTTTATGTTGTTATGTTTCACCTCATCTCAGCTTAAAGATGTAGTCACAAACATTGATACCAATCTGTAGTATTACATCAAAACTGCTTGACCACATAGCATTTGTGTCAAATGTATATTTGACTTGATGCATTTCAGACTGTTACTGGAGCTTTTGAAATATACAGAAAACTAAATGTATCATTTATTGAACGCCTATTTTAAAAGTACAGCTACTTTGAATACTTGTTAAAATATTGTAAACTGAGGAAACACAACTTACCCAATATTGAATGGTGGGGGTTGTGAAAAAGTAAATCCACCTCCAGGGGGTCCTGACTGGGGTGCGATAGAGGGGTTTGCAGGGGGGCCAGGAGAAGCTGCTGATCCTGCTCCAAAAGTAAACACTCCTCCTGAGGTGTTGTTTGTGGCTCCGAATGCACTGGCTCCTCCAAACTGAAAGCCTCCAGCTGAGAAAAATGTGGCACATTTACATGTTTGAACTTGTTTAATCATACATCAATAATGCAAGGAGCCGGAGCCTTTGGTACCATGGACAACCTGAAAGGAAAATGGATTTTACTGTTACAGTCCCCCACCTTGTGCAGAATTAGCAGCTGTCCCAAATACAGGTGTGGAGTTGGTCTGCTGTCCAAAGACAGGTGTGGCGTTGGGTTTGGCTCCGAAGGCTGGGGGCTGGGACGGTGTGGATGGGAAGGGGGATCCAAAGGAGGAACCGAATGAAGAAGTCTGATTGGCCCCAAATCCACCAGAGGGGGCCGAGCTGAATGCAAATGGTGAGGGAGCTGCAGATGGAGCTGTTAGTGAAAAGAAAGGATTGAAGATATCAATACATGTAGACTGTAAATATAACATAAATATTCAATAATATTTAATGGAAATGTTTCATTGTCCAAAATAGATATCATGACCATGCCCATTATCAGAAAGAACCCACATGAGCACATATAGAGACCTGTAGTTGAGGCAGCAGTGGATGCTGCTGCTCCAAAGCCGAAGGTTGGAGGAGCAGCAGCAGCACTGGCAGGAGCAGCAGCAGCACTGGCAGGAGCACCAAAGATAAAGGGCTGAGCTGGAACGGGAGTAGAGTTCAGAGGGGCAGCTGACGGGGCAGGTGGCTGGCTGTCCTGACTCTGGCCAAAGACAAAGGCCTTAGCTGGTGGAGCTTCATTGGATGTTGCAGCAGTTTGACCGAACATGAAAGTGCTAGGAGCTGCAGCAGGAGCAGGAGCTTGAGTGGAACTGTTGCCGCTGCTGCTGGTGCTGGTGGTGGTGCCGAACAGACTGGGCGTCGGGGTGGTGGATGACGAAGTGGTGGAGTTGACTAGGTTGGTAGGATTGCCAACCATAAAGGAAAATGCTTGTTTTGGAGCAGTTGAAGAATCTGTCAAGGGAACAAATAGCTGATTATGTTTCACATTATACATCATACAGTGCAGTAGCATGAAAGGCAGTTAAGAACAGAATATACTACTCATTCAGTGAACACAGTTGTATAAAAGGGGAACTTTATGTGGCCCGAGGAAATAAAGTGCAATACTAAAGCGCTGAAGTACTCCATACATTATTTTGCTGAAATACTTTTACAATCGTCACAGGTGTTATAGTTTTGGCAAAATGTTGGACATCTGGGCCAAGTTAAACCTAATATACTTGAAACAAATTGTTTCACTGCAAAAGAAAATAGGCATTTCATGCGTGTTTGTTTACCTTAATGTTCCAGTTTCCCACTCTTTTTATTCTGGTAAGTTTACTGAGAACAATGCTTTTTAAGAAAGCCTTGAAATAAAAGAGAGAAAAATTGCAGTCTGATCTGTTCGCTGTTGAGCAGCTCCACTAGAGCAGTTAGGGGTTGGAGGCGTTAAAGGGCATCTCAGTGGAAAGAAAAAGCCTGCAGGGATTAACTGATGGTTTAGGGAATGATGGTGCCGTGTCACCCAGATCTCAGCAATTTGGTGACTGAAATGGTCAAGCTACAAAAACTACTCCAGTTACAAAACTGGATTTCCCTTCAAATAAATGAAAACTCAGAAAAGAACAAATTGGCAAGGCGTTACACACCAACAGAATGTGAAGCATTCACAAACTGATTTCTACAGCAGCACTGTTCAAACTTTCTCTCACCTGCAGCACTTTGTCCAAAGCTAAAAGACGGCTTTGGGGCCTCTGCAGTTTCACTCTTGTCTGCTGGCTTGCCAAAATTATAGGCGGGTGGAGGTTGTTCTGTTGGAGCACTGGGCTTGCTAAAGGAAAAGCCTCCTGAGGTGGCCGCTGCTGGTGCAGCAGCATCTGTCTCTTTACTAGCAGCACCGAAGAGGAAGGCAGATGGAGTCGAGGAGGTAGCGGCTTCCTTCTTTTCCTCTGGCTTTCCAAAAGTAAACGTGGGCGCAGCTGGCTCTTTGTCTGTTTGTAAGGTTCCAAAAGTAGAGCCCCCTTGTGGTGTGGTGGTCGCCAAACTCCCAAATACCGACCTAGTGGTGGATGTGGATGTGGTGTCATTTGACGATGCAGCAACCTCACTTTTCTCCTGAGAGGGTGCAGGAGGAGTACAACTACGAGAGGATGGGTTGGTGGTAGTGTCTGGTGTTTTCTCCTCTGGTTTTGAGAGTCCAAATGTGAAGCCGCCCTTGGAGGAGTTACTTTCTGTGCTAGATGAGCCAGTTCCAAATAGTATCCCACCGCTTGCTCCAAACTTAAACCCAGAACCTGCAGCAGATTGGTCTGACTTTTTGTCATCACTAGAGGCAGTCCCAAATTTAAAGCCCTCAGATGAGTTGCCAAATTTGAACCCCGTTGAGGCAGTAGTGTCTTTAGAAGAGGTTTCTGATGAGGAGCTTCCAAATGGGACTCCAAATTTGAATCCACCTGATGAAGATGAAGAGGAGGATTCTGTCAATGAGCCTCCAAACTTGAAACCTACAGATTCATTTCCCGAAGTACTGTCTGATGTACCAAACTTAAAATTTCCAGAATTAGAGCCTGAAGTCACGGCAGCTGATGAACCAAAAGCTTCAGAGAAATAAAGTACAACACACATGTGAAAAGTGTAGATTAGGTACAGATTTAAAAACAAGTCTCAAGTTTTTCAAAACCTAATATGTGGACTATTTGTATGGTGATCTTGACAGTCTAATATAAAGCAAACAGACACATATGCAATTGTGAGTAATTTTATTATTCAGATAACTGTTGTTACCTTTGGGCTCCACTTTAGCTCCAGGTTTGACTGCCTGACAGGCAACACACTGGACATCTGCAGCCTTATTCTGTACAAGACAGACATCACAATCCCAGGCACCTTCTGGCATCTTGAACGCCAACCCAAACACCTGAGCATTGCTGGCTGAAGAAGAGGCTCCCGCTGAAGCTCCTGTTGTGAAGATGAGGAAAAAGAGATGCTTCACTAAACGGACAATTTACTTAAAGATGCCTTTAAATCAGTTAATTAAATTCTACCCTCATGAAAAACAAAGATTGGGAACTTTGTTGAATCTCAAATACCAACATTACCATGGTTGAGGTCTATTATTACCTGGTTTAGTGCTGGTGCAAGCCACACACTTTGTGTCCTCAGCCTTGTTTTCTACCAAACATGTATCACATTCCCATGCATCCGCAGGTTTTTTGAACTTGTCTCCAAATCCGATGAACCCTGTAGAAACAGGGGCTGTAGGTGGGGATATAGCTGAGAAGGCAGACGGAAGAGTCAGTGAGGGTTTAAGCCCTGTCCCAGGTTTGGCTGTTTCACAGGCCACACACTTTACTGCATCAGGTTTGTTTAGAACCAGGCATGTGTCACAGTCCCAAGTTCCTGCCGGGTTGGAGAACATTATGCCAAAACCTGCAGTAGTTGTAGTGGTGGTGTTCTTGCCGCTGCTCTCTCGCCCAACCGAGGTGGCCGTTGAAGGTTTACTGTCCATAGATTTGGCTGAGGACGGCTGTGGGGCCATACAGCAAACGCATTTGGTGTCTGATGGCTTGTTCTGCACCAAGCAGACATCACAGCCCCAGCCTGGTGGGGCTTTGAACACATCGCCAAATCTTGTTGAGGAGGAGGAGGAGGTGGTGATGGTAATGGAGGAAGGGGCTGTGGATAGTGTGGAGGTCTGCAGCAGATTGCCGACTGGGCCTGGGGAAGTCTGAGCAACAGGAGAAGCAAAGCCTGGGCAGAGCAAGTAAAGGATTTAAACGGTGAACAATCATGTCAACCAAATGATGCAAAACAAATACTGTGAATGTTTAGTGAGTTATTGATTCTTACCAGGTGCCTTAAGAAGATCCAAAACACTGCCCTGCTTCAGGGCCTTGGCTGGCTTGAAAGGCCCTTCAAAATCTTCAGTGCTTTTGCTTGTTGCAAACTTCACTGTAGAAGACAAGAAAACAAAAAAAAGATTAAATCCAGTTTTTCTCAGAAAAGGCAACAAATCTGCATCATGACAGTTTTAAGAAAAATGTCTTACCTGCTGCAACTATGGGATAGGCAAGCTTCCCATTAGACATGGAGGGTCCTAACTTTGCTACAGGTGCACTAAAAGTGAATCCAGCCTAGAAACAGGAAATAACAATTATTATCAACGTTACTGTTGTACCTAAATGTAAACCTAATAGACTACTAAACATTAAGAGATAAACCATTTACTTACTGAGGGGGAAAAAGAAGGAGGACTAGAAGCAGTCGCTTTGACAATAGGGGAGGAAAATGTAAAAGGTACAGAGGGAGGTGTCGAGGCCGTTGGTGGTTCCTGGAAAAAACAAGAAAACAAAATAAAAGTGAATATATATATATATATATATAAATAATAATAATAATAATAATAACCATTAGACTTGGAGCAACACTAATAGAATGAGACAATTTTAAGACAGACCTTATTTGTGACAGTTTCCTTAGCGGGAGTCACATGCGTGAGGTTGGGAGCCGTGCTGTTGGTGGTGGAGGTGGTGAGAGGGGGAAGAGGGGAGGAGAAGCTGAAGGTAGGCAAGGCAGAGGAGCTGATGGGAAGTGAAATGGTTGGTAGGTCCAGTACTTGAGCCACCTAAAATCAGAAGACGAGAGAGAATATCATTTTGTGTCCAATGTCTGTCATTCCTGAACTGTGCATCTTTCAGACTGTTGGTGAAATGAGATGATGACATGTTTTAACAATCTGAATGCATCAAGGCAAATTGTCTGATCTGGATTCATGACCTTTCTCTTAGCTTGGCCTGAAAATAGGTCCCATATTGCCCTGGTATAAAAGTACCAACACTACTTTTATCCATAGGCTGTTTGTATATCAAAATTATAAGTGCTGGAAAACTATAAATAATGTTACTTAAAATGTAGATAACATTTTTAGAAATTGAGAACTGAGGTTTTTAGTTTCAAAGCCCTTACCTCTTCCTCTTCAGGGCGTTTAGAGGAAGGCCGTGTACTGGTCCTCTCTCTCTTCATCTTGCCCCCTCCAGAGCTCACGCTGCTGGCTGCAGGCGTGCTGGACAGAGGATAGGCTGGGCCACTGGAAATCATTGTGCTAGTAGTAAAGGGATAGACAGGAACAGGTATAGTAAGTAAAATAAACTAAATCAAGATACAGTCAGTCAGTCATCCAAAAAAAGGAAATGTTTGACAGTGACTAGACATGTGGTTAATAGGTTATAGCGCCCTGTTTTCTTAGTTAAGTCTAACTTTCTTGGCTATTCAATTAGAGCAACCCTGTTTTACCTTCGAGATGGACCTGGGGTTACTTCAGGTAGTTGTGGTGATTGTCTTGTAGGCTAAGGGAATAAAATACCAACAAATAAAGCATCAAGTTATAAAGGACAAATGCAATGGTGTAATATGATGCAGCACTGTTTCTGACCGTCTCTTTTGGGGTCCTGTCAAGAGTTCTGCTCACTCCTCCTGGAGTTAAAGTTGGCCTAAAGGACACAGAACGGTTTCCTGACACCAACGCTGCAACAGGAACCACCAGCTTCTGCACCGGTGGGAGGGAGGAATCCATCTGAATTGAAGAAACGGTGGTAAATAAAGACCAAAGATGAGAATCAGAATCAACAATGGTGGCAGTGCTGCATTCTTTGTCAAAATGAGTCGAATAAAGCTTTTGTCTTTATGCCACAGATCTCGCTATACCATTACAATCGTCACACTGCTTTTAATATGATAACAGAGTTTATCCTCTGAACGCCAACATGAAACTTTGTCCCAGAATGTGAACAGCAACATCTCTAGAGATTGTACAATTGTATAACTACACCATACACAGGCCATGCTTCTTGTATATCTTATCGGTCTGTGCCTACACAGACACTGCTCAATAGCAGAATCAATTCTTATTCTTTGGGCAATTTGTTGACAATAATAATAAAAAATTTTAAAAAACACCAGCAGTTGGACAGATATATAAGCAATATTATAACTGCAGGTATCAGTGTTAGATAAGTAAATATCTAACACAAAAGGCTCAGTAACATAGTAGGGTTTTCTTGTTATGGACCCGTGAGCGTCAATACACCATTGTTAGGATTTACAAAGCAGCTGTCACAGATGGGAATGCCTGACAGTTATTACTGAGGTCAAGTCCAATCCAGAGCTGGCACGATTCAACAGAAAACTTTGTGTGTGTTTATGTGCAGTGTGTTAAGCACACTTTCATGAGATTAAACCCATCTTGAGTCAAGCACTCTTTTTCTCGCCAGCACACAGTGCGGGTAACAACTGTGTCCCAGCCGAGGAAAATCCTGTTAACTGGCGCAGAGAACAACTGACAGGATAGGAAATGACAGGAGGACAAACCACAACAAGTGCTGCTGGGTTTGTACAATGATATCCCTGTTCGTATCACTAAGCCCTGTGCTAAAAGGCTAAACGGCAAAACCCACAGACACAAGTGAAGTATAGTTGTTGATGTGCATAAATAGAGTGTGATTAAAGTCATACAGGGACATATATGAGTTATCATATATGAAAAACAAAGCTCAATGTAGATAATTAAATTTTAAAAAACTGTACTTACACGTTTCTTTTTTGCTTGGAAATGTGAAACATCTAGATTTGTGCCATCCATTGACTGCAAAAAAGAAACTCATGTCAGAAAACGATTTCATTGTTAGACAAATCAATAGGCGTTTTTGATTTTTTTACATCAAGATTTCAATATATTGTCACTGAGAATATGTCAATTCACAATATAAGTAAATATATTACAACGCTCTTACTGCTGACAAGGGGGACGAGGCTGCTGCTGGGATTCTCCGAGCATCCTGTGAAAAGATTGTGTCACTTAACATTACCCATTGGCAAAATATCAAATGTCTAACTACAGACTCTGAGATCAAATAAAGTTTGAAAAGACGAGATAATCATGTGTGTGTGTGTGTGTGTGTGTGTGTGTGTGTGTGTGTGTACTCACAGCCAGGGGGCTCGACATTCGCTCCAAGGACTGAAGGATGCGTCTCGCTAAGGCGCTGGTCACCCCACAGGGTTGAGCACCAGCAGGCTTGGCCTTGATCTGTCTCCTCACTGGGGGGGCCTACAGATCAGATGCGCTAATTTAGTCTCCAATTACACCCCAATTACACGTCCTATGACATCAGTGTTCACCCACTAAAGGCTACTCCACTTAAAACAGCCACAATGCTAAATGCACATGAAGACTGAATATAAAGTGTTAAACCAAGTGTGCTAGCTCCCCATATGAAGTATTTGGCTCACCTGATATGGGGTTCCAGGACGAGCACGGGAGGTCCTGACTGCAGCTGCCCCACCATACATGGTCTTCCCAGGATAGTAGGGTGAATCTCCGAGCTGGCTGGAGTTTAGTACTGTGCTGTTTAATGATGACTGGAAGAGAGATGGTTAAATTATATTACATTAGGATTAAGTGAAGTTACTTCATTGTATTACCAGTCAATGTTATTCTCAAACATCAACTCATTCAAGTGTTTGTAATTCATGAAATAAGGGAAAGTATGTTTATGCAGCTAAACAAAAAAAAGTATATTGAGTAAAACTGCAAATACATGCAAATTCTTTACCCTTAAAAAGCAAGCTTTTTCCTTCTGCTAATAAAGTCATGCCAATTTTTTTGAATTATCTAAGATGCAGATATATTACAATCCACAAAGGGTTTGATATATAAATATATTAAGAACATCTGATGCTAAAAGCTCAGACTCGTATTGTCACTAGTTTGTCTTCATTACTTTAATGAATCTAAGTCAGAATGCACACAAAAGCAGAGGCGTCGTTTAGAATCTGTGTGTATCTGTGTGTGTGTGTGTGTGTGTGTGTGTGTGTGTGTGTGTGTGTGTGGGGGGGTCATTATTATGAAACTATTATGAGTTGAAACTGTGTCTACACCTAAAAAGTATTCGTCAGGTCAAATTGTGTAGAAGTCTCTTGTACACAGGACTTTTATTTAGTCCATGGACCAAATTACAGACAGACATTTTATATCCAAGTGGGTCACTGCTTCAAAAAGGCACAGCAACTACATCAAAGCCTGACCCACCAACATGCAGAGCTTTGTGGCATACTTCTGTTCTTTCAGAAAGCATTACTCAGTATCTTGATGAACAAACCCGCAGATACTCACATTGGAAGTTCCAAATACAGAAAGGTTGAAAGAAGGCTTTCTAAGACTGGACTGGGCAGGTTGAGGCCCAGACTGTGTTCTGTCCATCTCTGGGGACCAAAGTTGAGGAAGTGATGCCGTTTTGGAAGTGGGGACATCTGTTAAAGAAACCGAAGCAAAGAAAACTGATTTTTAAAATATCTCCATTTTAAGAGAGCACCAATACAGAAATATAACTTAGCAGACCAGTCTATACAGATTTACCAAGGATTACTTAAAACTAAACTTAAAAGTAGGCCCAGAAGCATGCAAAGATAGAAACACAGGTAGTTAGTGTTTTACATTTTTATAGTCGTTGTATATTTTAATCAACGTCATAATGCATCGAGCAAGGGTGGTGCATTTTGCATGGTGGAGACAACTAAACAAAGAAATGGGATTCAAACAGGGATGCAGAGATAGCAAAGCTTTTTTGAAACAGACATTGTTAGATAATAATATCAGTGTTCAGATAACCTTCCATCAACACACTAATTATTTGAGAAGAGGTCACTCTGCTTTTACCTTTGTCTGAGGCTCGTGAGGAGAAGCCGCTAGTGGTCGAGATGTTGTCATCTTCATGCTGCGAGAGGTTGTCCTTGATTTCTTTGACCAAGGAGAAGCCTGTGGAAAAGGGTCCAGGGGCAGAGGAGGTGGAGGGTTGGGAGAAAAGGCTGCTGGAGGCCCCCAGGGTTGGGGAGGAGGCCTCCAGCGGAGGAAAGTGATGGTGCGAACGACTCAGTGGAGGACGAGAAAGCACATAGTCCTGAAAGTTTAGGGATGCCCTGCTGGTTGAGGGCTCTGTGCGAGAGAGAAAGAAGTCACAGGTGAGCATCTCATGTATGGGATATTAAATTCCCTAGCTAATCTTTTTGAAGAGATGTGAAGAGTGACCGAGAGACTGACCTGTGTAACTGGTGCTTGGCTCCGGGGAGTCGCATCCAAGGGGAGAAGGTCCTTCTTCTTCGCTGCCATTAGGAGGAGGTGGTGGCTGGCAGTTCTGGTCTGTCTCCAGTACAGATCCTCCTTCTTCAGGAGCATCTTCACTCTTGAAGTATTTCTGCAGCCAGGAAGGAACGATGCTCTTTACTGTGTCTGTCACTCGACTGATGAGGCCTGACTGTTGCTGATAAAAAACAAGAGAGAGAGAGAGAGAGAGAGAGAGAGAGAGAGAGAGAGAAAGTCGAAAAAAAGAGGGATGAAATGAGTGAGGCAGAGACTCTTTTGAAAATTCCCGTAACAATCAGTATTGGATAAAAGTAAATGTGTGTGCGGTAACGCTGTCTACAAAACAGTTTAGCCAAATATGACCCGGATGCCTAATTGAAGTGTTAAAAAAAGAATTTACGACAATGCAGTTACACATAATTTGTTTTAAAGTCCTTTAAAATAATATACAATGGATGCACAAAATAGAGCAATGAACATTGCATTTTACGATCTAAAATAGATGCACAGGCCAACTTGCAATAAGAAGCCATTAGGCCTCCCCAGTGCAAAAAAAACACAAGCTAAGTATGACACGGTAAAACTGGGTCAGGCACTGTGTATGCTTCTGTGAAGCAGTGAGCCAGTGACGCTGGTCAGCACTGTACTGAAGTCTAGATTAATTCCAGTTAAATAAGGATGTCTCATGTCTCCTACATCACATTTAGAAACTACACAATTCCCCTGAATGAAATATCTAGAAAGCTCTTTTCTGTAAAATCGATAACCTGTAACTTCTACAATCAACATTTAGAGGTCCTAACGACTAACTTGAATATGTCCATATTTTTGAGTGGGTTTGTAGAGTTAAGAGTTCAGTCAGGCAGTGTATCGTGTTCACAAAAGTTAAGGAAGTGCTATGACACTTAGTGCCTTGAGCAAAATGTACTCCAGTAGTGGGATAAACCAGCATTAAATACTTCATGACTCACAATCTGTTTCATGAATAATTTTCCCCAACAGATGGAGCAGTTTTGAAGTTGCAGTAAGAGAGCCCAACAAAACCAGAAACAAAACCTAAAATATATGAATGCATTGACTTGAATGCGGGTGTATCCCTTAATATGGACCCTGTCTAACCCATGGTAGCTTTTAATATTTGATAAGAGCCATATGTGCCTCTTGTTTCCAGCTCACCTACAAAATACAACTGTGGGCCACTCTGCACTTTAACCTTTATGCAAAAACACACCACTTAAACTAGTCAAGAGCAAGTGTATATCCCACCACAGTGCTAGTTTACTTAGTGCTACATAAGCTATTGTTATAAGGGTTGAAGGGCTCCGCATTTCTGCTGTGAACAGGGAGGCCCAGTGCTCTCCCTGAAAGCCATTATGTCTAACTGAAACAAATAATTATTTTTGATTGAATATTCCAGTACTTATGTAGATCAGTGCATCTAGCTGTTGACATGAATGTAATGAGCGTGCATCCTTAAACATTTTTAGATCTTCCAGTTGTATTATTACATTTATGTAATGAGATGAGGTAAGTATTGACAAAATAAATCAAGCAATCCCACAGATTAATCAAGAAAGAGACGACACAAACGTTACTAGACGTCTTATCACACTCTCTGATTTTTATCCAGCAAGCTATTGAAAAAAAAAAAAAAAAACACCTTTTAAGTACAAATGTACACAAGATTTCTCATTTGTATGGATTTCACTATTTGCAATTTACTCAAACATATTAGCATTAGAAGATGTAATGATGTATCCTATTTGGAATGAATGAGACAGTGTTCAACCAATAATAATGTATTCAAAGTAAAATTATTAAATGTTCAAGTTTGTTTGTTGTTGGCATTTTTCCAATCAATCACTCTTCTTTATATAGCAAATATATATTTATAGTTACCATAATGATTAAAAAATGCTGGTTGTTGATAAAATGGAATATGGTTTCATGGAATTAAACCGTATGATACTATATGCGAAAACAGAAGCATGTCTTAGAAGTCTGCGAGTGCTGTGTATAGATGTGCAACTACAACAAACTACCATAAACCCAACATTCATGTATTAATCCACCTAGTTTAAATTGATGTAATGTAAAACACCAGCCACACTAAACTTCCAGTTGTGATTTAACTGTTGGTTATTGTGAAAACCGTGGTTTGTAGTACTGATGATTTTTATCTCACAGAAATTATATCAGTGAAGGTAGACCAAAAAGTGTGACCATCTTTCATTTATGTGAAACCCAACAATGCTTGACAAAGACAATAACTGACACATTTGAACTTGAAGTATCAGCTTGAACACATTATTGGGTGCAATAACTATATCACTGTTTATACCATAAGGATCAATTGTATATAATAACTGGATAACTGATGTCCAGCATAAACAATGACTATTCATCCTAATCTGGTTTACCTCGTAAAATGTTAAATGAATATATCCATGTAATAACTTTTAGCTGGTCACAATGATGAGCTGCTTGTATCCCTATCAATATTCAAACTCCATGGCATAATTTTAAAGTAAGCTTAGTTGCCTCTCCAGTCAGGTAACAGTCCAATATGCTGATATTAATATAAACAGCCGATTAATTAAAAGGTACATAGAATAGTCCACGTGATAGCTAATGACAAAGTAGTTTAATGTGTCAGCCATGCATCAAGACACGACTTGTCCACTATGAACTGATTGGAGCGGTTTTAAGAGGCAACATTAGCTGAGGTCTAGGCGGCAAGCGAGTCTACTCAGGCAACCATGTGGGTTCCCAATCAGCCAATGCTTCCTGCGCAATCCAACTGGCAGAGATTGGACTAACGGTAGCTAGCCTAACATCCAAAATGACTCCGACAGGCCAGAAACATCAACATAAAATGTAACTTCCAGAATGTGTCTACCAAGAGATGTAGACAGATGTAATGTTAAACCAAACCATCATGTCACTTCTCACTGCGACGCCTCGAAAACCGAAGACAACAATACGTTGCTCGCTAATGCTAGCGTGCTAACTAGCAATAGTTACAGCAGCTAATGCTCATAATTCTACTTCCTTGCTTTCTGCCAACGTAGCTAACGGCTACGAAGTGACTAGTAGAGCCAACGTTGCTTAACCCATCGTGGCATGGGTGCCCTTTTACTTAAAAACACAGATAAACTAGTGTAAACGACTCACTGTGCCGTGATTTGACCTGTCAATTCGGTCTGATTCTGCTAACCTATAAGCCAACTTACTAGCATTGCCTCTACATGCTAGCAGCGCGTGGAGGCCACGAGCGCTAACGGCAGGCCATAAAATGTCTCCAACAAAACAATAACAAGATCTAAGACATAACGGCACTGCAATCCCTGTGACGTCTTCGACACTGGTTCTTAACACGACCACTTTCATTCGGTGTACCTGTTTATTCTTGGCGTAAGGTTTAGAGGCGATATGATATCTCCTGCTTCTAATTTTCCCTCCACCCGTGGCCGCCATGGCTTTTTCGTCTGAGTGTCTATCGGTGTTTCGGCGCCGGATAGCTGTCATCCAGCCACAGCCAGTTACAAAGCACTATGGGAAATGTAGTAGCTGAACGAAACAAAGAGGACGACTTGACTTGACGGGACTTTGTACCACATGGCCCTAGCGTGGGGTTATTTTGTGTCATGTGACTGAAAATTGTGATTTTGCCATGGTTTTTAAATATATTGATTATATTATCGATGGGAAGCATAATTGAGTTATTTTAGTAGAGCTGAAACGATTACTGAATTGATTGTTAGTCAATTGAGAGAAACGTAATCAACAATTTTGATATGCAATTAATAGTTAACTCTTTGTGTTATATATTGTTCAGTATTTTCTGATGTTTTATAGACCAAACAAGTAATTGATCATTATTAGTTGTAGGATCACATTTTTTTTGTCTTTATCATGTGCATAAATCACCAAAAAAAGTGAGTATAGTACACGTATTGTGTCCAGGTCATTGTATTAGTTTGTAGAATTTGATCTCATGTGGTTTACACTTTTATCTCTGTACAATGCCGTGCAATTTTAATTTGGCATTCCTCTAACAAAGGGATTTGTATATATTTTTTGGTAAGCCTATATCAAAAAAAATTCAACCCATCCATATAACATTATAAATAAGTAATACAAAATAGTGGCTTTAAAGGTTACAATTAACACATTTAATATTATTTAATAATAATACAAAAAGCATACCAACACCTACATCTGTGCAAAATCTTTTTAATAAGTAAGATTTTGGTCAGACACCTTCTTCGAGGAAAGGTAGAACCATTTTATATTAAATACAGTGTAGTCTGACACACAGCTTTGTACATGTCAAAGGACCAGAATTACTTAGGCAAGCAAGTGAGGTACGTTTCATACAAACAACACCAATACAAATGAAATTGGGCGATGCTAACTTGTTAACATTCCTACACTAAATATGAAAAATAATGCATAATTCAACAATATTAAGAACAGCTTACATGGAAAAGATATTAATGTTATACATAATATATTAATGTCACATTTCATTCATTTGGATCATTTCAAAACCCAATATAAACTGCTTTTGAAAAGGGTAATTTCAAAGGTCATTATCCTCTGCTGTTGAATGTCACCTCAATACTATTGCATTGAATGTCACAGTATTCTCAGTCAGTACACCTAATATACACCGCTCACTAAAAACCAACACACAAAAACACCAAGACAAAAAAAACATCCCAACCGTTCCAATATCACATTGACTTTGGCTAAAAAGGGTTACTTGTAAATGCCACTGGTAGTTCAGTTACACTTAGTCCTCTTATTTGAATTGATGATGCAATTTCGATTGAAGAAAAAAAAAAACACATACAGTTCTGTGTTACTGTGCGTTACTGTATTCTAGAAAAGTCACTTTTTGCAATTATTATAAAAAACAAACAGAAATAAAACAAGTTAAAAGATAATCATCACCAATTCTAAATTACTAATAAAAAGCCATACACAACAATACCAATGATCTTTAGTTTTCCCATAATAAAAAATAAAAAAATATCAAGAGCATTTAGCATAAATGTACTCAGGGTCGTTGTGTGGATTGGTCTGGCACCCCCTGACTGGACATACTAAACATGTTCACCGCGCAAAGTGCATACATTTTGTGCACTTAGCACATATTTTCAACAATATTTAGTAATTTAAGGTAGGAGAGTTATATAATGTTGGAAGTAGGACGATGCTTAGGCTAGCGTTTGTACAAATAAATTCAAGGTTATGTCCGTTTAAAAATGTAACATTGACTACAAGACAAAGTTTGTCCTTGTGATACAGTATTAAAGAGCTGCCAGAGTACAAGAGAATCAACACACCAGTCTGCAGGTATATCGGTTTGTTTCGCCTCTGACTCCCACCGAATATTCAGTAAATTAATGCACACTGTATTTATCTTGCCGGGTGCATCCTTCACCTTCTCATAGAGGTTGTGATTCAGTGTTGCTCTGATGTCATTATTCCTTTCCCATGCGGCCATTCACAAATCTGTTCTTCCCACCAGCTCTCCTCCGTTTTGTCGGTTGTAAACTTCCTAATGAGTCCCTCTGATCTATAAGGGAAAGAGACATAACCATGTGTCAAACATTTTTAATGGAGTTTTCAGAAGAGTTGTCACCAATCTGCTTGTTATGAGACTGACCTGCAAGGCCATCTGGGACCAAACCACATGAGTCACCAACACCTCTGTCATCACAGTCCTCACTCTGTACAGAAATGCTCTGTAAACCGAAGGAAGCTCAGCATGATGAATCAAAAGATGGGCAGTTCTAAAAAGTGACTAAACAGCAACCTAGAAATGTAACAAACTCGTTTTTACTGACTGTTGTATAAGGGTTTATTCTGGCTTTAACTTTAACAACAATAAGGGAGCAAAACAAGATTTTCTATTGGTTTGAAGTTACTCTGAAAACTTTTTGTAATATAATACTTATAATATAACTGAAGCTTCAAATCAAGAAGCACAGCAAAATCTCACCTTCAGTTTATTTTGCTCATACCACATCATCCCATACAAACATAGAAGTGTGATGAGTGCCTACAATGGAGAAGAGAATGCAAAAATAGTTAGGTTAAACACCATTTAAAAAGTAAATGTCTGGGTAATGAGAAAAAACACACTAAATGAGCAGAAAATTAGACACCCTAAAGATGCATATGTATTGCAACATATACATGTTAAAAGCAACACACACACACACACACACACACACACACACACACACACACACACACACACACACACACACACACACACACACACACACACACACACACACACACACACACACACACACACACACACACACACACACACACACACACACACACACACACACACACACACACACACACACACACACACACACACACACACACACACACACACACACACACCTTACCAGACAAAGCAGCCACAGGAGTACAGAAAGAATTTGCATCTTGGAAAACAAGTCTTGGCTGAATTTCACACAAGCAAGAGCCTCAAGGAAAGAAATGGCCCTAAAGAGAAATATAAGAGCATTTGATGAATGGATGGTTGCTTTGCATGTTTTTTGTTATGACCTCCTGTCTTAGCAACAAACATTTCATTGCAGCGGAGCCTCTCTATGGATGCATAACATTTGTGTCGTATGATTTAAAATGCACGTGCTCAGTATTATTGTTCCCCAGACGTCAAACCCATAACAATCTTCATTCACCATACTGCTGTGGGAAAGACACTTCAATTGTAAAGGTTACACCTTTAGAGAGCAGCCTCAATGTTAAGTAAATTCATGCAGACAGAGAGAGCCCGTCTCGTTGCTATGGAAACTAGTGCAGACTGAGGGCATTCGCAGCTTTGTATCCGAGGAGAGGTCAATACCTACATTACGTTACGAATTTCAATTGACTACCAAAAGTATACTGTTATTAAGCTGAATTTAAAATATGTTAAAAGCTCGCCCATTTATTTGTCAACTACACTAAAATAGCTTGAAGGAGCTGGAAAACTTGCTGCGAGTAACATAGTGACCAACACAGCAGTGGTTTCAGTGTGGACTGCGCTCAGTATGGCTGAGCCGTCGCCACGTGTGGGAAGTATCCATTTACTGCTACATTGTAGTTGTGGGGGAACTTTGTTTTGTCCTCATATTTGAATATACGACATCCGCACCATAAACGGGAATACATCAGGAACACGTGTACCAAAGTTATCGTTCCGATATGTTTAAATAAAAATAGAGAGACACAATCAGCCTGGGCACAGTTCAGTGTCAGTTTGCTTATCTGACAACTGCTATCAATGCTAAAAGCAACAATTTAACTGACAGGTGTATACAAGGGAATTTGACCCCTAGTTATGGCACGTGCAATACAATAAGAAAATGACTAAAACTCAAAATGTTATAACAATATAATTAATAATTAAATAAAAAAGATACTTACCCAAACACCCAGCATTGTGTGCCAACTCGATTACACCGAGTGTCGGTTAGGTATGCATAATATTGTCTGAAAGAGGTTGGAGAAAAAATTAATTAGTAACAAAGCAAGTATTTCAGGTTTCCACACCGACTAAATGTCACGGAAAGCATCTGAAACTCCACATTTCCCCTAAAAAACGACATTTGTCATGCCAAAAAAGGTAGTATTTATTTTTGGTCGTATCTTAATCTAGTGTGTAATATCATGTTTATTGTTGGTAGGAGGCCCCGGGGAAGACCGAGGACACGCTGGAGGGATTATATCTCCCGGCTGGCCTTGGAACGCCTCGGGATCCCCCAGAATGAGCTGGAAAGTGCTGCGGGTGAGAGGGAGGCCTGGGTCGGCCTGCTGAACCTGCTGCCACCCCGACCCGACCCCGGATAAGCGGGTGATAATGGATGGATGGATGGATGGATGTTGCTCATAAGTGTAATGCTGTTGTTTTGAAGGTTGAACATACCGTACAGTGGGTGCAGTGATGCTTCCAAGGAGGAAGATACGACACCAGCTCAGTGGGTGAGACGCCTGGAAGACGAAGATGTGCTTGAGGAAGAATGTGTTCAGCTCTGTCAGCTGTGAAGATAAAAGGGTTCCAGATACACAAGATTAAAGGATTTGTTATGGATACTTCGTGCCAAGTGTGAGTAGCAGCATGCCATAGAGGAGGAGCTTTTGGAATATTTGATCCATTGATTCATTAAAAAGAGATACTCAATAGATATAGCTCTAATAGCGAGGACAATCTAACAAATAAGTAAAAGATCAACGAATACAGTACCTGCCATAAGATCATAAAGAGGTAGATGCCTGCTAGCCTCTGGATGGAGGACTTTGGGTCAAACCAGCGCACATAAGTCCAACTGGCCGGGGTGAACTGGAGCACGGCTCGCTTTATCTTTCCTGTGGTGGTGTGGATTTCCCTGAACAGAGTACATGCACTTTTGAGGATACAGAGATATACCCAATCACACATAGTATGGAGTATTTTTGCAGTATCTACTTTCTGTTAGAACAATCAACTAAATTATTCTTTTGGGAATCTTCTAGCAAAGACAGTACTACCCAATTTGTAGTTGTATCAAAAGAAAATGAGATAAGAACTAACCTCGACCTAACAATTATACCTCATTCTTTCACATTGTTTAGGCTTTTTTTTATTTTTAAAAAGGACAATAACCAAAACTCAAAAGACAAAAAGGAAAAGAACATAAGCTTTGCTGACTTGATGCTGGCCCAGCGGTAGGTCCTCATCTCCAAAAACCGGCAGGCGGTCATACCCAGCCAGATGCCTCCTCCATTACACAACAGTATGTCCAGTATCACCTGATCCCACCAGCACTCTGCAAAGTTTGGCAGCAGGTGCATAAAGAACAGCTGGGGAAAAGAAAGTATAAAACTGAGTGAAAATGTATTCATGTGAAGAGACAAATCAAAGGACCACATTTCTTAAGTCTCAGGAGCTGCTTTGAAGCAGTCGATTCTACGATGAATGGTATGAGGCAAAATCAACGTCATCTTATCCCTCCAGTCAACAGTTGGCAGCAGTCAAGACACCAGCACTTGTTATGTGCAGAAACTCCTGCTCATACCACTGCTTTGTTATGAGTTTCTCCAAAACAAACAATTATTGATGCCTGCACAGACCTAGCTGAAGCAATGTTGTGTGCCTGTGTGAGCTGGCTCACTACAAATTACAAGTAATTACTTTTTTTGTATGACTGAATTTATGTTTACGTCCTTGGACAGCTGCGATTCATGCAACAGTTCTAAAAACAGGCAACCACTTCTTAAACATGTGCACGTTACCTCAGTGAGCTCCCAGGTGATGCTGATGGTCCAACAGAGGCCGTAATTGCGAATGAGCAGAGCCTTTACTGCCCAGCCGGCAAAGTGGCCAAATGCAAAGATGTCGAAGTGGCTCAGCAGCCGCTCCCATGTTATCACTGTACAGTTCACAGCGTATTCCTGGAAGGGGAAAGTTTTGTGACTGAATTATCAGAAACACAACAGCAACCAAAACATTTTACAACTAGAATTGAAGAGCTGGAAGTGTTCTCATTTTAATTTACTATGTTCTAAAAACATGCATATATAAGCAGTCCTTTTTTCTTAAGAAAGCAGGAACATGCGTTTGGATATTAGAACCGACAGAGAGAAGCCCTCCCCATGTCTCCACCCTTCCATCCATTGTGACATCTTCCAACATTAAGTATTAGATGTGGTGTGAGCTCTGGAAGGTTTAGAGTTTCAAAACCATCCTCACCATGATATCAGCTTCTCGCTTGGCATAACGCAGATTTGGGTCCAGCCAGTACATCAGTATCTTAACTTGGTCCCAGTTGAGGAAGATGAGTAAGACGAGAAACAGAAAGTACAGAACACTGAGGCCTGCCGAGAACAGGAGATAATGAGTGAGGATAAAGAAAATTGAAAACTGGATCAAATGAGAAAAATTAGGTTAATGTGAATGTCAAAGTGTGTGTGACACATGTGGGCGAGCACTCACCAAACACCATTCGCCATATTGCAGGGTGTGGCCTGATAAAAGGTCCTGATGAAGAAAGCATAACAATGGTAAGTGACTCTTAGTAAGTAGAGGTACATTTGATATAGATTTGTATAGTTGTATAAGTCTTAACTCAAGATCCACTAAGTGGTTTGCTCAGTTGTCAAGCAAATAATTAGCTCCCTCATTAAGACCACCTGTTATCACTTCAAGTTCCATATTTGACAACTGTGCTATCTCACTGACATCTCAGCAGGCCCTCTAAATAGAAGATTAGGTTACAAGCTCTGGAAACCTTGAGATTGTTTTAACAATACACATTCACACTGAATCCAGACACATTTTTAGACTGGCAGTGGCGTCTTTTTATCTAACATTTATATGAAGAAAATTAAGTATGGCTGTAACCAACAATTATTTGTATCAATTATTTGTATCATCTGATAATTATCTCAGAATAATCTTCTGGTTAATGGAAGCAGAAAAACTGTGGAAAATGCCCCTCACAATTTCCTAAAGCCCATAGGAACATCTTCATAACGCTAAAGGCTTCGTTCAATCTAAAGTCCAAAACCAAAATATATTGAATTTACTACCACAAAATATAAAAAAGGGAAACATTATCGCATTTGATTAGCTGGAAGCAGAGACTATTTGGCAGTTGTGCTTTATAAAAAAAGGAAAACAATGACAGACTTTTAACTAGTTATCAAAATAGCTGCCTATCATGTTAGACCACTAATTGTTCCAGCACTACAGAGGACGAAACAAGAATATGACGGGCTGAGCTTAATTAAACACACAGCAATGTAGGTTTAGATACATTTCTTACCATTAGGAAAGGCCAGGACACTGATGACCAAGAAGAAGGAGACAACCACCAAAATACCAACTCGGAGGTTGTTGTCAGAGTGCCCGTCATCCCTGTAACATCGCATACCACATGTTTAACAACAGGAAACGTCCTCATATATTCAGCATTGGGAATATTACATTCAGTAAGGCTGGCTAGATTTTGAACAGGGGCGCTTTTGTACTAGTAGCTTTTAAAACGTATACGAAACAGCACTTGGAAGACAAAGTTCAGCGTACACAATTGAGTTTAACTTTAGCTACCTGGTGAACGCAAAGTACATGAGGCTCAGCACAGTAGCTGTCAGGAGGGTGATGGTGTGTGGCTTATAGAAGAAATCAAGGCAGATTTCGTCCACTTGTTGCTCGTTTATATTTCGGAAATGTAACTTATAGTTGACGGCATCCTTCCGAAGTGTTCGGGGAGAAACGGCGTCGTCCGTGTCGCTGTCGTGAGCTCTCTCCTTCATTTTGAAGACCTAAACTAGATGTTGTGACAGCAAACCGACAAGTTGACGTGAAGTTGTCGGCGAGAGACACTTACCGAAACCTGAATACGGACTGTACCATATAGATAATGGGGGTGTTAAAATATAATAATACACGTTCTATGATTCACTTAAATATATAGCACAAACCATGAATATAATAACTTATATCAATATTAATGTTTATACTTTTATTCATTAAAATTCAGCTTTTTCAAATATTTGATCTCGTGTGTATATTAAATGCATTACGTGGTACCCACAAATATGTCCTTGTGGTACATTCCACGATGTGACACTTCCGTGAAGTCCTTCCGTTAAAATACACGTGGAAACGGATGACATTGTGCGGCACCTTGGCGGAAGATAGAGCTGAATTGAGGATACAACTATTGTGAGTAAAAGGTTTACACAGTAAAATAATGTTTTGGGCTTAGCGTTTCCCCCCAGGCTCTAAAGAGGCGTTCATTCTGATAGCTCGCTAGCATTACATGCTAGCGGTTGACTCCTCTCTTGTAGGACAACAATTCAAGTCTTGTGTTTTATATCTTACCTACAATATTACATAACACATGGAGCAGAAAAAAACAAACAGAAAATACACAGTTACAAACAGTATGGCCTCAACGTTACATGAAGTGGCAATTTGCAAATATGTGAATGTGTCAGAGCAGTCCTTCACTGCTCGTTTAATATTTTATCCACATAGAGTACTTTAATATCCATGCTTTCATTTATTTAAGCGTCTTTGCATTTGTACAAGACGTATTAGATAGTTTGTTGTCCCTCCTCAACCCAATTGGCCAATAAAAAAATATTTTATTTTTATTCTAATTTAACTTTATTTAAAAAAGTTTTAAACTATTTTGTTTTCATGAAGTACTTTCAGTGTAGGAGGTCCAGATTGAGCATGATGATCCCACAACCTCTTGTTTGTATTGGTGACAGGGACTAAGACAATGCAGTTGATGGTATCAGACAGGTTAGACTGTCTTTGTCTAGAGATAATAATAGTAATCCCTATATTGTACATACTCTTTTTTTGTTTTTTTTTGTTACAGAATTGCCATGGCTTCATCCTGTACGCAGCTGTGTCTACAATGCAGAAGCCGTCTTTGCTCCAAGACAGTGGCTAGTACTTGGGAGTATTACACTCAAGTTCGCAATTGCATTATAGTTACAAGGGTACCCACCAAAATCCTAGATGGATCCTCAGTGATTAAGGGGAATCGCATAACGAATCAGGCAAGACAAATGCGGAATCAACAGATGTTCTGTTACAGTGACTTAGCTGCCAAACATCTGGCAACTGAGGCTAAGGATGACAAGGGTGTTGAAGAAACATCTGGGGCTGATGTTGTAGTGTACAAGAGCCCCCTGTTGCCAATCAGAGATGCTGTGCTGGAAAGCCAGGTGTCACTAGGTACATATTGGTTTGCTGTCGTTGACCCTAAACTGTTCATTCAACATTAGAATTCACTTTACATGTTATTTCTATCTTGAGAGAGAGTTGAATGTGTTCCGTCTGTATTTTCTTCATTTACCAGATCTGGATGCAGCTACTGAGTTTTCAGCATTAGAGGTGATCAGTGATGAAGAGGCTGTCAGTATATTGGTTCCTTCTGCCTTGCCTCCTGCCTCCACCTCTCTAAGGGACTATGTAGACCAGTCTGAGACTCTCAGCAAACTGGTACAGCTAGGTAATTAAACGGCACACTTTCAACATTTTGTTGAGAACAATGTAAGTCATATTGACTTGTATTTTGGACGCATGATCAGATTTATTGTGATGCATGCAACGATCATTTGTGATCATTCATCCTCTCATTGCAGGTGTAAACCTGTGGAAGCTTGAACAGAGGCCCAACGTGGGATCCATGCTACTTAGGCTCAACTTCAACACAGACGTGGCCCCAAGGCTGCTGTTCCTCAAAGAGATCGGGGTGGAGGACTCTCGCTTTGGCTATATAATCTCGCACAACCCCTTCATTCTCACTGAGAGTTTGGAAAACCTAAAGTCCAGGTGACATAAAAGGATCTCAGAAACAGAAACATTACATGACTTTATTTGACAAATGTCTTTATTCTAAATTAAATCGAAGTCACACAAAACAATCTAACCGTATATCACGTATACTTTAGTAGTGACGGGTCAGGTCATATTCCTTCTCTTGAGTTGCACCTACAGCGAGACTGTCTTAATAATGTTGTCTTTTTGTGGTTTGTAAAGGGTGAATTATCTCAAGTCAAAGAACTTCAGTTCTGAGACTATTGCATCCATGGTGTCCAGAGCACCGTATCTGCTTAACTTCAGTGTGAAGAGGCTGGACAACAGACTGGGTTTCTATCAGCAGCAACTCCACCTCAGTGCTTCTAATGTAAGCTAAGTTATATACTGATGCAATGAGACCTCCTCATTGAGCAGCTCAGCCATGTTTGTATCATGTCATTTCTTCAAAAAAATAAACGTTGTCTTCGTCAGTAGAAAAAGAAATAGCAAATCATAGTTAGTTTTCTCTCTTCAGACACGCAACATTGTAGGTCGTCTACCCAGATTACTGTGTGGCAGTTTGGAGCCTGTTAAAGAAAATCTAAAGGTACAGAATGACAAAAGACATCATCCAAAAACATTGCATAACCTTGAGCTGCTGTTTTTTAATGTGTTTTTTTTAATGTGTTCCACAGGTGTGTGAAATAGAGCTTGGCTTTAAGGAAAATGAGATCCAGCAAATAGTCATTGCTGTCCCAAAAGTGCTGACTGCCAATAAAAGGAAGCTAACCCAAATATTTGACTTCCTCCACAATATCATGAAGGTGCCCCACAATCTGATCGCCAAGTTTCCACAGGTAGATGGATAGCTGTTTTGATTGTTGATTCTTCTTTTTACTTTTTAAAAGCAAATTGGAATAATTGTCAGAATTATAACTTACATTTCTGATATATCCTCCCATAGGTCCTCAATTCCAAGTACCTGCGTGTCAGAGAGCGCCACCTGTTCCTCGAGTACCTTGGAAAAGCTCAGTATGATCCAACTCTGCCCAACTACATATCCCTGGACCGCCTGGTGTCGGTGCCTGATGAGACTTTTTGCACTGAGTTGGCTTTGGCCACACTGGAAGATTTCTATTTGTTCCAAAAGACACTTTGATTCTTCATCAAGGGACATTATAAAGGACTTTGAAAAAAAAAAAGCACATAGAATATATACCATAATGTCAGACATGCAGACATTCAAGGTTTTAACATACCGGCTGAGTTGGAAATGCAATGTTTGCTTTGTAATGTGATGTTTAATAAATGCTCATAATGCATATCTGCTCTTCTGACTAAAATATGGCTCCTATTTATCAAAACTATATTTAAAGAGATCATACATGTGATAAAAGGGCTTGTAAAACAATTGTGGGCGTAGTATAAAAATTATCATTGATTATATATAGGGGGCGACTGTGGGTCAGTGGTTAGCAGGTCTGTCTTTCAATCGGGGTTGGTGGTTCAATCCCCGCCCTAGTCGATGTGTCCTTGAGCAAGACACTTAACCCTGAATTGTTCCCTGTAGCTGTTCTACAGTGTATGAATGTAACATGATTGTAAGTCGCTTTGGATAAAAGCGTCAGCTAAATGACATGTAATGTAATATATATTGACGACTGCCTGTAATTATAGGAGATTGCTTACTTATGAATGCAACTAATACTGATCAATCAGTACAATATACACAGTTAAAGAGGTTTTACTCAAGTATTTTACTTAAAATACTTGAGGTTAATTTTGATGCAATTATTAAACTGGTTATTACTTTTAAAAGATTTTGAATACTGAACATATGCTTGTAATTGGGGTGTTTTTATAGTCTGGTATTGCTGATCTACTTCAGAAAACGTTTGGTACAATTAACTGATCTGTACTCATGCCACTATTGCACTTATTGATGGACTTTCACTGTAAGTACCCTACCTTCATATTCAATCAGTCTTTGTGTCCTGAGGATAGCTGTGTCATTTAATTTAGCTTTTTTAATCATTATGCTTTTTAAGACATTTTATAATCCCAACATTCATTTTATAAGCATGCAAATAAGTTGTAGATCATAGGCTGGAGTTGATAAAGCTGTTTCATAAACTATTGTCTACATATTCTTATGATCAGATTATAATCTGCATATAAACCATAACAACAAAGAGTGAGTGAGACATTATTAGTGGGAGATCTTATCTCAGCATGTTTGAAACTGAACAATGAGATCGTTTAGTAGCTTTGTTCTCTCTGACAATCCCTTGGTTTCACTTTGATATTCTTCTTTCATTTATATTCCAACCTCATTAATAAAGTAATTGAACCAGGTTGTTTATGTTGTCAATAAAGTAATACTTTGAACCGGGTTGTTAATGTAGTCTGCATGTGACAACAGTATAAGAACACGGACGAAGTATCTCAGATGCTTTTTTGTAGTCCATCTCCTGAACATTGTAGTTTCACCGCTGCAGACTGACGTCAGTAACATCCGCCTGCCGTCGCGTCTTATCTACGTTGCTTAGTGAAAGCGGTTGTCTTTTCCTAACTCCTTATGAATTCTCCTTCCCATATTTCCTTGACCCCGTCACGTTTTCCACAGAGGTCAAGGAAAAGTGTCTAGGAATAGACGTTAGGAGGTAATTAGTTAACTATTCTACCCCAGCCATAGACATATCAGAAACTCTAAACACTTCCTGTTAAATTTCCCGTTGACCTGAATGCGCCTCCTTACCCAGGAGGCACCGCGGTCGTTCGTAGTGGTAAAAAAATGGCGTCGAGGGCACCAGGTACTGGAACATCGCTCAATGTTTACATTTTCAGTTGTAACGTTAAATTAACTCGCTAAATGTCGCGTTTTACTTGTGTGGCGTGATGCACGGCATACTACCACGCATGCTATTGTATTATATCCATTGTGGCCGACTGTTTTTCCCCTTTGACTTGTGTGTCCTTTAGTGTTCCCGTGCTAACCTATGCTAAGGACGTTGATTAGCTACCGTTAGCTCAGCACTAGCCACTGACGCTAACGTCTCTGCTGTCACCATAAACTATGTATTTGTCAACTACACACTCGTTCTGCTTCCCCTTTTGGTGATTGGTAGTTTCTTAGTTAACCTAGTTCCCAAACAGCCGTCGTTTGGCTCTCCGCGGTAACATCTGACCTGTACCCGGTGACGTTAGCTTCTTAACATCACGGCGCCGTTGTTTCCCCTGTCAGTCCGCAGAGAGGCATGCCATCTAACTGGTTGTTACAAAAAAGTCTTGATCAGTTAGTTCAGTGTGATACATAAGAGTTCAATCATTTAGCTTTATCTGTGGGGTAGGAACGGCGGCGCCTGAAATGCACTCATGGTTGTAACACTGTCACTATTGGAAGCATACCCCCCTCCTTCCCCCGTAACTCTGATTGAAACTTATTAATATATATATTTTTTCTCAAGTCGGTGCTGCGTGATTTATCCTGACTGTGTGTTTCTTGTCCTGTTCACAGCAACGACAGGCAGGCTGCTGCTTGGGATCCGCAAATGGTATTATGGCATTAGTGGCTTCAACAAGCTTGGTAAGCTCAAATATATTGTTTCAAATACTCGGGAGTATTAAACCTTACAGTGTTAATCGTTTTTGAAGTAACAGTATGTCAAGGGCTGTTTCTTTGATTTGCCTCTCTATTTGCATCTTAAGCATTGCATATTTTGTTCTGTAGGTTTAATGCGTGATGATACTATCATTGAGGATTCTGATGTAGAAGAGGCCCTGAGGAGGCTCCCAGAAACCGAGTACAATGACAGGATGTTCAGGGTCAAGAGGGCCCTGGATCTCTCCATGAAGCAGCAAATCCTCCCTAAAGACCAGTGGTTGAAATTTGAAGAGGTACATAGCATTTTCCTATCTTTTCTCAATGCTTGCTTACTTTTAAAACATTTACTTAAATCATTTCTGTAGCCAAATGGGGAAAGAAAGTTAGTTCTTAATGAATTTTTCATTATGAAACTATGTAAAAAATGTCGAGAACAGAGAGTCCATTATACTGACACCCTGATATTGACCTTTTTGATTTATCATTATAAAAATCTGAACTGTTTAGAAGCGGTGCCTTTCCATAGGCATTTCCAACTGTAACTTTAATAAATGCATATAGATTTTTCAATCCCATGTATTGTTCTTCTCATCCTTTTTAGGATAATCGTTACCTTACACCCTATCTGGAGGAGGTGATCCGTGAGAGGAATGAAAGAGAGGACTGGATGAAGAAATAGCTGGTTCCTGGTCAAAGCTGTTGATACTCGTATTCAGTCGGTGCATGGTTGTCTCCTGCTGTAATTAAGATGAAATCTTACCTATATAATATAGTGCTTATTAAAAAATTGTACATTTTGAAAGATATGGAAGTGTCACTTTTTTATGATTTAATGTAAAGAGGGCTATTTAAAGATTTTATTTATGGATAAGACAAAATTAAACAGTTACAAGTATACTTGCTCAATTCAGATCTGTTCCACGTTGCAAATATTTTCTGTTTACATTTCAAAATCCAGTTATATAAAACATTTAAACCAGAATAGTCATAAGAACATGTAAGAAAATATCTGAGGCAAACCTCATGTATCTACCATAACTACTATCTGTTTGGTTTACAGACTGTCGGATGTACCGAGATTAAAGTGATTCGCCGTTGAGACAATATCTTGTCAGGAATGGACGTCCCGTGTTACAGTCAAACAAATTTAGCTTACTTGATATACTTCCCCAGTCTGCCAGATATCTGAAGTAGCACTACATTAAAATAATTAGTAGTCTTATTAATTAGCCTAAAAATGCAGTCTTGAAAAGAACTGTCAACAAAGCATGAATTCATTATTTTTCTTTTTGGACACTAGGATTCGTGTCTGCTTTAAACAAATGTCTAGATTTGTGAAAACAATCTGAGTTCATGACCCCTCTCTGTCGGTGCATTTACTTAACCCCTACACAGGCCACCCCACTAATTTTCTGTCTGAGCCTCTGATCTCCTGTTGTCCACCTCAGTTATCCTACCAATGAAGTCCCCAATGACGGTGGTAAAAGATTTTAACATGGACACGCCGAGCTCTTTGCTGGTTTCATTAATCTCTGGGTCATAGGCCCCCATGAGTGGGGAGCACACCTCCACACTCCCTCTACCAGCTCCTTCCAGGATCCCCATCAGCTGACCCCTGACCTCCAGAAACAGCTCCTTGTTGTACAGCATTAAATCAGAATCGTTAAGAGGATAAGTGACATCCTCAGAGTAACACTGTCGGGGAACTGGCATCTCTATGTATTTTAACTTAGGAAACCCCACAGATAGCATTGAGAATAACCTCCGCAGGGCTGCAGAGGTCAGAGGGTTCCCCAGGAGTTTGAGCTCCTCGAGCCCCTGACAGCAAGTCAGAGAATTAGTGAAGGCGTCCATGTGCTCGTCCTCTATGTTACATTCTTCAAGGGCCAAGCTGACCAATGTGGCTGAGCAACGGCAGAGCAGTTTGTGGAAACAGGTGGGGAAAGAGCTGAAGATGTCATGTCCGCTGATGTCCAGACGGACCAGGAACTCACTGTGGAGGCTGTTCGACAGGTAGGTCATGTCCAGACGGTTCAGGCTGCAATTGGCCAACTCCAAGCACTGCAGTGGAGTGTTGAGGGGACTGGGTAAAGAAAAGAGAGGGGGGGAAATGATTGTGGGATGAAAGGTCCAGAAATTCTGCCTACTTTTTTTTAACAGAATTGTCATTTTTTCTGTAGTGAATAGCAAGCAGATACAAATTATGGTTTGTGTTGGTCCTAATGAAGGATTTGTTATTGGTGCTAGAAATGCATAGTTCTATCTTTTTGGAAGTACATTTTCCATTTTAACTACATCCAGCATGTTTATGGCTAACCTGCTGCTTGGGCCAGGTGCAGCCACTCTATTGTCATATCAACAATTTTAACAACAACATTCCTCACATTGTTAAACAAGAACCCCAAAGCAGCAATGTGCTATGACTAAGTTATCATGATTATTGTGAGCTATAATAAAGCTTTCAATGTTGCAAAGAGCATCTAAGAGCATCTCACCCACATAACTAGGAACAAGGAGCCCTTGTTGTCTCTCTTCATCCCTCCCTTTGTTCATTAACTCACTTGAGCAGTCTGCGTAGGTGTCCAGTTAGAGTTGAGAAACCAACAAGGAGCTCAGTCAGGTCGCTCAGTTTAGCCAGCAGGTTACCAATGAGGGACAGCACATCATCATCATCAGAGCCCAACCTCCTGATATCTAACGCTCCAGCCGGCACAGTCAAAGACTGTAATTTAGGGAATTCCATTTTGGATAGCAGCACCTCCAAGTGTGTGGCCTCCAGGGGAACATTGTGGACTACCTCCAGCTTTAAAATGGATCCACTGTCTGCGAGGCTGAGAACATGGAAAAGCTGCTTGAGGGAGAGGGAATCAGCCCGAAAACTGACAAAGCGAAGCTTCAGTGGACAGTAGCGGAGGAGGAGGAAGGTTTGAGCCACCAGCTCATAGTTGCGGCCTGTGACAAAGCCGTTCAGACGCACATCAATAGATGTTTCAAAGGCAGATGGGGACACGTCGTTGGCTTGCATGGCCACCATGGTCTCATAGCACATTTGGGTGAGGAGGTAGGTTCTTGCCCATCGACCCAGTGTGGATTGGCAGGGGCAGGGCTGGTGCTCGACATCCCTCAGGGCAGTCAGGTCCACCACATGCAGGCTCTTGGCGTATGTACTCGGAGGAGACAGCACATAATCCTTTGACAAGCAAGGGGAAATTATTGAAGTGGTTCTCTAGTCAAGCTATAACTATTTATGATGATTGCATGACAATAACAAGTCAACGCAGGTCTTTTTTAAGCCAATGAGGCCACAAACAGAACTGAAAAACATGGCACAAGCAAACGTGCAACTAAAACATGAGGATGACATCAACATGACAAGTCATCTTAAGACCACCGAAGTACCTTTAGGCCAGTCAGAATCGACTCCAAACAAAGCCGGCAAGTGCGGGAGGTGAGGTCCATCTGACAGTCGGCTGTTTCTCCCAGAAGCCGGTGTAGGTCGAGCACAGGAAGAGGCCATGCCTGGACCAAAACACGCAGCAAGTCAGCCTGCTCATGGAGGTAGCAGGCCTTGAAGAGAAGTGGGTAGAGGTTAAAAGACACACAGTTGAGGTTCTCCATAGCACCTGGCCCACTCTGAACGAAGCCCTCGGCAGCAAGGAACCGCAGGGACTTCATGTTTCCAGGTTTTCTTTACCAACAGGTCTGAGTGTCCTGGTTGTTGAGAGCTGCCGTTGAACGGCTCTGTGGTCGCTGCTTTGTTGATCTTCTTCTGTTGCCGTCCGTCTAGGTGTGTTTGTCTAGACCCTGGCTTGCTGTGCTAAGGCACAGGGGTCGTGTGGTAGATAAGCGAGAGGCGGTTATTAATAGAAACAGCTGTCTCACGCCCAGCGTCAGGCACTGTGTCTATTTGCAACTTTTGCCAGAGAGATAAGTAGGAACAACATCTGAATGCCACTGGGACACTTGTCACTATTCACAGCACCTCTTTGTGAGGCCAACACTACTCACATGAGCTGCAAGGACCAAAGAAAACAACATTGTGAGAGCAGAATTAGAACAGCAATACAGGAACCATCAAATCTCTGACTATGATAGAGAAACGTCCTCAGTTCGTAATGTTAAATGCATTTGAGCAGGCAGCTGATGATAAGATGGTTATCTACTTTTTGGTACATCCACTTTTCCCCCAAACCTGCCTTAGTGAATGGCTTTTGCTACTCTCAAATTACATCACATGGTTGCAATGCATTATGGTCTCTTGAGGCTACTTTCAGTGGAGACATGGGGGTCTCTACCTTTTCCATGATGGATTTATGCTGATATAAACAGAGGTGCTGTAAACAATCCCAATAGCTGTTTATTTATTTATGACAAAACATTGTTTCAGACTGATGACACATATTTTGCTATGCTGCACAAATCTCTAAACATACGCCTGTATGTTTAGAGATTGCAAATAGTGGTTGTCTTGCCGTTATTGAGTAAAAGTTGTCACTACAAAGCATAGAAGAAAGCATGGGAAAGAAAGCATGGACATTGTGTGAATGTGAACAGTGAACTGAGAAATGATTCATTGTCATTAAATGTTTGGGGCAGGAAGACATACTGTATATTAGTTTAGGATATTAATATATTCAAACCAAATGTATTGCTACAAAACGTGCATTTAAATAATTTTAAAGCCAAGTGTAAATCTACCTGAGAGGAACCTGTCAATCTAAATAGCTAGAGAGGTAGAATTCAATACACATTTAACTGACCATTACTGGATTTAGTGAAGGCAATCTTTTATGTTTGTTTGCATTAGATATCAGTGCTTCAGCCTGATTCCACTACACACTGAATATAATGTAAATGGGAGATTCAAAGACCTGCTGAGTTGCATTTAACCTCCAAAACAATCACATTTCAGGTCCATAGTCTACACACCACCTCTTCTCACCGGTCTCATATGTTTTTAAAGTGCATTATTTATGAAGGGTGGTGGTGGTGGTGATGATGATGATGGTGGTCATGGTGGTGATGGTGCTCATGTCTTTGGGATTGAGAGGACTGAAGGTTGGAAAATATTTCCCTATCTCCCGCCGCTGTGGATTGAAAGTGCGAGGCATTTTGTACCCTGGAGCGAACCCTCTTGCTGTGACTCCGTTGCAGGACGCTATGTGCTGCAGGTGGAGGCTGGGAAGGATGGCACCACGAAGCAGGGTGTTGACCATGTAACCTGCAAGACTTCCCCTGTCCTGCATTCCTGTCTTTCCCCGCCGACACAGCCTTGCTTTTTAGGCAATGAGGGATAGAGAGGCCTCTGGGAGACTCCGGGGAGATGTAGTTCTCTCCGACCACCACAGGGTGGTGCTTAGGAGCAGAGCGAGCATCCTGACTGGGCTCCTGAGAGAGCGATTCTGGGGGGGGGGAGAACAACTTTTATTTAATTTCTTTCCGGAGGACAGTTCTTGAATTAAGTGTTTATAGGTGGCACACACCTATACAGCAATAGAGGAGTTTCTCTACCTGTATTGTCAAACTTGGAGGTATAGTTTTCAATGCCAGCTAGATCCAGGTAGTGGTTTCTGCGCTCTATGTTTTCTTCCACGCAATAAAAACTTCTTACTGAGTTTCCTGCCTCCTGAGATGCACTCTGCTCCTTCTCTGTTGCTGTTTTTAAAAAGAGAGAATGACATTATCATCACATCAGTTAAATACCACTGGTCAGACACATAAGATAATCTATGTGTCCCTCAAATTATGTTGTACAGTTACTAGAACCACAATTTGTTTTATTACCTATTTGTAAGATGTTCTCAGGGTCAGCTGCTGGAGTTACAACAAGCTTTATCTTCAGGGGTGTGGGGCCACCGTAAGGCCGCTTGACTGACGCCTCTAGAACCTCATATATGGAGTGTATCAGACTAGGCATGTCCTGGAGAGAACACGCACGCACGCACGCACGCACGCACGCACGCACGCACGCACGCACACACACACACACACACACACACACACACACACACACACACACACACACACACACACACACACACACACACACACACACACACACACACACACACACACACACACACACACACACACACACACACACACACACACACACACACACACACACACACACACACACACACACACACACACACACACACACACACACACACACACACACACACACACACACACACACACACACACACACACACACACACACACACACACACACACACACACACACACACACACACACACACACACACACACACACACACACACACACACACACACACACACACACACACACACACACACACACACACACACACACACAGTGTACAAGCCAAACTGAAATGGTGCTTAATTTGGACAATATGTATGAAAGGAACTTACTTCTTTGGTGACCTTGCCACTGTTGTCAAAGTTGTACAGTGTGAAGACCCACTCCTGCTGAGTGTCCTCATCAGGCACCATGTTACAATCTGTGACCTGTATGTGCACATATCGTCAGGAAAACAAGCTTTTATTTTTTTTTAAATTAGTAGAATTTAAGTTTACAGTAATTTATGTTGTGCGATTTGATTACAATACATTGTTGATTAGTATCAGAAGTGTAACTTTACAAAGAGTCAGTACTATAAATATACAGACAAACTAGAATCTCACCTATCTGGTATTTCGAGTTGATTGGAAAGTACAAAAGGGATTTGTTGCAGGGATAAAGCAATATACACTCACATTAGCATGGCTGTTCCTCTTCTTGGCTTTTTTATTGACCTGGAAGTGGATGCTGTTACCTTGATCAGGTGTCTTCTTTGGTGGCAGAACCACTAAACAACACACAGAGCTGGACTATAAACGTCGTTATCCAGTAGACTCACAGTTTGAGGCCAACTATTATAATCGTGTTAACATACTGCACCTTTCCAATTAAGTTAACCCTCGTTTTAAGCTCCGTTTTTAATAAACATTTAGCAGCAAAGAGGAAACTAACAGAATCCAAAAGGTGGAATGTTTCCCACACAAACATTTCATTATTTCCTTTTCACCTGCTAAAGAATAGAGGTGACCTTTAAAAGCGTTTATAAAAGCTCTGATAATGTACAACATATACACAATAATAATCAAGCCAATTAGAATACATAGAAAGTGAGAAATGTCAATACGGTGCATGTTTAAGCAGTTCTCTACTCACCTTTAAGGTTGCAGTTATGGTCAGACCTGTTTGCTCTCAATTCTACGTACAGGTTCTGTTAAAAGAGTGACAGAGTTTAAATCAACAAAGAGCCCACATGTAAAAGAGGGAGGTAGAAACAAAAGAGGAAGCAATTAAGAGCTGTTCATGTCCCATGAGTGTGAGGATTGGTCTCCAGATGTGAGCAATTCTGAACACAAGTGGGTTTTGTGTCTTTCTAGGAAAACTGTCATTGACTCCTTCAATTTCTGTCAAGAAAATGGCATGTTCAACATATTTGATCCGATGAAGCAGTGATGTGAATCTTTCTTCATTTCCCTACAGAAATTAAAATACAGAAATATTATAGGTGAGACAGTGAGACTGCAAAGGAGAAAGAAAAGGAGGTTTGGGCATTTCATAGTTGGTTGTCCTCTTTAAATTGTTGACATCTTGAGCTTTTCTTCAGTCATGTAACTGACATGTCCCTGAAGTTTCACATGATAATTAAATGTAAAATCATGAAGCCAGATTTACTAGAGAAAGTCAATTCCAACCACTGGGATGCAGAATCACCCTATTTAAATGAATCACCCTATTTAAATGCCTTAGTGAACTATAAAACTAACGTTCATATCCATTTCTGTGATGAAGAGAAACCATCTGATCAAACATACTCGCTCCTCTCTCAGGAACCAGTCTGCCCGGCAGCTCCAACAAGACTCTGCTCATCTCTCAACACAACAGTCCATCACTCCCGTCACACTGTTGCTCCGGCGGATACAGATGAGTGTGCGCCCTCACACCCAAATACATAACACACCAATCTCTCGCCACACCCTCGTCTCTGCCTGCTGGGAAGCTTTGATGCTGGGTTGTATTTCAGGGGAGAGAGGGTGGGAAGTGGATGAGATGGTGCAGGTAGCAGAAAGGTGTGCACGCGATGGAATCAGCATTCTGTTTTAAACCCTCATTAGACATCAGCCTTCCATCCGTCCATCCCGATATCACAGAGTTTCAAATGTCAACCAAACACTAGCTGCCTTTGTCTCAGCAAGAATGTGCAACAGCCTTTCTGATAACTTGATACCTGGATAAGAAGTTTCTCTGTGGGGACGCACACATGGAGACATGATGCTCTGGTCACTTCAGTACTCTCATATTCATGGCAACAAGCTGCAGTGACTTTGGTTTTAAGTGTCCATAAAACAGTATATGAATTATGAAACAACCCCATAAAAAAAGTTATCGGAAGACAACAACACTATCTTATCACACCAATAAGAAAACTACACATTCTGGAGTGGTTTTCTAATAAAAGAGGCAAGTGACAAAACAAATTGGGTTTCTTGGGTGGATTTTAGCCAAAGAAAATATAAAACACCTTTTCAACACTTAAAGTAATGTGTGCACACTCAAGACAGAAAAACATAGGTACAAATGTTGTTAAGTGGATTGAAAGGTAGATTCCCAGTGCAAACTAAATAACGAAATAATCAAAAATCTAAGTAAACACCTATGGGTTATGTTGTCAGACAATATGAGACTGCACAATTAATAATAAATCATTTTTACTTTATATACCCCCCCACACACACACACACAAACACACACACTGAGAAAAGGATGTTGAGTCACAGCTATTTGACAGGTAAATGTGTAAATATTCTGTTCAGGGTTTTACTGAGAGCTGGTGCACTGGCTAGCTTAACAAACTAGAATACACAAACATTTCTCTAACTATCTTTTATTTCATTAAAAAAAACATCACATTTATCTCAGCGATCGTTTTCAGGGTGTCTGTTTTTATCTGTGGAAAAAATCTCTTAAAATGTAAAGTTATGAGTTTCATATCAAGAACACGAAAATAAGGATCACGTAAGACAGCAGACAGAAAACAACGTAAAATATCTAATAAATTATGCCGTCTTTGCCGTTTACAGTCGTGGTGTCATGGAGATTTAAACTATATTAGGGTGGAAAATCTAATCGCAGGAAGATCTCTGCATTAACAAGCACATAAACTCCACCACAAGCTTTTAAACAACTTGGCAGAGTCAGCATCTTTTTCCAAAATGTGGAACTTTCCAGACCTTTCATACAGGACTTCATAAACCTCGAAACAACAACACAACTCACAAACTCTCTTGACTTTTGCAGTTGTGCTATAAGATCAAACAAGCTGACGAAAAGTGAAACTGGCATGCTGCTAGTTTTTCTGTTTTTACCTTTACATAATTTACTGTTTCTACAATCTTTGAAATCTGGTTTCATATAATCACTTTGTTTATGGTTAATAGAACACTATGTGACCATTTTCCTGAAATAAAACTTAATGAAGAGGACGTTTTCTCTTCAACAGTATCATAGTGAATGCTTCATTAATGCCAACAGTCTACATGTGATGCCACTTACGCAATCAAACACCCACAGAACACCCACTCCCCACATCTTTTTCCTCTCCCCCTCTCACAGTCTGTGTGACTGGAGAAGCAAAGCAGTACCAGATGTGGAGACTTTTTTTTCCAGCTGGATATAAAGAACTTGCTGTTTGGAGAGGGTGGCTGTGTTGCACTTCATAGACTTGGAAGTCTCTTTATAGAGAAGGAGGAGTAAAGGGCGGAAGAATAAATACACGACTACCTCGAAAGATCTTTTATGTCTCTTGGATTTGATGTGCGCAAATACAATTTATCCCACAACCGGCTTAAGTGACATGAAGCTTTTGGCAACGCAATAAACCAGTGTTTTTATTGCTTATTTTGTCTGAATAGAAATAGACTTTCACAAATTGTTTATATAAAATTCTCATACATTTAAGAAGAAGTTCTGGAGGAGAAATCTGCCCTTTAAATACGTATTGTGTGTATGTGTAGATATTATCAATTTAAAGTCAGGTCCAGTCTTTTCTTCGCTTGATTCATAAAAGAAAAACAACTTCCGCACTCTTTAAGATGATCAGTATCTCTCTAAATTATTGGCTATCTTATCAATAACATCTCTCTTGTTTGGATGCGATTAACAATGTGCAGTTTCAGGTGATTATATATCTCCTTCCATTAAAGCGTAAAGTCTATCTGGAGATCAACAACAACAGAGCCAAAGGAAACCTAAAACAAGCATTGTGGGATCTCTTGTTGTGCAATCCCCTCGGGGTTGAGTTTTACTTGGGTCTGTATATGTGTGAGACCAATAAGATGATGGATAATATATATGCAATAATCATAAAACATACATGTTATACCTCTGTCAGTTTTGTTTTGTGGATGCGAATGAGCTCCAGCTCGCTTTGACAGGTCAGCACATTGGAAACCAAACTACCACCTGCAGAACACAAGACTATTTGTGAACATTAAAGAACTCGTCAAAAGTAGTCATGTTGCTTGTACAGTTTCCGTGGTGTCTGGCTTACCTTCAGGACTCTGTCTGCGTTTCGAAACTGTCCAAACAATGAGAGAAAAGAGAATATAATGAATTTCATCATACATTTTTTTTCCCAAAAAAACATTTTATGTCATGTCATAAAACACCTCACCAAGTTTGGACTGGAATTTGCCCATATTCCTCCCTGTTCATTTGATCAAGAAAAGTTCAAAATGTACAATCCATGAGGGCAGAATTAAATGTGACATCTATGGAAGAGCACCAGGCGAGGTGACTCCTTTGAAGTGACTCAGAGATCCAAGAATACAGCGGCAGAGCGAGAGGATTCATCCCTGTACACTTCCTTCTTTGGTTAAAGTCGGTTCGGATGATTATAGGTAATAATGAAGCTCCGTTAGTGAATAGGACATGCACGTGGGAGATGTAGTCCTTTTCACGGCGATATGTTTATTTTTTGGGGATAGATTTTTAATTTTACTCAATTAGCTGCTGGCTAGTTAACCAGCTGGTTTGTTTACAACAATTAACAGGAGAAGTGTCCTTCTGCCAAACAAAAGTTACTACGAACATAATCCAGGCAACGAACCTACGTGGTCAAGTTTAGGAAAGATCCAGGTTTGGGTTCAAATAAACTCTTTCAACTGAAAGCCCGGATGGCAAACTTCTCCCGGACAAAGAGCAGAACTGAGGTAAAAGTACTACTAGCCAATCACAGCCAAGTAGGGCGGGACTAGTGAAATATGAAAGTCTATAATATACACCGGTTTAGTGTCGTGGACCAGGCAACCTCGCCGCATGTATCCCTACATAGGACTGATGGCGAAGTATTTTTGGCTCATGGGAATATTGCATGACAGTAGTGTAGGGATGTGAATGACTTACTTTGATAAGATCCAAATCTGCATTATCTTAATGATGTATTAAGGAGAACAATGCTTGGACCACCATTTTTGTTACCACATTACATAACAATCATCATTTTACAGTCTCTCAAGACCACACCACACCACTGGAGAGCATCATCATCATCATCATCATACAACTCACCTGCAAATGAGGTGAATATCCAGTGGGTGTTGAAACAATGGACACATCAGATCTACAGTATACTGCAGAATCTTGTGCATGGACACTTTAAAAATGCACAGCAATTACAGTTCTTCAGTTTCTATCATCGTAACTTTGAAAACAGCATCTTTTGTCACAATTAAAGTTATATTTACAGTTTAATTCACAAAAAGGAAAAAAAACAAGGTAAAAGACTATTGCCACCACAGCAACACAATCAATGAATAAATACAATTTTATGAAACAATCACAGACAAAGTGATGATGGAGAAGAGCTTTCTTGTTTATAACTACAGAAAAAAGTAAAATGTAAACAACTCGATCGCAATTACAACTGGTATGTGAAGGCATGGCTGTGGCGAAACATTTTTTGGTTTTCATTATATTACATAAATGTACATGCGTCTGTTTAAAAGCAACAGACTGAAGTCCATATCACAGCTGTGTTAACTGCTGCCACTGACAGACTCTTTAACAGTGGGGGCTGGTGTCGGTCCTATGTGGGTCCAGATGTAACCTTTTTCTGGTCGGATGGGGATGGTGGGGAACGGAGAGCTCCGCGACTTGAAATACTCAGAGGGGGCGTGACACACAAACTCCAGGTACTCCATCTTTCTAGGCAGATCCTCCTCTGGACCTAAAACAAAACAGATGATTCTTAACTTTTCACAAAAATGTCTTGAAAATGGGAAAACAATTGAATCTCCTATTGCTCACCAACAATGTATGTCCCAGGATCAAACAGGTCATTTGGGCTGGCCTGTGTGGGGATTAACCAGGTCAGTGCAGCACTCTTTTCACAGTACTGGTCCTGCACGAATCCTCGAATCTGAGCATAGTACGGCTTCCCATCTTCCTCATCGGTTACCTTGATCACATCTCCTGTCTGGTAGTATACACCCTAAGAATAAAAGTATAAATATTAAGAAGGGAAAAAAAAGTCTGGTTCCTTCTGTCATCACTGGATGAAGGTTTAATACAACGGTCAGTTGAATATGCAATAAGATGAAGAAATGCTGAAAACAGATCAGGAAATACTTTCAGATGGAAATGGGATAGATCAATTATATATTGAGCAGGAAAGAGAGGTCAAAATAAACACCATACCTTATAAAATACAGATTCTGCTGTGATGATTGTTGTAACAGATTCTGGTGCTTTGATTGGCTGAGGAAAGAGATCACACACACACACACACACACACACTGGGGTCAAATACATACATTAATAGGACAGCACAACAAGAGAACAAACTAAATTTGCTTTTCATACGTCTCCAACTTACATTTTTAAGTTTGAATATGTGTCTTCTCCCCTTTCCTTTTGTTGACACCTTCTTCTCAGACGCAGGAGCTTTGTACTTGGTGCTTCTCAGCCGTGCAGACCTCCTGTGGATCTCCTGCTTGGACTAAAAGCAACACAACACGGGTATTTAAGCTTCGACTCAGCACAAGGTGCCCGGCTGTGTTGACATTTATTCATACAAACAGTAGTATTGCCTAGGTCTCAGTGGAATTCACAGCATCAACACTGAAATATAAGGAAACATCCTCAAGTCCCTGTAGAGTCACCAAGGGCCGCTCTGGAACTTATTATAATTACTAAAGATAACTCCCCTATGATGCCGTTTTCGCTTGAGGAAGTACTTCCAAGTAAAGCTTCCTAAACAGTTCACATAGTGGGAGGTGAAATATATCTAAGAGTGACGGTTCCCTTTAAAATAACCACAGAGTCTGGGCTGCACCCAAGAGGAACATTACATGTGAAAAGCACATTTACACTCAGTAACCAACCTGCTTCCCCCCGCAATTGCTGGGCTGAGTGATGGAGGACATGGAGGGTCCTGATGCGCCGCCGCTGCAGCTCTTTCCGGTGCAGTTGTTGCACAGGATCTCTCCCTGGTTTCCTTTCTTCCACATCGAGGAAGAGTTCGTCTTGCAAACAGCACAGCATGGTTTCAAACCCAGCGGCATCGTTACGGATCAGTGAACGAGGAAATGAACGTTACTACAGAGCTCAGCAACGAGCCGACGGCTGCTCGCTCAGTTCCTGCTCACCGTGGGTCACCAACACCACCCTGACGCGCCTCCTTCAAACGACACGAATACAGAGACGGGTGTGTCCTTTCTGCGACGGGCGTGACAATAGATTAATTGCAATAATTACGACAGCATCTAATTGCAAGCTGGACTGTTTATGTTCGCAGCCAAATCACCGCCATTGCGAACGCCACTGTTTCTTCTTCTTTGCCTCTTTGACGTCGGCTCTTCTTCGGTAGTTTCCTTAGTCAAGCGCCTCCACCGGTCCGGATGAGAACTCAACCTGTGTATTGCGCTTTTATTGTTGGAGACCAAATAAACGTAATTATTAATTGATTAATACAAAACTAGTATGACGGAATACAGTTAAAATATTCAGGGTAAAACAAAAAAAGTACACACATGTGTATGTGTTTAGTAAAACAGTCAGCAATAGAATAATACATGTTATTGTCCTAAAAGTATGAAACATATATGACAATAATAGTAATATTGGGACATTTCTGGGGGATAATTATGTTACGCAAAAATTCGTTTGCGACGCCAGCAGGTGGTAGTATCTAGTGAAACGGCCGCCAATCTCCCTTAATGCGAAGAAGAAGAAGAAGAAGAAGAAGAAGAAGAAACGCGTCATAGTTCAAAACATACTTCAAGTTCCGCCTGTCTGCCTCGGCGCCGCGCGAGTCCTTCACGAATATGTCTCAAAATACTCCAGACAAAGACGACCAGTCGTCAACTAACAAAAAAGCCATCTCCCTCCCGATATCCAGAGTGAGGTTGATAATGAAGAGCTCCCCCGACGTCTCGTGCATCAACCAGGACGCCCTGTTTCTGACTACCAAGGCAACAGTAAGCCGCCGCTCACCGGCTGCAGGGATTAGCGCTGTACAGCCGTGCGTTATTAGCACGCTGCTAGCTTCCTGTAAACATGCTCCATTGCACGTGTGAGTGTTCTGCTTCGCTGACTTGTGTTGTGTTGTTGAAGGAGCTGTTCGTGCAGCACCTGGCTGTGGCTTCGTTCAACAACGGCCCCGGAAAAGAAACCAACTCTCTCTGTTACACCGACCTGGCCAACGCCGCCGAGGAGACGGAGACCTTCCACTTTCTGACAGGTGAGACCCGGCGACAGCCCGGTGGACCGAGAGGGACTTCCTGCAGCGTGTAGTGTTGGGCCCTGCTAACTCTTAACCACTGAAACATTCAACATTAGAGTAGCCTGGAGCCTCCCAGAGCTCATGTGAGCGATGGCCTTGATACGATTATGTGTGTTTGTGTACGACAGGCTCAAATGAATACAGTCTAATTCAAAGGCCCTGCAATACATCTGATCCCCAGGAAGGTTACAATCAACTTTATGGTTTATGGATGCAGCAGTTTGTGGTATTGTGTTGCACATTTATACCCTCATTGATATAAATGGCTCTCACTAAACATTAGAAATGCAATACAACATCACAAACTACATAATGATCATGAAGTTGAATCAACACCTCGAACAGTTTCTGAAAATATCTGACAACAGTAGGATTTTTCTTTTTTGCAGTACGCTGTTAAACAATATTGAAGTAGATTTTTCCAGGAAATTTGTATATAATGCTATAAATCAATATTACAATATAAAACGATAGAGGATTTAATCCATCCTGTACATTTCTCCCCTACTCATCTTTTACTACAGCAACATTTTAATGGTTTCTATTGGCTTATTTCCCAACTCTAAAAGGTTATTCCTTATTTCCACAACCAGTCATCATTCAGACACTGTTTCAAAGCACTTCACATGGCTTAAAAAGTTGCAACAGTCAGGGACGGGATTTTACAGCTACAGTAAGAGGATAAATCTCAGTAAGAACGAGTTTGATGCAGTGTACTATTATTTTTATTTGTTTATAGATATCCTGCCTAAGAAGATCTTTGCTCGAGATTATCTTCAATCTTTGGAGCAAATGCAAGAAAATGACAACGACGACGACCCCGACTTTTAAAAAGGACATTGGCTGCATCTCACGTCCAGACAGATGTTATCAAATGTACAACAGATGTTATCAGATGTACAACAGATGTTATCAGATGTACGTGTCCCGTCATTCATCGAGAGCTCTGGCAGAAGAGACATCCTGAACTTTCTCAATGCTTTCAAATGCACTGAGAGAGTTCAGCGGTCGGGATAATGGAAGACATTAGTGGACATTGAACTGAAAGTAAAGCCACAAATGGGAACATGTGAAATCAAGTGAAGACTCAAGAGACCACCTTCAAACACATAGAAGTTGTACTGTATGTCTGAGTTAAATACTTAATGCCAGAAATCTACATTTCTAAACAAAGCTGTCTTAGATGAATTATAATGCAATCATGCCTCAATATTTTGAAGTTTTAGGATTGGCCTGGATTGGATCTTTTGAAGGTGTTCTGGTAACAATGTGTAATACATGTTGTCCTTATTTTGCATGCACAACAATTAGAGGTAAATGGTTTTCTCTTAACTTGCAGCCCTCTGTGGGCTAACTTCATGTAACAGAGCAAGACATAATATTACAGTTATGAGTTATGATTGCCTTTCAAATATTGGGTGAACACTTTATTTTACAGATGCTGTCAAACATTGATTTGAAGTGTCGATGTTACTGATTCTAAGTTATACATGATAGTTTTAAAATATATTGTTATGCATCAGTTACGAGTAGTTTATCATAATACTTAAAAGTTTAACTAATCAAAAGTGTGTGTGTGTGTGTGTGTGTATATGTATATGTGTATATGTATATATATATATATATATATATATATATATATATATATATATATACATATACACACGCGCATATATACACCTCTTTTCCCCCAACTTAACTACACAACAATGGGATGTGCATCTTTCCAAATGAAAATGTACAATCGGCCCAATAGAGGTGAATATTTAAAGTGTATATAACAGCTGACCACATCATCCATTATTTGTTTAGATTTGATATTAAAATAAAAGTTCATGCTGTCTTATATTCATGTTGCTTTGCATGTGTTTTACACCACAACCAAAGAGATACAGTTTATTCATGTTGAATGATGAGTTAAACAAGTGAATTCTTCTGTTCCCATGCATCTTCAAAAATGTATTTTTGCTTTACTTGAGGCAGCTAGTGTGACCATGAAATCTCCATGTGGAACATGTCTCAAACTGGAAAAAGAAAATGTGATTTATTATCTACATGTGCATCAAATCTCCCTGATAGTGAGGTTTATTTATCTCTGCTGATACCAGTTTACACATGTTACATGTTGGTGCTTTGATGACATACAGTGCATATCAAGTGTTAATAACATAATCCTGAGCATGCATGCATTTGCTACATTGTTAAACAATAATGCACATGAATACATTCATATAGGACAACCGGTCCATTTTATGGTCACTGCCGGATGAGTTTGTGCAGTCGAAGCTGCATGTTAAGCAAAGTATTCTCTAAAGTAGAAAAATGATTCTCCAGGATGTTTGCCATGTGCTCTCTTCCATGTATGGCGACTCTTGTGTTGGCAAGATGCTCCTTCATGCTGAAAGGGATGACAAACCACGTTTTTTTTCACACATTCAATGAAATAAAAGTCTGTTGTTTCACATCTAAGAGAGAGAAAGCATCGAGTTGCATTAATTGTCTGTAGCTGTTTTAGTGGCAGAGCCTTGTCTCAGCCAGATGACTCTGAAATGACTTCACTGTTTGTCTGGATGCTGTTTCCACTCTGTCTTCTTTGGCATTCAAGCAGCATTATGTTTAGACCAAACAAGTAACACTGATCCAGAGTTCCTGCCTCACTAACAATGATTTAGGAATAATCCCACAGCTGGCCTTGGATCAGAATTTACCAGAAACTTAATTTATTGGTCTCTTTACAGTAGCTTTGTGACTGGTCTCTGTAAAGTATATATATATATATATATATATATATATATATATATATATATATATATATATATATAAAATAAAGAAATCAGGGCTTCACATTATTTTAAAAGTAATGAATTATAGGAAGTTAGCCCCCTCCAACCCCAATAATTTGTATACAATTTCTTATGTTATTAAATTCATCAAATAGTCCATGCTCACCGTGTGAAGATTCCGTGCTCCTTCCCTTCTTTCCTTGTCTCCTCCAGAGATACAAACTCCTTCTCCATGGTCTGCATAGTTTCTACCACACTCAAGTGGTCAGAGTGGATGCCCTGGACCTCCTCTCTGGCTTGAAGTTTGTAGGAGACCCCGCCCTCCTCCACCCCGCTGGTAGTAGACACAGCCTGCAGGGAAGCCCTGTTCTGGAGGACAAGCAGACGAGACCTGGCAAACTCCTCGGGTCCAGCTATGTTTTCCCAGCAGATTGCAGAGGATGGTGGTAACCAAAAGCGCTGGGTGCAGTTGACTGGTTTTCCTGGGGTCTCTGTTATGAAGGGGCTGTCAGCAGGGAAGCTGTGGAGCAGGTGCAGAAGAGATGATCCAGAACCCCACTCCCAATCCTCAAGGTCTGGTTTCCCAGACTGTCGTTCGGGGGGTAAAGTAGGAAGAGGCCCTGCGGCACCTGCACCCTCTGCTGGGAAACAGACCCCCAGCAGGAGGGAGAAGGACAGGCAGAGCACAGCCCTGCTCACTGCCTCCCGGAGCATCTCCAAACGAGCTGAAACATGAACGCTAGATCAGAACTGTGTTCATATTTACACACGCACACGCACGTAATAGTTGGAAAGGCCATTTCCTGGCATCATGACAGACCTTATCCATGACAAATTGTTTACCCTGCAGTCTTTTCCTGTAACACAGCTTTCCTCTACCCGCAATTCCACACTATTTTGGGAAGCGTAAGTGAGCCATGATATCTATCCTAAATCTAATAAACAAAAATATATACTCACAATCCCATGCAGTTTCCAGAAGGACTATATTGTGCATGTGAAGTGATGGAGATTTTGATGGGCCAGTAAACTTCAATTTATTTTTCATAAAGTAAAGAATCACTGTGAGGCTTTTGATTGGCATACCAATATAGGCACAAAGACATATTACCTTAAAAATAAAAGTATACATCCTGTTACTTTTAATAATAAGAACAAGAAGGTTCATTGCAGCTGTACTATTGCCACATGTTTCTCTGTCAAAAACATACGTTTTTTTCGGTACAGCAGTTTATACATCTACAAAAAGCTGAAGCAGAAAGCTAGGTTATGTTTGACTTCTTATATGACTGTATGTCCGGAGGCTTTACTCTGATTGTGGTAGCTTCATGGTTTGCCAGCAGTAGACAGTTAGGAAGGGAAGCCTCACAGTTAATCCGAAACTCCTGATCACTGCAACGTTTCTATCTCATTAAAACCACCCTTTTCCTCAAATACCTTGCATCATTTTAACTCATGTCTCGTGTATGCAATTGTCTTCTTACCTTGTAAAGAAAGCGACGAAGCAGTCTGTGAGTGCCACGACGTTCCTCCAACGCCTGAAGTGGTCGGAAAGAATGAGTCGTTGACTGCAGTCTGTTACAAGCGATGTGAATCACTATTTACTGGCCGTGTAACAGCAGAGTCAGGAGCAAGGAGTTTCCATCAGGGTCTGTGGAGTAATTTAAGGAAACTTACCCCAAAGCACGTCAAGGACACTTGTAGTCTGGCTGGGAATCTGTCTCTGCCTTGCTAGCGCAAAAGCCAGACAGGTATGCTGGAAAGAGAAAGAGTCAGCTGCAGGACTTTTATGTAACCTACTTTATAAAAGTGAAAATCAAGTTTCAATGCTGCAGGATTGTATTTATTTTTTAGTAATGTGTTAATTTGCAGCGTTGTGTTCGTGTAACGATTTCAAGTCTGTGAGTCTGTGAATGCAGCAGGAGGTGTGATGCTCCTGGAATTTATGAGCCATTTTACAATGTCCGAAACGAACCAGGCTTGACAGCTAAACATCCTGTAATCGTACATGTGTACTGAAACAGTTTGTCATCGGTTCAGGTACTTCGTTGTGTCCTGCTGTTTTAAGAACCAACACTACAGTTTTAAAATGATCCCAGACTTTTGTCTCAAAGATTAAAACCCACCATCTGTGTTTGTTTAGTGGGTCTTTTGAATGGCCAGGGAATGGATGCATGGAGCCTGAGGGAGGTTTACACCCTGACATCAGCAACAAGGAATGGGAGGGAAACTGGCGCAAACTATCAAAAGTGTTTTAATGTAGGGGAGTAATGAACATGACGCACACACACACCACCATTCTCAAGAATGGATTGAGATTAGGATAAACCATTATACACACGTTTTGTAGTGGAAAGGTAACATGCATATTACTCTGGATGGATCCTGTCCACACTTTCAGGTCGTGCATTCAAACCATTTGGAGAAGTTTATCAGTTTCAGTCAGATGAAGAAAATCCATGTTGTTGGCTCATATAGTGACAATTATTGTATTGCATTTTAAATGAAAAAAAAGGAGTTCAACGTGCCAACTTTCAGATTCAAAATAACACTGCACAACAAATCAGGATATACCAACTGAAACACATAAAACACACACGTGTGTATCAGCAGACAAAATGTTTCTTAAGTTTAAAGTAAAATGAATGTCACTGTCTGGATAACAATTAAAGTAGTGTGCGCTTCAGGACCCCAAAAGGGCTGTAAAACAAAATAATTTGTTTTAGACTTTAGTCTTTTCTTTTCCTCATGTAATCATAAAGGTCAGCCTATAATACACATCTTCACTCCAATAAAAAACACATACAAAATGTCATGAGGGGTTGTAAGTGGACATTGCTTCGCTTTAACTCTAAATAGTAATATTATGGTCTAAATACTGATGGACTGCACATAACGAAGTAACCCTACAGTGACACCTAGTGGAACATAATGGAAATCACTGCTTTATTGATTTATCACTGTATTCATCCCTCCACCAATCAATAAAACACTATTCCGAGTCCCAATGGGACATTTTACACAGTCCTCTAACATTTGAATAATCACATGCATGCGTTTTCAGGCTTCACGCAACATTTTAATCCAGGACATCATTTTTGCACTAAATTCCATCACTGCCCAAATACTATTATATGGGCAGTATTTAGCTCAACGCACACGAGCGTTGCCCATGCCCCGGGTCCTGTCGGTGAGGGGCGGAGCGTGGAGAGGGGATCACCGCGGAGCTCCACCCTCCTCCAGGCTGCCGTCACCGGGGCTGCTGGACCAGAGCAACTCGGCACCAACAAACAGCCGCCGGCTGCTCCTCCGTGCTGAGGGAAGACTCGGTGCAGTCAGGAGACTGCCCCGCCGTGCCTGCCCGTCAAGTCCCGTCAAGTCCAGCGGTCCACGGTTAACGACATGGCCTCCGACGGCATGGACGAGCGATCTCCGCTGCTGTCGGGTCCCAACTCGGAGAACGTGACCCCCGTCGCTCCCGCGTACCTGCAGGATTCAAGTCCCCGAGGTAAACACACGACATGTAGACAGACCCCCGCCGCCTGCGTGCTGAATCATTCTTGGGCGTATCGAGTTTGTGCGTAAATAAAACGGCAGCGGTGCAAGACGAGGCGAGGGCAATCAATCCGCAGCTGAGGAAAAAGGTGGAGCTTGCACTGTGAGAACTGGAGCAGTGAGTTAGAGAAGAGGGGCCTACAATAACAGCGAGCGTTGTTTTTACTGCAGACATGCTCACAACGAGACTCGATGGGGCCTGTCATGTTTTGGCTCGTCACCGTAAGAAAACCGCCACGAGCCGTGATGTGGCCCTGTGAGGCCTCGTTGGAGGTGGACTTTAATGTTGTTGATTGACAGGGAGGGGGAGATGACCCACCGCAGATGAAGGCAGCCAAGCAGCCTTTTGTCCCAGCTTCAGATCGACAATAGGCCCAGATGTGTCCTTCGTGGATGGGATTTAACCCAAAGCTTGCCAAAATGTCATAATGTGTGACAATTAGCTGTCAGTTAGCTCATTTGCATGCAAAATAGACTGTAAACAATACATGTTTGGCACTTGATCTTGCAAAGACAGTTTGAATATATTCTAGCATCTTCAATACAGTACAAGACATGTGCTTCACCAGCCAGGAAACTGACACAGTGTCCACATTTTGCTTAGTAAACAGCTGCATGTAGGTTACAGCACCGTGATGCATGCAGGGCTGAATGACCCAGGCATTTACTGCTCATAAATCCACAGTCCACTCGGTGTGAGAGCTGCTGTGAGGTCTGGCCTTTGCACTGAATGTAGTCCGATTCTGAATTTATGTAGCAGAAGATCAAATCTCATTTTGAAGTTGGAGACATACACAAAGACGCACGCTATTTATTTTGGCTGGAGGCTTTACTAAACATAAAACCCCCCAAAAGTTCCATCCTTAGTGTTTTTACAAAAACATCCAGATCAGACTCTCATATCAACGGATTATGTTTTGTAGTAACATAAGCTAATTTAGCTTCAGACACGGTGCCATAAAGTTCCCTCTCATTGTGCCTTTTTGTTATGGGCTTTCTTTAACATGTCATAACACTGTTTGTTCTGCTGCAAATGAATGGCTTCATTGACCGCTTAATACCAGGACAAACGGCTAATGTCAAGCACAACACGAGTGTTGAAAAAATAAATAATATTTTGTTGTTCTGACACACGCTAATCGTACAGAGTTCATATTTCCCCACCGGATTATTCATAAAGACTTTAATGCTGTACTGTAACAACCTGTGAACTGACAGCCTGTTTCGATGTCTCAGCACTGACTTAGTAAAAGCCGAAATGAATGTGAGAATATTTCATGGCCCAGTTTCTCTTCCCTCCCGCTCTGCAGTCTGGATTATGGTTAATTCTGGTTTCTCAGGGTTTGTTGAATCCTCGATCAGCCAATTTGCAAAATGGAATAATCGGAGTCAAAGAAGCCAAAAGTGAGATGGTACTTTGACTAATAATCAGCTCCATCTAGGAAACTGAATGAGCGGAGCTGTAAATTATTATGTGAAAAGTGACTTTTTGCTGTATTGATTCCCTGAATATCTTTACAATCTGAAGAACTACGACTCTTTTTCCTGATGATCAGAGTCTTCAGGTTTTATTCAGCTGTATCTAGTATTCACTGCTTGCTGTATTCACAGTGTGGAGGTGGTGAGGGGCGGTGACCGATGACCGTGGTTGCGTCTGAAAGATTAGACTGGCTCTGCTTGATTTAGTTGTCACTTGCTTGATGTTTCTGCGCTTGAATGGCAGAATGAACGAAAGGCTGCGCTAACCATCTAAGTGTTGTCTGTTTATCTAAAGCTGTATGCATCTTATTTATTCTTTAAACCCACTGAGTCACTGAGTGACATGACTGAGGTGAGCCATGTCATATTGTACAAGGAAAGACTGGTAAAATGTGAACATGCCTTTTTTATTGTCAACAATTTTAAGTTTTTATTTTGGAACATTTGTTTACTATAATTATAAGATTGGCAGCGACACACATGGCTGACAACAGCATTGCTGCTGGCTCCCCACTCTGGTGGAGTTTCCTCCAAAAAAGGAGCACATCCTGTCACTCTCACCCCTGATGGAGCAACTTCAGGGGTGAGAGTGGTTTGAAACCCTCCAGCGGCAGACAACGGCCCCACGTCACCGTCAGTCGGTAACTGACCACGAGACGAGACGAGACGCACCAGGTTCTGAGTTTGCTCAATTGGCAACGATTGATTGATCATCGCCAATGTGTATGTTTGCTTAATGGTAATTAATCAAAGCTACATCACGCCAAAAAAAGGCAAAAACATATTTTTGTAAGTATTATGACATTATTTTAAGGCCATATGAAGAATATGGCCTTAAAATAATCTACACTGGAGCTCTAAAACGATTTACTCCCATTTAAGTCTGTGGATGGTTTTTAATGAGTCGCATCTTTAGCAGGAGCTAATGAGCCAAGTGAGACAGAAAATACTTTAAATCTTTTTTAATTCCCAAAAAGGGGTTTTGTTGACGATAACAACAATACAGAACCTTGTCCTTTCACCTTTTTTTTAAAAAACAGTTTTTATTTCATGTCGCATAAGGAACAGGAAGCAGAATAAAAGAAATGGAAAACATCCCCGAGCAGCTTGCGTCCAAAAGGCTTTTCAGCCGTTCTTCAACACAAACCACACGTCACGTAACCACTGATGGCACTGACTCGGCAGGACGTGGTGGTGGCTGCATGCTGTGGTGCTGCTGGGGGTTGAAGTCAAGCGTCCTCTAGTCTTACCCCTAAAAGCCTATAGCTACCATATTCAGTTTCAGACATGCATTAGGACAGCTTAACAGACAGCTGAGAGAGAAGCAAGTAGAAATGGGCCTCTCCTGAGATTGAGACCCGGTGGTGGATATCAGAGAGAGGGGCTGCCTGTTGAGGGTTTTATGTCATACATTTTGGATTAACTCGGCTAAGTAGAAATGGATCACCTTGCTGCCCGTCTACAGTAGGAGTGTCCAGTCGTTGGCATACTTTGGTTGTATTTCTAGCCACGTTTGCCCAATCGTAGACGAGGCGTCCCATCTGCCCCCGTGGTGTCAACTGTCAGTGTTTCTGAATCTCAGAGCCAAGCACGTTTACTTCTTGACTCGTCCCACTATCTCATTCAGAGTGAAGGATATTGGTATTTTGTCCGATTAGATACCTCCTATGCGTTTGGTTGGTATACTTGGATCAGGTTTAACAAAGAATTGAAAATAGCACAAGAGATGCAGGAGATATACTGTATTGTTTATGTCCACATTAAATTATTACTATTTCATTGATTGACCGATTTTATAATTTTCTCAGTTAATACAATAAATGTCTATTCTTTAAGACGTCAGAAAATACAATTTAGTATAACTGCAGACACACATATGTCATGTGACTTAGCTTTATAATAAAAAAAATTCCAGAGTAAATTACAACAACAAATCACTAAATTCGTGAAGGTTGAATTTTATTTTTTACTTGAGCTTTAAGTTTGACGTAATATATGCTTGACTACTACAATAGTCGTTCTAAACTTAGTCACTGGTGCAAATCTATGGATTAAATGCATTCAAGAGTAAAACCCTGAAAAACACATGGAATGTAGACTAATAACACAGGTTAATGTGGGATTACACGGTGCAGACTTTAGTTGGATCACAGTAGTTCTTTCAGACATTAAGAGAACATTTTTTGAAGTCTGGTCATTTAGTTTTGTTAATTACACTTGTTTATAAAACACTAATTGGCACCCTGGCTTTTCTTCCTTTCTCACCCCAAATATTTAGGAGCTTATTAACCTCATTAGCAGAGACCTTTTAATAGCTTCATCAACCATTAATATGCTTATTATTAAAAGAAATAAAAAACTTAACTTAAAGGCCACTTACTTTGATTTCCTCCACAGCTTTCAGCTGCATCTTGTAGCCTTTATCAACCGATGACATTTTGTCATTACATTTAGATCTTGTTTAATTTCTAATGTGATGTCTAAAATCTTAAGGATCCTGGTGATTCGTTCTGTTTTAATGTCTAAGGTTTTATCGATGCATGCAGTTAACAGTATGTTGTGTGCTTTGCCCTCCTCCTCTTTTCGAAGCCGAACTACCTCCTCCCTACACAGCCATCGCGAGCCCCGATGCCGCCGGTGTGCCTGTCATCAACTGCCGCGTTTGTCAGTCGCTCATAAATCTGGATGGAAAGCTGCATCAGCACGTGGTGAAGTGCACAGTCTGCAATGAAGCCACGGTAAGTGGATGCCATTGTGGAGGCTGGTGACGGCTTTATTGATGATGTTTGGTGTTGAGTTGTAGAAGTTCAACTGTCAAGTTGAGTAAAGGCATTTAGTCTTCACATTTATTTGTTTTTATTTGAGCTGGTTATCACTTTCGTCTTCTTTTCAACAATCAATTCACCGTTCATCTCTTCGGCAATCTAATCACACATTTCTGTGTTATTGCGCAGCATAATTTTGCATGATAAGACATACATTTTTCATCTTGGCAATGGCCACCTTTTAGAGCTGTACCAGATGTTGATGTGGATTTTGATATGTTGCCTTCCAGCCCATCAAAACCCCCCCAACAGGGAAGAAATACGTGAGGTGTCCCTGTAACTGCCTGCTCATCTGTAAAGACACGTCCAGAAGGATAGGATGTCCTCGACCAAACTGGTAGGTAGCTGGCAGACAAGTTCACTCTGAATGTTTACTTCTTTTACTAAGTCAAACAAAAGGCAACTTTTATAAGGCAAATCAAGACCTTTCTTGTAGTCAAAACGTATTTATCTCTTTGTTCCTCCGACAGCAGACGGATAATCAACCTGAGCCCAGTGATGGTTATCCCGGAGGAGCAACCTGCCCAGCCGGCACTGCCCATCCAACCCGAGGGGATGAGGGTGGTCTGCGGTCACTGTGGCAACACCTTTCTTGTGTGTAAAATCCACCAAGACAATCAAAATCTAAACCAATTGCAACCAGTTGTTCACGTATAACTGTGTTGCTGAGCTGCTGTTGGTACATGTATATTAACAATATTGATAGTCAAACCACATTTAGTGATATACACAGAGGATTTTCTACAATATTATAACATAGTTGCAGGTTTGTCTGGGTTGTATTGCTTATTCAAGTTAGTCCAAAGCACACATAAGAGCTAATAAGAGCTTCCTCTCCTGTTGACCTTTTCTCTTTGTTAAAATGAAAATAGAATATGATGTTTGCAAGTGGCTGGCATGTATTTGCTGCATGTTTCCTTTCCCGGTTTATTTTACGATTTCACTTGATAGCAGTGTGGTTACAGCCGTTTGCAGATCACGTCTCATCTTAAATGAGATTGTCTTCCTGCACCGTGTGTTGAAGATCAGTATCAGCGAGGTGTCTCATTGAAGGCAGACCGGGCAGAACCTGAGGTATCGAGTCAGCGTGACACAGACTAGCATGTCAAAATGGTATTATCCTCTTAACATGTGCAAATTGTTGCTTGCGCCGGCTGTAGGGCAGTGAGGACGCCAGAACATCCCAGCCAATGTCTGGCATCCCCAGCGATGGCTCTCCCCCAGAACAACAAGAGGTTGAGAAAGCTGGTCATACTGGTGGACATATTAACAGCCTAACCTGCTCCAGTTCAATCAGCTGCCTTATTTACACTGGTGATAATATGACTTTGGAGACATCTGGCTTTAAAGAGCAATTTGTATTGGATTTGAAAGTGTAACAAAACTGGTTAAAATCAAGATGGTTTTAATTTTTTTTTTTATTCTAATTTTCTATTGCGTTTTTCATTCCTTCTCTCAAGCCAGATGTCAAAAGTCAAGTATTACACTTGTGTCAATAGGACCTTAAATTATTCTGATCTGTAATGGATAAACATTTTCAGAAAACTGATTTTAACACCAAAACCCTTCTTGAAACAATTGCTGTTATATCATAAGAGTAATTTTAGTTGCTAATTTAGCCTACTGTTTTACATTTTCTCCAATACAGACATAATAAATAGATTTACAACGTGCAAACCGTCATAACTGATCATGTACTGATTCCCAGTATGATTTTACATGATCAGTTATGATCATGTAAAATGTGTTGATGTATTTGTGTTGATTGTTCTCAAAGTACAGTGGGATAATGGTATGTTGTTGTATTTATGTGTTCACATGCTTGTGTGGATGCTGCTGTAATGTAACTAAAGGTCTTCTTCTCTTGTTTCTTCACAGTGGATGGAGCTTCGGTTTAACACGCTAGCCAAGTGTCCCCACTGCAAAAAAATGTGAGTCCATCAAACCTCCATTTAACTCATTACACAAAGGGGGAAAAGTTATTGTTCCGGTGGGGTTTCAAGTTGTAGATCCAGTTCACTTAGCTTATCACTTTCGGTTTTGGAGGATTTCTTTCTTACCATTGCGGGCAGCCATTGGTTTTCATTTAATTTCTGTGTGGTTTGAAAGTCATTTAGCAGACTCTTGAAACGTTCTTAAGTGTACAAAACATCAAGTGTGCATTAATTGTTGTCAAAGCTACATTATTGTTTCCATTTAAAGGTGCAATATATTGGATTATTAATATTAATATAGCAGCAATTAAATATTTGCTATGTATGGATACATCTACCGTTCTTTATTTCCAGTCGTAGTAGTTACTTGTGTCATGCACATACAAGTTCCCAAGTCATAAAATGTATATCGCTGGAGTGTTGAAGCCACAAACCAAGTTTTACAAATAAAACATGTAACAAAAATGGCTCTGCTCCGGAAACTCAACTCAACATGAAGTCTTTTATGATAATCCAACCGTTACAAGTCAGGAGTGAAAGGGTAATGAAATATACAATGGGCTTTGTTGCCTCTACTCTTCTGGGAGTCCATCAACCCAATAATTCAGTTTTAAAGCGAATAGGAATGGTAATAATCGTATTTTTTCTTCGACTGTATTTCCAACAAACTCCCTTTGCCCTTGCAACAGAAGTCAAAACAGTGACAGATGAAGTACCACGGAGTAAGGCGTTTACCCTGATACTTATAAGGAACTGATACTTTTTGATACAGTAGCACTTCACATGAGAAAATCCCCCAATTATGCATGTGCAGTGTTGTAATAGGGCTGTCAGACTTATACACTGTTGATCCAGTCTGTCTGCCTCATTAATTATTGTTTTGCAAGTGATGTTCAGTGCATAAATATAAAAAGAAAACATAATTTGAATAAAGCTCTGCTCCATATATGGTCACAGGTCAAATGAATGAGATGGTCAGGTGGCACAATTGCGAACATTGAGTTGAACAAAGACGAAACGTAAAAGTAGCAGAAGGAATACGAGAAGGTAAGAAATCATGTGATCGGGCTCCCCTTAAGCCATCTGCATACCAACAGTTCCTGAAGAATGCTTGAGTCCCGTCACATGAGAGGCATGTGAGAGCAGAGAGGGGGAGGAAAGTAAAGAAATGGTGAAGCAGAAAAGAAACCAATTAAAGGATGCCAGCCTTGTGCTGAGGAGCAGTCAACTTGAGCATGTGTTGTTATGCCGTCTGGATGCTGGGACGTGTGTCGCCCATGTGACCGGCCTCCGGCGCTTTCACGTGTACTGTAAAAGAGGAAGAGAGAGATCTTTTGGCTGCGTGAAACGGAGATCACTGGGAAAATGGGAGGAAGTCATATCAGTCAGTATCATAAAGCATCTATTTTAACTGCAACATGACATGTTTCAGATGCATTTGTTCAACCATAACCACGCGCAAATATAAAAAGATATAGAAGATTGAAGTCTTCTTTCTCACAGGACCAGGATTTAAGACAAACAAAACCTAAGTATCTGAAATGTATCGCTGACCTTGGCTTCCCTCTTTAATCTCTTTCTGCAGATCCTCTGTTGGCAGTGCGCTCCCTCGGAGGCGTTGCTGTGCTTATATAACTATAGGAATGATCTGCATTTTCATTGGAGTGGGTTTAACAGTAAGTACTGTCATGTTTGTGTTCATTGTTTTTCAAAACAAAAGTTGCAAAGCAATTAAGGCATTTAGCAGGAAATATCAAACAGGCAGGATAGTGGCAAAGTCGAGAGAAACAACATAGAAGTGACGAAAAGAAAACACACTTAAAAGGCAAAACATCATAAAAGGAGAGATAACATAAGAGTGTCTGGAGAAGTTCTTTTAACAAGACGGGAGTCTCCAGCCACGTCGGCAGCGTCTGGCTGTACTTAAGCTGGATGCTAATGTTACCATAGTAACATGCTCTCTATCCAGGGTCCTTTGTTCCCCAGTTAAAGATCCTCCTAATATGACATAAATATGACTTTTTAAAATGGTTTTATGTTCTCAGCAAAGTTTATTTTTCCCCATTGGTCAAATTTCCAATGTATGTTTCCCTGGGTCAACATGTAAAGGTCACTCCTCTACAGCTTATAGCCAACCGATGTAATACTCATCACAACCTACGCCCTCAAATTTGTGGACTGACTTTCAACATTTATATTTCCAGAGCGGCTAAATGGATTTGAAACGTCCATCTCCCTTTTTGTTATTTTGCAATTTGAACTGGAAATGATCCAATCCAATCTCTTACAATGAGGTCCCTGGACATGTAGGGATGACCCCCTCTCTGTGATAATGTTTAGCAGGTACAATGATCATCATGTTCACCATCTTGGTTTAGCATGTGACCGCGCTAATATCGGCTGACTAGGTATTTCTTTGCAGGTATTTGGTCATAAATCAAAGTATTGGACAGTTGAGACATTTGACCTGATGACAACACCAGATAAAAGTCAGGGTATCAAAGTTATTACAATTCATCCTGAGAGGAATATGAATGAATGGATATTTCACTCAAAACCACCAAAGGGAAGTGCAGGGTGGTGCTAAATGACAAGTCAGGAGATCAGAAAAGTTGGTAGATTTCATCTTCTGAGGAGCATAGAGCTCTTTTTTTAATATTTCATGGCATGTTGAGATGTTGAAGTCTGGACCAAAGTGGAAGACGACGAGCAGATATTTTCACCCAGAGAGCCACACAGCCGAGATCTGGAAATCTTTAAATTACTTTATGGTCACAACCCTTCAGAAATGTTCACATGTGCCTTACAGTGTACAAAGAAGAATACATAAATAGAGAGATATAAAGTGACACATCTTGTGAAGGGGCTTTAGTGCATACTCTTACATCAAATACACTTTGGTCCATTAAGTCACTGAACTGTTCAGAAAACAGAAACTATATGTTTTCTTTTATTTACAAACAGCCACATATTGTTCAGTTTCACTTTTACAACTTGGTATAATGATATTAGAATCATAATCACTTAATAATATGTTACATAAAGGATACTGAGCTTGTTGCAATTTCTCTGGCACTTTTCTGATAAAAGGTTATATTCTTGGTGTGGATATTTCACCCACCTTCTCTTTTTCTTCTCTGTATTAACAGGTTGGGACTCGGGACTTTGCCAATCGTTACAACGCCACCTACGTGTCCTGGGCGTTCGCCTACCTGCTGGGTCTCATCTGTCTGATACGAGCCTGCTACTGGGGCGCGATCAAAGTCAGCTACCCGGAGAACAGCTTCGCCTAGAGCTGGAAAAACAAACCCCACTTTTAGTTTCTTTCCATTCAGATTTCAAACCGGTCATGTTCAACGCGTCTGGACAGGAGTGTGTTGGAGAGGCGTTGTGTGTGTGTGTGTGTGTGTGTGTGTGTGTGTGTGTGTGTGTGTGTGTGTGTGTGTGTTGGAGAGGTGTATGTTGGAGATGTATCTTGAATCTTGTTGTTTTTGTCTGGAAGGTTTTGGAGTTTTGACTCGCTGAACAAGCCTAATGTATGTCAATCAGTCCTCCTAGTCCACAAGGACTTAAATCCTGGCCAGGTTTTGCCAAAATCCAGAATCAACCTAAAGAATTATGATTTTTCTTTACGAATGACAACATATTGTTAGATTGTTTAGCAAACTGGTTGGATTTGGTCTTTCTGGACCTTTTTGTTGTTGTTGTTCAGCACTTGATTTCTTTTGTTACTGACCAGACCAAAATGAGACAACCTCCTAAGAACAGTTTGCCCGATGCACTACGATTATATGCAATTGTATGTGTTGTTTTGCTGCTAGTTAAACTCCAGCTACAGAAAGCTGAATACCCACACTGTATTGTAACCTTTTATCTTGCCTGTGTTTACACTGACTTAATATTGCTATATGATTTTAACTCTAAATGATCAGTTTTTAAAACAAATTCTTGAATACCCATTTGTGCCAACTTTGCTGCCCAGTATTAGTCAAGAAGATCAAAAGATCAACAGGAGCTTGTTTAAAAAAAATAAAATAAATGAAAGTGTTCAATTTTGGTGCCATGCAGCTTTGAACGCACTCCAGCAATAACCCTTTTGTTTGCGTTATTTTGCCCTTTTTTGTTTTTCACTGCGCTTCTGTTGCCTCCTCCCCCAAAACATGGGGACTCATGTTTGCATGCTGACTTGCTTATGCTCTGTCACTGAGGTGCAGTCTGTCAGTTTTCAGAGAGGTAGCTGAAGCTTATGATGCTCTTGTCTTGGCTCCGTCAGCCTGTGAGTTAGAATGTAAACCCTCCACTTCCTCCCTCAGCTTATAAACGCCGCTCTGTGACCTCCGGTGACCTCGGTGCTAGCTAGCATCACTATAGGCGTACTCGGCTTCCTGTCTCTTTACCTTGATCCGTGGGCGCAGATCAGACTTCTAACCTTGTTTTGAATGTGATGATGATGATGATGATGATGATGACAACATTAGCGATGATGATGATGATGATGATGATAGTGATGATGAACACAATGTTAAAAAACAAACTCTTTGTACATAGTTCAAATTCAGTACTTGGAAAACTGTAGTGAGAGGTGAAAGCAGAAGACGACTCGTGGGTCTTTTTAAAAATTATAATTTATCAATAAAATGCAAAAACAGTATTGTACAGAATGCTCATTGGCTGTGATGTTTCAGACACACCTGAAAACAAGGTTCAATCAAAAGGGATGTAGAGATACCTTTCTTCTGGGTTTCCATTTTAGGTTACTTTATGCTTCCACTTCACTACATCTCAGAGGGAAATATGGTACTTTTTACTCTACTACATTTATTTGACTGTTAGATACTTTTCAGGATAAATATTTTCATGAAAAACATGATTTAATGAAATGTGATACATTACTATAGACCTTCCAACAATAAAAGTAACATTAAAAGGCTGTTTACATAATTATGTGTCATTGATGATAATTCAATAATACAAATTGTATTTCAACAAAGGGTATCCAAAGAGTACTTATTCTTGCAAATATTACCTGAATATTATAAGGAGTATTTTTTATGTTGTATGTAGATACAATATAGATGTATTATACATGTATTCAAGAGGGGGATCTAAATACTTCTTCCACTCCTGTTATGTCCAAATACAAAAAAAGCTTCCAATACAACATATTCAAAAATCTTATTGGCAGTTTCAGTTTAGTTTCTTATGTGTATTTGTACATGAGTTTGCTCTAATATACATATACATTATAAACTAGAGCATTTGCACTGATGACATTCTAGTGACCAGAAGCATTTATCATTAGATTAAATTACAACGGACAGTGCTTCTGCTGACGATGGGTCATAATGTTCTCTTAATAATAAAATACCTGCAGCAAGAGAAACATTTTGGCTTGGGTTTAAAACGCTTAAACACTAGCCTAGTTTCTTACGATTTTTATCATCATTACGCTAAAATGGTTACAATCCAAATGTAACATATCATCAAAAGCATAGACATTTTCATGAGAAAATGCAGACAAAAATATAGGTTTTAATTATGTTTGAAAAATGTGAAGGTATCGTTCCCTATCATAGCTTAATTTAAATATCAATAAACCAAGTTCAACATGTGCTGTGGGGTCCTGATTGTACATTTCCCCGTGTTTTTAAAGTATTATTATCCTTCTTTGTGTTAATTAGTTAGTTTGGAATACACATTTTATAAAGAAATTCTTTTAACTGTGATCTAAACACCTGCTATTATTTACATAAAAAGGCAGAGAAATCAATTAAGATGGATATAGCTAATGTTCATATGTTGCGTGTGTATTTCACGAGTGTATTCAAATACAGTGAATCTTACTGTTTATTTATTTATTATTTATTCATCTCCAGCACAGGCCAAATATTAACCATTAGTGATGTGACTGAGACTGTGTAGTCAATAAAAACAGATGCTTAATTTTCTATTAATCACAACAGTAACCAGGCATGACTGTTCAAGGCATCCACACTCCACACACAGGTGTCTTCACTTATGTTGCCTAATTGGACTTCTTCTCTGGACTGTGTGAACGAGTATACGCTGTTGATGAGGTGGGACATCATATTCTATCTTCATTCTAATTTGGTAGATAGTGTTTGTAGGTAATCAGCTAAGTCCAAGCATAGCTCTGCTGAACTTCAACCAGGCTCAATGTCTAATTAGCCAGAGGAATTGATAACACCTGCAGGGTGAAACATTTTTCATTTAGTTGTTGTCCTGCAGATTTACTGATTTGATGTGATTACTTGGTCTATTAAAGTAATAACAATAATGATAAACCTGTTATACAACCTGTTTAGCTGACACTTATTGGTGTTCATATTTCCTCACCAATTAAAAAAGCCTGAATAATTCTCAGTGGCCTATTCTTTCATAGCTGCAGTACTGCTATGTGTCCACGTGGTGGTGCCATTGGCAAACATTTGCTAAAGCACTTTAGTAAGCTGCGTTAAAAGCTGAGAGTGTGCGTGATATGGTCTCATACCATAGCTATCAGGATACAAACAGAACGGAGCAGACCAACAATTACATGTTGTCAACTTTCTGTAACATTAAAATGCATTACACTCTATATTCTTTATATATTACTATAAGTAAAATCACCATTTTGATTCTGCAAACACACTAGTCGGATTAGGAATTAAGTAATCATACCTGATACTTCCATATTGGGATAACCAGAAAACTCTAAACAACTGTTCCTTGATGTGTTATTTTTGAGATATGGTGTGAGCAGACTAATAGACAAACACACACATAATCAAGGGTAAAAACATGATACACAACAATATATTGTCTTTATTTATGTTTAACTTATTGTACACATTGAATACAGAAACAACAGAATGATGTTTTAATGAGCTCACCAGAGCTGCTACAATTGATACAAGTATCTGTCCTCTCTCCCTCTCTCTCTCTCTCTCTCTCTCTCTCTCTCTATCACTCTCACATATAAACACACACACACACACACACACACAGCGTGCTTCCGTTATCATGATCTACTCCGGGCTGCAGATGATGTCACTTCAAACACAGTGATGATGTCAGATCATCAGATGGGTCTCCGTCTGATGAGGTCATTGCTTTTAGGACGCCAGAGCGTCGTCTAGGAGTGTAAACAAACACAAACGTGTGGACTATTTCAGACTACCACCTATTACTATGAAGGGACATGGAAGTCTTAACTACTAATCACCACGACTTCACAAGTTGTGTTGACAGGTAGCTCTCGGCACCTGTCAGTGACGATCTGTGAAGGGTGCTGGTACACTTTCAGTTGTTGTTGAGGACCCACCATGAAGCTGTGGAGGAGACGCAGAGTAAGAAAAGAAGTGACCCTAAAAAATGACTGAGCACACTGCCCTTTGCACTGCTTGTGGCCGGTGGTGATGCTCGTGACACAGAATCAACATCAATTTGATGTAATAATGCAGGAAAAATAGCACAAAGACAATTACAAATACAAGATCCAACTTACTTGTCTCCTATAGCTTTCAACCACATCTCATGGCCTTCCTCTGGAGTTGCTTGATTGTCACGTAGAACGTTTTATTATGTAATTTGATATCATAATTATTAAGTTGGATATATATCAATTATTTTCCATAATAACTTATCAGCTTCATGCCGAGGAAAGCCATGAGGTGTGATTGAAAGCTTCAGTAGTTAAGTTGAAACAACATCATACATTCTTTATCACATTTACAAAGTGAAATACTCAAATCAAAGATCTCACAGCACGACTTCTTGGTATCTTTGACAACTTTGGCATCGTGACAAGAATTTAAAATGAAGTTCTGAGGGTTTGAGGGTCATCTTCGTGTTTGATGATAAACTCACCAGAGGGCACCTGAGGCTGAAGAGTTTACCCTTTAGAAGTGTAAGATCAGTCAGGTGGACGTTATCTTGATCTTATTGGATGTGATAGGTTTGAGTGAGATGTGAGGGAGAACAGCTGGAGCTCTAATGAATGCTCTTACCAGGAACCAGCATGGTGGTTATGCTCTCAGGAGTTTCCAGGAAGTCCACGTTCCCCCTCTGGAAGGTCTTACTGTAGTTGGTCTGCAGGTGACTGCACAGGAAGATTCAGAAGAGTAAAATATGGACGCCTTCGGCATCCTACTTTAGACTACTACTGACCTTTAATATAAAACATTTCCAATGAGCTGTATCGACATACTATTTCAATGTCTATTATATTGTATATTTTATGATATTTGACATTTGAAATGTATTATGGGGATCTTCTGTGCAGCATTCTGCATTTCCTTGTATGTTGGGATAACTTCAATAAATGAGGATTATAGAGGCAAAGTCCCGCCCTAAAAATATGTACTGTAGTTTTTATCCTGGTAAAATTGCGCCATGAATAACACACATGGTGTTTGTCAATATACTTATTTTTGGGATTATATACTTTACTGTAAGAGAGGGGAGGACATGCAGCTGAGGGCAGGTTAAATCCGAACCCAAGCTGCCTTGATACATAAGATAATTCTACATATTTTGTCTACGACTGTGAACATATATGTAATTAGAACACCTACACATCCAACAGTTGCACAAGCCACGGTGTACAAACACCAACAACCGGTTAGACCTGTTCTTCTGATAAAAGAGTCCAGAGTCACTGGATAAACCACAATAGGTAAGATAACATTACATTTGAGCATGGTTGTAGCTAAATTAGCTTGCGTCGGTGATGTACATCGTGTGAGACAATGGATGTGTTTCACACAAAACTAAATGTTACTACGGCAAACTTAAGACAAACTGCAACTTTAATGACTTGCTAAATTATCTTTTAAATTGACAAACATCAAATGTGTATTTCATGTCACAATTCACCGGACTTTGCCTCCCTTTAAGGGAAGGTATTTACATGATTGTGTCTTTCCACTGTGAATATGATAATCCATCTTGAAAGTCCTAGCAGCTCAGTTCATGCAGGTTGGTAATCATTGAGGTTCATTTTGAATGTAGTCCTCAGATGCTAAATATAAAGTCACATGTTGAGAAATGAATGCAAGTCATCACAAGTCGTGTGAGTTGAAGTCGCATTAACATGAATTCCTCTCCTCCTTCATTAAAGTCTCCCAGAGAACTGTCACCATACGCAGTGTGAACCAGACCTTCTCTCAGTGAGTTCAAGCCGAGCAAAGAACATCATTTGGGGTTTATTTGATGAAGCCACGGTCCATTAGTCATGAGGCATGTGTTGTGGGTAAAATACTTACTTCTTCCACACGTTGTTATGCTCCCAGAATTCATAGAGAATGAAGCGTGATTCATTTGCCAGCCGCTGCACTGCGACGCTGCCAAACGCAAAAGAGGAGCACAAGTCATGCAATCGCTAATTAGTGTGCTACATTGAGTCCCTCAGCACAGCCTCTCTGTCTGCATTGTTTTCCACTCTCTGACAGGAGGCCGGCAACGTTAAACTATCAAATGATATTGTCTGTGTCTTCATCCTCAAATTATAGAGGTTTTCACCTCATTATAATTGAAAGAAATGGCCGTGACAAAGCATGTAAATGTCATGCTGTCTTTTAGGCTGCTGGGTTTGGTCTGAAACCAAAGTGACAGTTAATGTGAGAGTTTTTTCTAATGTTTGAAATGGAGAAAAAGAAAATCACAGCCATTTCCCTGATGTTTCTATGTTAAAGCTTCACGGTTAATTCAATGTTGCTTATGATCTCATTAAGATTTCTCAGTGAACATTTGACAGAAATGAACCATTAAGAGAGCCTGCACTCTATATCCTTGATGTAACTCATTTGAAAAACTCAGTTTCAGAGGGGATGATGTAATTCAATGCAGATTTGAGACAAAGGATAACAATGCCATAATCTTGTAAATCACACTTCAGATACAGGAAATGTACGTGTTATTAGTGAGGGAAACACTTCCTTAAAGATTACAGACATCTTGGTATTCAAGGGACATGCCTTCTAACTTTGTTTCCAGAAATAGAATAAAGGAACATAATGCTATAGACAACAATAATTCTCACATACATTTGACAACTGAGCATCTCTATTTGAATTTCCTTAAACATGAAATATCCATTTTTCATATATCCATGTGAAGGCATATAATGCACTGAATGAATATATATTCAATGAACATGTCAATGTTCAGAACAAAAATATCTTTCTCATAAAGTGTCATTACTTGATTAGAATCATCTTCAAAACTAATGTTGTGAACTTGCTTGTAAAGTGAAGTCAATTATATTACAATAGAGTACAGTCGAGTGTGTGCAGATAGCATAACAACTAAATGTACGTGTTACGTTTCATTGCTCTGTGAGGACTGGTTTTTACTTTTTCTTTTGGATGTGTCTTTTATTTCCGTACTATTCTTTATATAACCTTTTGCAAAGATATTAACAACTAAACAACACAAATATGTGTAGTAAATCCAAGATACAAAGTGAACAAAGAGAATGTAAACTGACTGTAGACATCCAGTCTGGGCGCAGGCACAATCCATGTACTGTCTGAGAGCCAAACGAAACTCCTCCAGCTCCTCCTCCAGCACTGAGAGCTGCCTCTGGACTATGAGGATGTGCTGTGAAGACAACACGCATGCACACACACACACACACACACACACACACACACACACACACACACACACACACACACACACACACACACACACACACAGAAGGTCAAGAATTGCTTCTGGCGGGGAGAGAGAGAGAGAGAGAGAGAGAGAGAGAGAGAGGACGACGGAGCTGTGGGACGTTCATAAATCTTCTGGCAGCGTCGTACACCTGCTCCCTCATTTACACTCTTGTGTTACACTTTGAAAAAAATAAAAATAACATGAAAGCATCTGAATGTTGTTGAACAAAGGCATGAACAAGCAAGGAACAATAACCAGTAAAACCTGCTATAATCATGACAATATAAATCTTGCTGATCATTCCCCATGGCAGATAAAGCATTGTTGACAGAGGCAGAGTGGCTGATGGGAACAGGAAGTGAATGGTCTGCCTGTCGGCCTGTGGTGAGTGTGTGTAGTTATGTGTGACTTATAAAACGCCTCGAGATTTTCTCTCGGTGGCTAATTTAGGAAAAACGCACACTGACACGCACGCACGCACACACAAGGGACACACACACACACACACACACCAACGGAGTCACATCGTCCTTCTCTCGCCAGCACATTTATTCCCAGTGACATGCAACAATTACATATTTATTAATTCACACATCGCTGAGACGTGTGCATGATGAGACATGACAGTTACATGTAATATTCATATACATAGTTTCATTTGTGCTGCTGTGCTATGATACTTCTGGTATACATATTGTGATACAACATTGTGATTTAAAAATGCACGATAAATGATTCCTATGAACCTTTCTCTTTAATAACATATCAAACTCAATCTCTTTGGTTTTGGGGCTAGCGATTGAAAAAAACAAGACGTTGGAAGTTGTATGCTCTTCATTGTCACTATTTTATTTCTTTCATTTTATAGACAAAACAATTAAGAGATTAATCCAGAAATTGGAAGATTTATTAAGAAAGAAAATGATTGTTAGTTGCAGCTGAAAAGTGATTTTTACTGATGAAATATAGTTATTCAAATCGCAAATCAAAACCCACCTGTTCAGAACTGCTTTTAATGTGTGATTGTTTGTTTTTGTTTTCTTATCAGGGTCCGAGCGACTCAGAAAGTCCCTATTTATTTGTTTTATTTGTTTTACCTGTATTTTAGCTATTCGTATTTATTTATTTTGAGCTTTTAGGATGTTTTAATTATGTGAAGTGTCTTTGAGTATTATGAAAAGCGCTATATAAATTAAATGCATTATTATTATTATTATTATTACGCCAGGGACGCGTGTATTCATACAAGGGGACTCATTTAAGAACTCTTTGTTTTACAATTGAATCTGAAGGCAGATGTTGAATAAAAGATCTCCCATCAGCGCACTGAAAATATCGTCAGACACAAATATGTTTTGGTCAAACAAACTAAGCCTGCAGACTTTGAGTCGTTATGGTTCTTGATATTGTTTTCGTTCCTTATTTTGGTAACAAATGATTTAATCCTATACATGTTAGTGTTTGTGCCCTCGATGGACTGGCGGCCTGTCCAGGGTGTCCCCTGCCTTCGCCCTATGTCAGCTGGGATAGGCTCCAGCGCCCCCGCGACCCTAATGAGGATAAGCGGTATTGAAAATGGATGGATGGATGGATGTTAGTGTTTGTGTTGGTCTTTCAGCCGTGAAATGAGTGATATGAAGCTTGGACAGTAACAGCCTCCATTTGCTTTGGCATGTTCAAGCAGAAGTTAAACAGGGAATGACAACATTCACACAAACAACTGCGCACTGTGTAAGCACATGAGCACATGACATTTCATTTGCCAGAAGGTTAACACACAAGAGAAGCCGAAACAAATTACCTGTTACTATACTTGAAATATATATATATATATATATATATATATATTACACACTCTCTTCCTCACACGTCCCCTTACCTCGCAGTCTAATACTGAGCCTTTAAACACAAAGATTAACAATAAACGCAGTCAGTGCAAAGGAAGAAGGGAATATGTTTCGTCAAGTTGCTGCCCTGCTGTTGCTATGACAACCGCTTAGTGACATTTTCAGTGTGGCCTCCCTTTCAGTAAAACTCCCCCATGTGAGAACAGAGAGACGCAGAGTGGTCACAAACAGTAGAAAAGTATAGATTTAAGTCAGAAAACGCACCGATTTGCTCTCCAAGACCTCCTCTTCCACGGGCTCCAGCCGGATCTCCTGCAGAACAAATATACAATGATGTAGTATGATGATTGTGACACATTTAGCTAATTAAACAGCAAATACTTATGTATTTACACATCTTGGACAATCTCCTGTAATAAATGGACACTGGCTTGACTGGTGAGCCCTTAAAGGTGCATGATACGAGACTGGGAGCATTTTTGAATGCCTCTCAATGCCTCTGCATGTGTGTATGTATACGTGTCCTACATGTGAGGGTGTCGTTGGGTTGAGATCATTTGTTGATATCGTTGTGAGTCCATGTGCCATCATTTGTGGTTAATCTAAGAGAGTGATGTAAAGACCAGATGGCCGGGATGGAGACAGGGGACAGATGAAGATAGAAATAACAAGAGCAAAGCAGAAGGAGGCAGGAAGGAAGGAGCGGAGTGTGAGGAAAAGGTTGAAATAAAGGAAATGACCTTCTTTTCGAGACGGTCGATGAGCCTCTGCAGTCGGTTGACCTGGATCATCCACTGGCTGTCTTCTTCATAAAAACCTAGAGACACAGACAGGATAGGGCTCAGACGGAAAGAGTGAACAACAAAGGTGAAGGGTTGAAAGGTGTTGCTCTACATCGACTTTATTCTAAACACATTTTCCTTCATTGATTATTTGACCCGAATACCTCTCAAAAGGTGACGGTGTCCCAGGAGACATTTCAAGGTGTCCTTTCATGTAATGCAGCGCACAATCAATGGAAATGCTTTGACCCGTGTAACCATGGCTGATGTCATAATGCAGGTTTAATCGAAATGATATGTCTGTATGTTACATACAACTATTATATAAAGCTACGTTTTCTTCTCATTAAGATTTTTTAACGAAACGTGTTTTGTATATTACAGTAATGACTTCAAGCAATAGTCTTTAAAAATATAAAACAATACAACTTAATGATCCACCACAGTGGAAGGCACGTTCATTTTTAAGGCCACAAATCCCAAATTGTGGGACCTTAAAAAGAAATACTGTTATTTATCTAGCACATTGTACTTTTACTGCTTCTTCTACTACTTCTGGTCAGATCCTAAAACTGCCTTTCTTTGCCCCAGTACTTGTATTCTGTGCAATGACAATAAAGTTAAATAAGAAGGATAAGAAATGTATCTTAACAAAAATACAGCAGTAAAATACAAAACAATACACATCAATAATATCATGTAACATATACGGCAAAACAAATATTACATATTATGTAACATTTCTCTCATCAAGTCAAAATCCTGTAAAATGTAAAATAGGCCATTTGAATTGAGAGTAGGGATGTCGTGATATACCGGTTGACAGTAACTGTGAACGTGAAAATATTTATATTCATCATCTTGATTTTACACTTAATCCAGCGCCTCTTGTTACAGCCTGTTTGTCCCTACGCTTGTATTGTGAGTGTCTCATTTGCTTAAAAAGAGACATAATGCATGATAAACAAAGTTAAAGCATTATTATTGTTAAAGAAGTAATTCTATAGAAATTGCAATCATGATTTTTTTCTACCACGATAAACCTGTAGTTAACTGACATTGTCAGTGGGGACCATTGGGAGTACAGGACTGTAATTATTGTATTCACTCAGGTTCATTGCTTCGCTTACTGCCCACTATTGAAGAAATATCACGTCTACTGTGAGCAGCCCTGCATGAGAGAAACGCATCACAACTCAAACATGCACTGCAGGCTAGTGGTGCACTTGACAGATTATCTACCTCTACACTGTAGATATGTATGTATATTATGACTTTTGTCTTCAGTGATGATCTTGTGTGAACGTGTCGTCAAACTCGTGGCACGTGGTGATTTGAAATTGCGGTCGTACGTCTCCCGACATCAAACCTTCACCTGTGTACCGGAGCCTTCAGTGGCTTTGGATCGACACCCAAGAGCAATTGAGAACACAACTGCCCACTTCAATCTCTCTCCGCCTCTCACTTCAGTGTTTCTCTCACACCTATACTCGACCTCCCTCCCCTCCCTCTGCGCTCGGCCCTGCTTCCTGTGGAGACACTCTGACTCTGGCAGCTACAAGACAACATCAATCTAGTGGAGCGCTGCAGTATGAAAGACCTGATTATTTATACAACTCATGCAGCTTTAGACAGCAGAACATATTAACACACCTGAATTGACGAGACTGAGGAGAGGGTTGTTAGGAGAGAGGCTGCTGTTCCTCTGAAGCCTGCGATGGGAGCGACGACCCGACCACTGGATGGACAACACCTCTGGCTTCAGCAGGCCCTGTCTGGAGTCAGAACCGGGAGAAATTTATGTTTCTGCATATTTTCTTTGAACATCGTTGGGATTGCATTACAGTTAAAAGCCTTTGTAACTGACATTAAATCCCCTTTTGTTCTGAGTTTTTTTTGTATTTAGTACACAACACATGACAGATGGGTCCCACAAAATGTTTGGCTTGGATGTGTGCTTGGCTGACACTTAAAAGTCCCATTGACTTTGTAACTACATACAATTGAACACAGGAAGTGCAATTTGAATAGTTTATTGTATGATCTCATTTGTGCCAAGACAGGGGAATAAAAGAGGGACAACTTGTAATTTTCTTTAATTTTTGTAATCTCATTTAGGAGGAAGCATCCCAGGGGAAAACATCGTTTTTGGATCAATTTGAAGAATTTGGGCAATTTTAGACTAACAAAACATCCAAATTACGCATTTAGCTATTTATTTTACTACTTTGTCTTTTTGAGTGTGTAGTTTCCTCCTAAATTCACCAAAAGTTAGCATTAGATAACGTCTCATTTGCATATTTAAACATAACATTTCAGAAAACTTGTAATACTTGGTTCAACTGTGATCAACTGGAAGTTTCATCGTGATATCTATTAGTTTAATATTTTACTTTATTCACCTGGCACCAGGTGAGCGCAGCACACACGTCTCGAATGCCTCAGCTCAGGCTTACGTTATATTTGTATGTCGTGTTGGTCTGTCAGTTATGTTTATGCCAGTGACAAGGTACACGCAGCCGCAGGGTGACATCACCGAGGATCTTTGTTTGTGCTGTCAAGTTGTTCGGTCTCATATTTGGAGAAGACCTCAGGGTGTGTGTGTGTGTGTGTGTGTGTGTGTGTGTGTGTGTGTGTGTGTGTGTGTGTGCAGGCAAAAGCACATGCTCATGTTTATATATGTGTGTTAGAGTGTGCTTTGTGATGATTCTTTTGGCTAAGCAAAGCTCTCCAACATTCTTCCGACTTCACACTGATATGTTTGTACAGTTTCAGCTTTCAATGTTTAATAATTCATATTTTTGGTAACATTTGATTTATCTGTGGCCGTAACGGGCGGCTAGCTGTAGATTCATGTTTAGTGCACAGAGTGGCATGAATCTTCTCATCTAACTCTGTGAATGTTCAACTTTTCCTTTTATCCACTAGTATTTATTCAGAACTTGGCTTCTTAGCTTTAACTATAGAGTAAATCTTATACAGAGTAACTATTATAACTATAATACAGTATATATGGGTTGATCTGTGTTTTCTAATATACTAAAATCCCAGTCATTACTCTCTCGACTCTCTCTGTTCTGGAGAGAGACATCAACGGTTCAAGAGTCAGAGCCCCCGCAAAGCAACGGCACAGACTCTGTCTCTCCCTCCACTCTGAAGCATTGTGCTGATCAGCTGTGCCCGGTGTTCACAGACACATCTTCAAAGCCTCCCTGGAGACATGCCACGTACTAGCCTGCTACAAGGTCTCAACCATCATCCCTGTCCCCAAAATACTAAGGATCACCGGACTTAATGACTGCAGGCCCGTCGCTCTGACCTCTGTGGTGATGGAGTCTTTTTTTGAGCGCCTTGTCCTGTGCCACCTTAAAACCCTCACCGACCCACTTCTGGACCCCCTGCAGTTCTCCTACAGAGCCGACAGGTCTGTAGATGATGCAGTCTATATGCTCAATGCTCTAGAGACAGTGGAGATGGTTGTTGGATTTCCAGAAGAACGCAGCCCCACCAGCACCTATCAGCCTGTGTGACTCCCACATCAACGCTGGGGAGTCCTTCCGCTTCCTGGGCTCCACCATAACCCAGGACCTCAAACTTCAGCTCCATCACCAGGAAGCAGAGGATGTTCTTCTTGAGGCAGCTTTGGTGCACTTCTACACCGCCATCGTTGAGTTGATCCTCCATGGCTGGCTGCAATCTGTCTTCCCTCCATGAAATGTTCGCTTCCAGGACCCTGAAGCGAGCAGGTAAGATTGTAGCCGACCGCCCACACCCTGGACACAACCTGTTTGAGTCCCTTAACTCCATCAGGGCCAAGACCTCGCGCCACAAGTGTCACACATTCCACCACATGTGAGATTGTTTTTATCCCACCTGCCTGTTTACTAAACTCTCCTGTCATTTCAGATCCTCCCACAGCATCAGCTCTCATTTCCCTCACCTGGTTCACATCCCACATCAGTTCCTCACCATTTAAGACCTCTACTTGCACTGTCGCCTGCCAGATTGTCTTGTGTGTTACATCGCGAGCTCTCCAGCGTTATTCATGATTACTATCCCATATCTGCCTGTTCTCGACTACGAACTCTCTGCCTGCCCCTTTAGGATTAGTTTGCCTTTATGACTGACCTCCCGGTGTTGACCCTGCCTGAACTTGAGTAAACCGAACTATCTGTCTCTGTGTTGTGCTTCTGGGTTCCTGTAATTGTAACCGTTACAACAAGAACAGTTTCTTTCCAGCTGCAGTCGGGTTCATAAACAAGGTCCAGGACCTTTTTGTCAATGTTTTATCTTTTCTTTTTTAAAGCCAGGATATGATTACTGAAATATGAAATGATTATGCAGATTAATGATGAATCAAAGAAAAGGAAAGGTTATCTATTAGGAAAATAACAACAAATTACCACGAGGAAAGAGACAACTTATGAATACAAAGCTCACACTTGAGTCCATGAGCTCCAGTTTGTCCTCTTCACACATAAGAAAACTGACCACAGAAACCAATTTGAAGCCACCAGAGAAACAACCAAGTCCTCTAGACGTTTGGAAGAACAGCGTGATAGCACTCAGATGCAGAGGGGGATTGTTGAAGTGTGGCAAGGAAGAAGCTGCTCTGAGAGGGACAGACACACTTTGACATGAGATGGAGATTTAGAGGAGGCGAGGAGAGGACAGGAAATGGGGGAAGAGTCGGTGGGAGTCTCAAAGTACATCATGGTCTGCCTCTGAGAATAAATCTAAACATGGGCAGAAAAGGGACGCATTAATCATTTCAAACTGAACTCAAGCATAAACACATGTAACTGGAAAGGTTTGCGGCAAATCACTGCTCGATTGTTGTGAACACGGACAGGTGAGGGGACGCAAAAAGACAGTGCGTCATCACCTGTCCTTTAAATAGCATATACCATCATAAACGTACATGAAACCTAATGTTCTACACTGGTGAGTCATCATCACTAATGGACCAAGCAGGCCTGAATTCGGAATTCGGATGCAGACGGATCGAGTGCTGCATTTACACACACACACACACACACACACACACACACACACACACACACACACACACACACACACACACACACACACACACACACACACACACACACACACACACACACACACAAATACAAAACAACATCAACAGCCAGCAGGTGGTTCTTTATTATCTGAAAGAACAAAGCCAATCATTAAATCATAACCCCATTAAGGTCATGTTCCTATTGTCGGTCTGTCAGCAGGGGCCTTCACCCTATAGTCCAGCTCCTTTCAGTGTATTAATCCACAAACAATGGATGTCTTGTGTAGAATGTTCTTTTTTGCACACTTCTGGGGTGACAGTATGACTGTATGTCTGATATTCACTTTCCTTGTAGTTCTGGTTTGGTCTCCGCCATCTTCTGAGGAAACCATGTGACACTTTATCTGTTAAATGGTTCACTAGTTAGTTGCTTATGTTGTCTGTTTGCTAGCTGCCTGGTGTGACTGGAAATGAGGCTGTGAGAGTGAAACAGTGAAGCTGTAGGACGTTAAACAAAGTTGTAAAGATGCTAAAATGCTCTGTAGAGTTGAGTGTCACTGCATAGTTGTTGATCATTTACAGTGGGTTCGTCCCTATGAATGTCACCTTTATACAAAGATTATACAACGTCAGTTCATCCAATTCTTAATATTCAATATTGTAGCCTAGGGTGAATTCATTGGAATGTATTATTCAGCCTCACCGTTCTATAATAAAGGCATCAACACTGAATGGGGTGACAGAGTTGCGGTGTCGGAGGTAGTAACAGAAACAAATCGATGCCTCACACACACACACACACACACACACACACACACACACACACGCACACACACACACACACACACGCACACTGCTATGTTACATGTCACGCTTCTTCACACACTGAGGCAGCATTGGTTCAGTGTGAAAATGCAAAGTTGGTGTAAAGGCGCATCTTCTTTACAGCAATATGGAAGAATCTCTGTAAAAAGGAGCTTTTGTGAAATGTCCTTCTATTTTCACCTTCAGTAATTTACTGCTATCCCCAATATAATTTGATAATGCAATTTGGGTTTCAGGCCATTGAAACCATCTTTCCTTGTATTTGGTAGTGTTATATTTCTCTCAAATCTTAACAATCCATTTTTTATTTTGTCCCATAGGAAAGTCACAGAGTGATCAAATAAATATAGGATTATAGATTACTGCTGGATTGCCAAAACGAGTAGGTGGTCTTTACAAGTACAGGGTAGGAACCTTTGTTGTTGCACAGCACATTGGATGAAAGCATCATTTAAATCTAAAATGTGGGATGTAAATTAGTGTGCGTGGTTTGGACAAAATTGTCACATTACGTGTGATAACTGTAATCATAGGTGCCATTGGACAATATAATTTGTCCATGTTTTAAGGACTAATTGTATGTGTGTGAAAGATTTGTTCTTACTTCTCCTGGCGAGTCTGCTCAGCGGTGGTTTCCATGGCACACTCCAGAGAGCTTTGAAGTGAATGTAGCTGATTGGTTGTCTCCTTCAGCAAGAAGCGGGTCACAAACTGTTCCAAGTGGGTGGACTCCTGATAATCCTGTCAATCACAAGGAAGGAAGCGGAGGAGTTTTAGAGTGGGAGGCATGATAAAAAGAAAGGATGACAGAGCCGCAACAAGTTTCACATGCCAGTCAAGAGTCAGTCAACGTCCAGACTGCTTCTGCTAATTAAACGATGCTGAAAAGATTAACTAATCAAAAAAATTGTCATAAAACATCTGCACGAGAGAGAAAAGAGGAAGAAGAACAATCTGGATTTTACACTCAGCATCTCCTAAAGCTTGTCTCTGAACTTGTATTTGATCAATATTAAATGGATGATAAGAAGACAACAGAACTATTCAAGTTAAATAGGGAATACAATAAGAACTCAACATATATATGCATGAAAGAAGGTTGAGGAGCTTTTTATGAGTACATTATATTTACAGGTAAAACAGGTGAGTTTCTGTTAATAATTTGTACTCCAAACACCAACTCATTAATTAATTAATGAATCATAGATGTGTCTGTCCCATTTTTATGTACAATGTTTCTGTCTAATATATTTGTCATTGCAGACCCAGACGTCCACCGAGCATTTAACAAGATGGAAACAGGCATTCGATCTCTTACATTAAAGGTGATTTTTTTATTGAACTTTCATAAAGTTGGGGGACTTGCTCGAAAAAGAACAGAACTATATCCCGACTTTAGTCCTTAGAATGAATCAAGCTTCAAAAACAATGATTCTCAGGCCTAACTCAAGATAACCTGATGATAGCATCAGCCATGATGACTGAACTGCCCTTCATGTGTGATATTGGTGAAGTGCCCCTGTGAGAAATAGTATAAAATAGAAATTTAAAAAAGTGTAATCATCACACTCCACACTGCACCCTCATCCAGGAATATGTTGCAGAATAATTTAAAACTCAAAGAACTGATACTGACCACTTACTGCTTTTAAATATAAAATGAAAGAAATGGAGGCAGGTTCCCAAAAATATAAATGTTTCTTAAATTAACTCGGTTATGTCACTGTCTCTTAACCTTTAATTTCTTTCAACTTGTCATGTTCTGTGTTTTTTGTTTGTAACTATCTGTTTCTTGCCTCTCTTGGCCAAGTCACCCTTTGAAAAATAGATTTTTAATCTCAATGGGATTCACCTGGTTAAATAAAGGTTTAAATAAATATATGTTTTTAAATAGCTACATTTTAATGGGTTTCAATAACACTAGGGGTCTGAAAGAATACATTATGGTGTTTTGTATGTGAAAAACCATAACCATACCCCTGGCCTCATTGTTTTTAGTTATATTTATGATCGGTGCAACAGGTATCTGTACATTTTTGGCAGATAACATGTTTGCATGGTTTATGTTGAAAAATATTTTTTAACATAACATAAAAAATGCGTAACAGACTTCAATCCTAATCACTTCAATATAATCTGTCATTTTGTGAATCAAGGGTACATTTTAATATTTGTTTTGTTTGTTCGGGAAGAAAATAAAATGTCACTGAATGTCATTTTGGAGAGGCATCCTTTGCAACATGTGGCCCGGAGCCGGATGGATCAGTGCTGTTTGGGATCTAATCAAAGAGAGTGATTGATGAGGATCAACAGAGTTTACTGTTTGCACGACAGCTCCCAATATCCCAATGACCCTGTAAGTAAATGTATATCAGGGATTGGTAATTATTGTGTTTTCAAAAGCATAAAAGAAGATGGCTAGATTTTAAAAGCTGGATTTGTCTATCAGACGGTGAAATTGCAGACACATCCTAATTACATTATGTTGAGCTGAACTCTTTTCCAAAATATAGAGGAGATCATTAGACTCAATCTTTTCCCATTCATACTATTAGAAAATCTGATTAAAGATTGAACAGCTAGTCCTAAAATGTGAGCATAAACAACCTTAACTCAACAAATAGAAAAGCTCTCTAGTTTCTGCTGTGTTTGATATAAAAAAAATAGAATTTCTATTAGTCATGAGTACTGTTTGATCCACTGACATTCTGCCGACACACACACACACGCGCACACAAACGCACACACGCACACACACACACACATTCACTCAGTGAGAGTGAGTCATGACAAAATTGGTAAAGGTCAGTCTCCTGTCTACCATCTGAGCATAGATTACCTCCTGTGATCTGTTCCTTTGAGTGTGTGTGTGTGTGTGTGTGTGTGTGTGTGTGTGTGTGTGTGTGTGTGTGTGTGTGTGTGTGTGTGTGTGCGTGCGTATGTGTGTGTTTACCTCACCAATCTGTAGTCATTTTAAATTGATCTTTCATTTTCAGTTGTACAAAAGATCAAATGAATTCTTTGTTGGAGGCGATGCACTGCTGCTAAAAATCCCACTACTTGAGCCTTATAGTCTGGGCTGTGGCTACATAACCTCCACCTTGCCATGCAATCATATCTCACCCACTGCAAAACAACTTTGCCTCAGTATTTTTCAAATCCTGATTGCAAATCATCATCAAATAATGTCAAAAATGAAGCTGATTGAAATTTGAAAAACCTTTCTTACTGATTACCTCAAAGTGCCAGAACAAGAGATATTAATGAATTCAATATTAAGTTTGTGTGTCAAATCCTTTGTTCATTCTAAGAAATGAAATAATAGTTTTAACTTTATCCTGCAACAGCTGATTGGAGTCGAGAACACAACTTTGTGATATTGTCACCTTTTCAGTGAACTAGTGCAGTGTCGGTTTACTGTTTCATGATGTGTAGTTAGTACATTGTGTGTACTTGTGAAAACAATTGTGTGAAACATTTTTAGAAAATTCCCACTTGATAAAGTCATTAAACAGCATTTTGATTGTCAGGTCAGATGTGTTGACTATATTCCATTAGAATTAGCTTATCTCTAAATAAGAACTAGTTTGTGTAATGCAACCTGCTTTAATTTAGTTATGTGTCAATACCCATTTAGGAAATACTTACAGTACATTAATTTGCTAATTTTGAAATTGCCAACAACTTCTGGTGCAGATTGCATATGTACATTTAACCATAGAACAACGGTACTAGACAGTATCTCTGTTAATCTTTATAATAAAGTATTGCACCCCTAATACTAAAATAAACTGTGAAGTTCCCAGCAACTTCTTCTGGCTGCTGGAGGTTTGGTATGGGAAGCCTTTAAATAACGTTGGCAGGAGTATCTGTGCAGAATGAAACCCTGCGTGTCTCAGCACAGATACACACAAATGCCCGGCTTGGATTCAGAGGCACAATCTTGTTCCAGCTCCCACGCACATGTGCATGGATGTTTGAGGACACAAAAGCACATGCACACACACTCAAGCACATTAGCATGCGCATACGTAAGCTCACACGAATACACACTAATCATTTTCCAAAGCAAAAAAAAAAAAAGGAACACCTCACAAAACATGCAGCCGGCCCCCTCACACACATCCACAGCCAGAGACCACCCACTCAAATACAGTTCATAACAGAGACGGCTGAGCCCTACTAATTCAGCATCTGTTCTCCTCCCTCCTGAGAGAATACTGGCTAGTAGATAAATACAGTTTGCCATACGTTCCTTTTCTCTCGATATGACACATTTATGGTCAATATAAGTTATGGCATAGTAGATGAGAAAACCATTGGGAGGGCTCCAGAGAGTAAACTCCAGGGGGTCATCAGTGTGTTATAGTGCTTTTATTGGATTTCAAAGATATTGCCTTGTTCTGTCCAATTCGAGCACAGTAATTTGTTTTCATTTGAACTCAAATATCCATTTCATACATTATATCTGTGAGTGTATGTGTTGATGGGAAAAAAAACTTTCTCCAGTGTACTTCATGAGAGCTGGAGACTTTTAAAAGTCCAGAGCAAGATGAATATTCTCTTTTCAAATGACAAAACAATCCTTAACACACATATCCACGCTGCCTCTACTGTTTCTCTTCCTTCCCTCCTGCTGTTTCACTTCCTGCTCTCGGCTATTCTCCTGGAGAACAGAACATTTGTTTGGTTGCAATTTAATTTTGACACTTCAGGTCAGTGCAAGTTGAGGAAGATTAAAGATTGCAGAGGGATTGCGGGCGTGTCTGTATGTGTCATTTCACTACATTCACTTATGTGCTCCTGCAGGTCCGACCTTTTTGAAACCTATTTTAATTAAAGAAAAATACATTTCTCTTTGAGTGGAAAAAGCTATTCAAAGGATATAAATTGGTACATCCAAGTTTGTTTATATGCATTTATTGATATCATGAATTATTGTATGCTAGTTTTCTTTTTTCTTCTCTATTCATTAAGTGTCCAAACATTTACCGAACCAAACCTCTTTGTCCCCACAGTTCTTATGTGTTGAAGTTGGATGTCATCATGTGTTACTTCTCTGCACTAATCAAGAACTACCACCATTAATTGAACGGGTCTGTTTCAGTGCAGACCAGAGGGCCGATTTGAGCCTCACAGCGTGTGCCATACGATGAGAGGCTGGCAGAAACAAAAAGAAGCTCTCCCTGCAGGTGTACTACCTCTCTTCCTCATCCTTCCTTCCTTCCGTCCTACTTTAACTTCTGCCATCTCTGATCCTTGACCTTCATCCCCATCTGTTTGCCTTTCTCTCCTTCGTTATCCCTCTTCACTTTACCGATAATCTAAAAGGCACGCAGCTTCTGCCACCGCTTTACAGTAAGATCGAGAGGACATGCAGCTTTTTCCAAGGCACGATCAAAAGCAGTAATTGTTTGGTTATGCAGCCCAAACCCATTTAATTCCTTGTCTATGTTGGCTACAAGTACAAAAAGAATCATAACATGCTTTGTTCTTGGGGTTAATTAGTAGCATGAATAAGTCCTTGCGCGTTCTTTTTGGCTCTGTAATGGTAATCTGATGGGAGATCTGACGAAGCCAGTTGGGCAGCAGAGGAGCATGCTGGGAGAGATTTGAGTGGTGGAGTTAAGGACATGCTGGGAGTAAATCAAACCTCTCTTATTATTATCATTATGTGCCCTGCATGAGATGTCAGTGTGGAGGTGGGGGTCCTTCTATGAGTGTGTCACAGGGATGTACATTAAAGCAGCTAATTTGCTTAACAGAAAAAGAAACCGCATCCATTTAGCATACTTTTCTCCTACAATTTGTCTTTTACACAATTTGCCACGAATGTCCCGTTTTTGCACTCACACATCATACTAATACTACACAATGCTAACACCGCTTACTTTGTATATATTGTGAGCAGCTAAACTTATGTATACACATATGGGGATGAATGGAAATAGAATACAATGTAACAGAGAAATTGACGCAGTTTGCAATCTGTCTAAAATATCATCCAGTGTATTCCCGGAAGATACCCTAATACAGTATGATTACAGATATCAAATATTAAACATTAGATATAGAGCAGTAGCCAGAGTGTTTTGTTGAGAAAAGCAGGTTTATATTTCAAATGATCATTTCATTTCTATCATCTTACCTTCTTGGTTTTGTCCATCGCCTTCAGTATGGACATATTCAGGTCTTCTAAGGCAGCGAGAACATTCTCATATTCACAGAGGTGTTGGGAGAAATACTCTTCAGAGCAGAACGACAACATAAAAGAGAAAACATTTTGTGAGTTAAACAACTTGGACAGGGCTGTAGGTGTTTTTCTTCTGCAGCGCCGTGTGACAGCTCAGTCACAAGCACCCTGTAGGGTTTGGTCACAGCGCATGTGACAACATCTTACATGGTTCTTTCCTTATGCACCGTCTATGGTGCTGCTGACTGCGAGGTAAGCAAGATAAAGCTACTCCAGCTTTATCTTTTACTGATATTACAAGTTGTTCTGATGTAGGTGAAGGATCAACTTACCACAGAGTTCATCAGTGTCCACATTGCTGCAAAACAAAACATGAGAAAAGAGACATTTCAATGAAAATAATTTCTCAAAGAAAAAATCTTTTAGCTCTGCAAAACCATTTACTGGACAGACTACGGTTTGGTCAATCAGTGTATGATGACAAATAAAATATGGCATGACTAATTGAATAATTGATTGGCTTTGCCAGACAGTGAATCCCTCACAGGAAAGCCTTCAGGCATATTAAAGAGCCTTTTAAAGTAGAACCTGTGTCATTGTATCCCCATCAAGAGACATTTTATTATTATTATTATTATTATTATTATAACGAAGGAGGTCGGGGAATTACACATGTTTCATGTATCTTCAACATAAACTGTAGCTGTCGTTCACAGGGGAGAAAGTGCTGAAGCAAATAGAAGAAAACTGTAAGAGCCACAGAGGACGGTAGGAGGAGGGAGACAAGTAAACCGAGTTACTCAAGGTCTAATTATGTGACTTGAATCCTGGCTGTTGAGGTTCTTTATCTACTAATGAACCATGCACAAGTGAAGCTCTTTATATTAACTACGAAGAGAAACATTCAGAGTGGAGTTTTGCACATGCTCGTCCTCCTGTTACAAATTAAACTCTCTGGATTCACAAACTACACACAATATTTGTTTTTTTTATGTGAAGTATTGAATAATCAGTGTGCAATATCAACCTGAGAAGCCTCGCCAGCCTGTCACGCAGCCCTGGGAGCTTATGACACATTCTTTAATTAATACAGGATTCAATTTGAGACTTCCAAATTACTTCTAAACAACTTTACCATCTGTGAAATGAACACAGAATGAGGCACATGTTTGTCTTGGTTAAAGAGAGACCATTGAAGTTGATTTAGCAGATAGTGATGGTGGCTGCAATGACGATCATATGTCTGAAGGTGCAAATAATATTTGTTTGCGAATGTAATTCTGTTGTTGACATGTATTAAATATATATCCTCATCATTGTTGACAAAGCTTAGTTAGGATGAGCAATTATAACATTTGTCATGGGCATGACAACATGTAGCACAGTGTGGCACAACACAAAGGAGAACAGCAGACAATTCTAACAACAGTTAACATTTTAAAATACATAATTACATTAGTGAAAGGAGTTGATTAGTGGATCAGTTCATTTAAAATGTGTTGAGATCCCCTGGTTTCCTTGGAAACCATAAATGTCAGGGTGAATTTCAGGGAAATGTGTATACAATTACCATTCCCCTATAGTAACTCTCGTTTTTTAAAGATTTTGGTTGGTTTGCAACATAATGTATGGGTGTCATATTTAATTCATTATAACATAAAGAAAACTGCCATTTCAGTGAAATAACTTTCATAACTTCAAAGCTGCTCAGAAAGACATTTGAATGTAAAATGAATGGTAAATATTAAACATTTGATACAGTAACAGATGAGCAGCTAAACATATGTTGCCTTGCTTTTGTCTGTGTTCAGTCTGCATTTGTACAGATATGTGAGAAATGACAGTGAAAAAAAAGATTTCATTTTTAGTCTTTATTGAATGCCAGAATTTTCAGTTCACTTTCAACTCCAGCAGTAAAGTTAAATGATAGTCTGCAGACTGAAATATTGACTTCTGGTTGGAGACTATTGTTGCATTGAGGCCTGACATTTCGGTGGAAGTGATATCATCGTCATGGAGGATGTGATTTGGCGGCCATTACAGTCAGTTAGCGCAGATGAAAGATCTTTCTGACTTACAGGGTCAATGAAATACAGGTCTGTGGACACAGTTTGGAAACAATTATAACATAAAGTTGCAGTTCATCGGGACAAGTAGTTTTTAGAAATACAGATTTAAAAGAAGAAGTATATTTTTCAGTTTTCAATTTTGTTGAAAATAGATTTATGTGTTTCCATGTTTCTGCTCAACCTCACCTGTTCCCACTTCCCTCTCATCGGCCTTGCAGTCACTTGACTTTTCCACCCCGTCACTCACCTCACACATCCCCCCTCATCAGTCCGTCAGTACATATTACAGTTCATTTACATGAGACACAAGTTTCCATGTATCTCATGTCACTACTTCAAAGCCTCTGTCATCTGGAACATGAAATCTGTTGCCTGACATTTAGCTCCTGATTCATACATGAATCTAGTTCATACATCCTGAACTTCACTATTCCACCTGCTTCGTCTGCATTTGGGATATCACAGCAAAATATAGAACTGATGCTATCTGTGTAAAAATATAAAATAGTAAAGTAAATACAACACACTGGTCATACCAGTCTGTTTGCAAACAGACAGAGCATACGAGCACATGCAGCCTTACTACGGGCTCCTTTAAACATGTTTTAATTTAATACAATGCACTCAAGACTCAATTTATCAGGCTATAATGATGGACAGACAAACAGAGAAATAATAGAACATCTGTCCACACTAGTGGCCAGCAGTATTAAGAGATATCACACATTTAAATTCTTGGAAAAGTAAATGTGAGAATTAATACTTAGCATTAAAACTACAGCATTGCCTGGAACTGTTGCGAATAATTGTTTTAAATGTCAAACTTTTAAATAAATGTCTTACCTTCGTTGAGATGATCTGATAAAGTTGCAATTACAGCAGCAGGAAACACAGTCTTTTAAAACCTTCAGCTGCTGAGGCTCGAAACGTTTCATTATCTGGTTGCAAAACACTGTTTAATTATACCAACGAAGGACGTAACACGATCGACACACTGCCTTGAGTAAATTCAATTATTAAACAATGTTAATGAAGTCAAACAAAACTCTTTGCCTCCGATGAGACAAATGACAACCCTCATGCTGCTACTATTACTCATCAGCAGAGTGTGGAAGATGCTGACTGACTTTCCTGAGAACCAAAGCCTCCACTTATGAACATCCACTTCATCGTATTAAAACCACACTCAGCACTTTCTTTACACTTACTGTATTTTTCTACATCGTGGTTTGTACTTTACTTGCAGAGGCTCTCAGGGACATGATGTATTTCCTAAAAAATCTCTGATGATGATGACAATAATATTGAGTTGAATTATGGGAAATGTTGGGTTTTCTTTTTTAGCTTGACCTTTACTAGGGAGTAAAGATGATCTTTCGTCCTTTGCTGCTTTTATTTTTACCTTTTTTCGGTTAATCTCTTTCTCAAAAAAACTAATCAATGAACATCTCATGAGAATCTCAGGTAAAAGTCGTTGGTGTGCAGCATTACAGTCGGGTTTAACGCTGGCTGTGATGAAGTAACACCAAATTGGTCTGCTTCCTTGTACACAAGTACATTAGAAATAATAAATAAAAAGATGAACTTTAAGATGGCTTCAAGATGAACTTGTCCTATAATAACCTTAAATTGCGTAATGTAGTGTTTCTATCAGATGGCAATTGAACTGATTAAGTCAGAGTTATATTTAGGTATAACGTGGTAAAAGTATTTGATTATGTTTACACTGTATTCTTTCTGGCATGACACTTGGTGGTCATCGGCCTGCTGCTCTGCTTGGAGTCACTTTGGCGATCGCTGTTGCAAGTTGGGGCACAAAGTTGATGCAAAGGTAATATTAAGATTTAACTACTAACGTCATAATTCATAGCATGAAATGACATCCTCCCTCGATCTTATCTTCTTACTACCTTCTGTTTATGTTTCCCTCTTTAGTCTTCCTGCATTTCACTCGGTGGAATTCTGGCCTCGGTCAGAAACAGAGCGGAAATGATTTGAATGTTGTGGTTGCAAGGCCACATATGCCTGGAGCCACGACGCTGTGGAGGTGAGTGACTTTACAGCGAGAGGCAGTTTGGTGGTCTTAATACCCACACAGGCTTGAGCTAGCCCCATTGGCTAAATGTAAATGTTGTTGCTTTACAGTATTTACAAAGCACATTTTAAAGAATACATAAATGAAGCTTTATCTCGTAGGAAAACAAATGGCAGCTGAGCGACGGCATCGACTTCACCTACATCATTTGGAAACGGGAAGTTAAAAACAGAGTGAAGCATTTGCCAAATTATTATTATTATTAATATTATTATTATTATACATTGACACATTGATTGGGATTTCTATTGAGAAGGAACATGGTCACATACATGTATATTTACATTTATTTAGTTTAAGAATAATTATTTGTCCACATGAACAGCTTTTTAAACGTTCTTGTTTTGTCTAATCCTTAACCCACACCCACAGGTGGAGCTTTCAATGACCGTTCCTGTGAGGTAGAAACACCTTACATCTGTGCTAAAGACGTGTAAAACCTACCATGCCACATCCACCATGACGATGACATCACTTTCACTGAGAAGTCAGGCCGCGATGACATCAACGCTGGAAAGTTTAGTGCTGTTGATCCACTTCCAATGAAGCCAGTAAACGGAATAATTTAATCTCAATGTAATCATCATCAAAGAGCAGAAGTCAATATTTTAGAGTGTGATTTCATTTAATAAACTTTATTGGTGTGATTGAAAGGGAATTTAAAACTACTTGACTACTTCACATAAAGACAACAAATATAGTTATCTTTACTGTCATGTCTTGTCACATATATTTATATATCTATATATTTAATATATATATAGATATATATCTATAGATATAGATATATAAGAGAAGAGGGTTTCTGTTAACATTTTCCACTAGTCAGTAATACTCAATGTTCAAACCAAACGTTAAATATTGAAAGTTAATTTAACCATCAGATCTTAGCCTGAGCAGCTTTAAAGTTTTAAAACAAAGAAAAACAGAGGGATGCTGCAATTGAGGATAAATCCACATTGTCTAAAATCTTTAAGGGTGTTATTAAAGGAAATAATGAAAGAGGGAACAATTCTGGACACAGCCTCCCCATGTTGAGCATCTTTTATGTGCTATAATATGAAATCATTAACTAATGAATACATGTTGAAGGGTTAACATTCTTAAAATCTATTAATCTTTTCAAGTTATGATAACTGGACTGATGTGGGTTAAATGTATAGCAGTTTTAGGAAAGGGACAGCTCATATATTCATATTTTCTCTGCTTCCTGGATGTGAGTACTCTGGGTTTTCACAAGAAAGTTTGATTTAATTCAATGGAACATGAGTAAAAACAAAGATACCTTGGAGACCAAACGGCTGAAAGCTGCCACAACAGTTTCATTATTTACAAACAGCATTGTCATCTACCTATAACAAGATAGAGTAATAAATGGACTTACTCTGTGTTATGAGTGTCAATTGTGTGGAAGAGCTCCTTTAATTCCTCAGATGTCAAGACTCCGTCAGAGAAGTAGGCTTTGAACTCATCAAAGGACAGCTTTCCATCATCTGGGGACGGAGCACAAATGCAGCTTGTCAACACGGTGTCAGGACAGCTCAGTCAGAACCTCAACATCCTGTGAGATGAGGTGGCCATTTTCTAAATGAGTCCTCAATCCCGAGATTAGTTGTGGGTCAAATGAGCATTCTGGTTTGTGTCTGTGGGACATGAAAAATGTAAGAAAATGTAATACGGAGGGTAGAGGATTTAAAGGTTGTCAGTAGCGCAGATTGAATTAATCATCATTCCATAAGGAACTAACTTTAAATTATTAATTTAGGTCCACCTCCTGAGCTGATGAAACTGAATGTGACTTGAGAAAACACAGATGAGATGCAGCATGTTATAAACTGCAAACGATATCAAGCGTGTATAGATAAAACTGCACATAAAACTAAGATAAAGATTAAAATAAAACTTAACAAACTAACTCCACAGTGCAACATTCTTCCTTGTTTTTATTATCATAGGAAACAACACTGAAGGGTCATCACCATTTGTTCCATTAGACCAACTTGATGGTAATTGTAAACAATTAGTCATTGTTATGCTTTGAGTCTCTGCAATTATGCTGAGAATAAAAAGCCCCAAGCTATTTGAAATATTCATGAAGTGAAAATGAACAGTTTTGAGAAGCCCCAAACTGAATATCCTGCAGCAAAATTAATACAATCAACCACATATTTTCGACATATTTTCTCCACATAGTTGCGAGTAGTTCCTGTCTGTTTGAGTGACATGAGGTGGCTGAACTTGAAATGTTCTCTGCTGACCTGCCGCTCTGGACTCACTGAAATAGACCTGACATACAATTGGTGCTGTTTGCACAATACACAAAAAAAACATGTGGGATGACTTCATATTTTGCTGCATGACACAACCTCAACTCATTCACAGCGAAGGACGTGCATTTAATGAATGATGATGCATACCATGCCATGTGAATCATTCATTCTGATTAGCCACTTTTTGCATGTAGAGAAAAACATTTTTTTATTAAATTTTTCTCTTTATGTGGTTTGACCGTGTGTCAGCAGGGTTATATTCTACAATACAAAAATATACTGTCATGTTCACATGCACATTGTTGGTAGTTACCCTCCTTCTGGATGTAAATGAAAAAAGAAAATGAAATGTTTCAGTTTTTATTATATAATAACCCTTGTCAAAGCGTACTTAATGTCCCAAACACAAACTGCTTCGGTAGACTGTACATCAACATTAAGTGATCCATAGAGGCATTTGGCTCCTTTGAATAAAGAAATATTTCTATGGTGTGTATCTAAGCTTTTATTTGAATTTCGGTGCCATTAATGAAAACACAATCAATTTAAATAAGCGGTACATTAGGGATGTCTGAGAGCTAGCATGTATTTGTTGAGGCAGCGATATTATTTGAATTTGAATAAAAATGGGACTAGGGAAAGCAATCCTGTTGATAAGTGTTTTTCAGCAAACTATTGTAATAATTATGAGCACATCAGTGATTGTCCCCTGGACCCACAGTTGGTCATTTGAGTGGGTCCTAAAATACATATTTTGTGTTAAACTTGTGTTTAATTGTATATCACGATTATGGTTATATTGAAAATGTATCTGAAAATTGAACAGATAAAATCCCAAATCTGAAAATGTTGGATAGGTTTTTAAAATCAAGTTATTTACATGTAATCTACATGCTCAGATGAAATTAGCGGTAAAGTTATCAACCTTTAACAAATACATCTGCCACCTCAATATCAAGACAATAACAAGCACAAGTACACTGCACACACAGCTATGAGGATTGCCAGCTCATATTTTTTCTCCCTGAACAAAAATCATTTCAAAAAATTCTTTATACAAAATAATAAATATTTTGTATTTGATGTTCTTGTTGGGAGTTAGATGAGAAGATTAATTCCACCCTCTGTACACTAAATTTGAAGCTACAGCCAGCAGCCAGTTAGCTTAGCTTAGCATTAACACTGGAAACAGTGGGAAACAGCTTGCCTGACTCAGTCCAAAGCCAATCTGTCTATCACCACCGTTACAACTCACTAATTAACACATTATATCTTGTTTGTTCACTCTGTGAAAAGTGCAAAATCAATAATTCACTGTTTCATGGGGTGATAAATGACTGATTCTTAGTAGGGAACAGCATGGCAACCAGTAGAGACTCTAGCAAGTTTATGGCCCTGGCCAAGAAATATTGTAGTCCTGTGAAACTGAAATGTGTTTACTTTTTTCAACAAGCCATTTAAAGCAAAGTTTACCGGATGCTTTTTTACTGTACAGACATGAGTGATATCGATCTTCTCATCAAAGTGAATAAGTATATTTAACTAAATGTAAATGTATTAATATAAGTGATTCAAAGGGGCATCTTATTTCCTTCTTTCAGCAAAGAAACAAAATCTATCTATACTTATATTTGAATTTCAGTTCTATAATCAAAATTGTACAAGTTATTTAAATAACGTGTACACAGGCAAACAGGATAACACTTTGAGAACATAAAATTCAGTTATCTTTGTAATGTATTGCAAGTATTTCAAAATGGTATTACTATTAATGTAAAGACAGTTTACATTTTATATATTTTTACATTCTGAAAATGCAGTGCCAGTGTGCAATAATAGATAGAAATGTCCTGGATCCAGACTACTGCTGACCTAGTAAACAACAAAATGAAGTATGTATTTTGTATATTAATACTCAACATTATGATAATGTCGCACAAGATGGTGGAGATGAAAACATAGCAGAATTAACCACAGACCTCCAGCTGTACACCTCCTATTAATCGTGAATTGCCATGATACAATTGTTGAACTGGTACAATATTTATTTTACCATTTTCTTTATCAATGCTCTGAAATTGAACCTCAGTGGGCATCGTCAGTTTCCTGTTTCCATGGAAACTGACCATGATCAGCAGAGAGTCATGATCAGAATTTCATTGAGAGAGTAGGTTTTCACACACGTGAAAAAAATGTTGAAGTGATGCTAACAACAGACTGGAGGGAGCTTTTGGTGCAATATTTACCATTTTTATCAGCCCTCCGTAAAATCTGTAAAGAGAAAAAATAGGGATATCATCAAAAGTAAACAGTGTGTGTGTGTGTGTGTGTGTGTGTGTGTGTGTGTGTGTGTGTGTGTGTGTGTGTGTGTGTGTGTGTGTGTGTTTGGGGTGGGAATCATTGATCACACTCTCAAGAGCAGCGTCTCATTAAATTATTGATAGTGCTGTCGCAGAGTCCAGATGAGATGAAAGGCCGAGTGGCAATGACAACATCAGCTTAAAAAGCTCAAACCACCTCAAAATAGCACAGCCCATTTTCTCTTCTACTCAGGTTTATACTGCTGAAGAATATGTTGAACATATGTCTATTTCAACTGATAGCATAACAACGAATATGCAAGATCTACATATCAAAAATGTCATTATTTTTGTTTGGACGCTCGTGCCTCTTAAACGCTATGCTACAAAGGGGTAAAAATACTCGTAATATATCCACCCACCTTCTTCTAGCTTGGCAGTCTGTTGTTTGTTCTGATTTACATCATCTGTTCTAATTTTTCTGCTAATCAGACTGTGGCAGTGGGGTGTGGTTAGACTCAGCTGTAGAGTGGGTGGAGCGGGGGTGTGGCTCAGGGAACAGTGCCGGAATGATGTCTAATCAGCCTCAGCTGGGGCTGAGGGTTAATCAGCCTCAGCTGGGGTTAATCGGGTTGTCTTTTCTCAATAAAGAGCAGGAGGGACTGAGAGGCGAGAGGAAAGAGCGAGGAGCGTCACCGAGCCTGTATGTGTGTTTGTTGGTAATAAAAGCATTTTGGAACTACCTCAAGCTGTGTGCTGCCTCTGTGCAAGTCTGAGACTCACTGGGTACTGTTACACAGACTTTGTTGCCTCTTCGGTTCTGCCATCCCCAACCTATAAACTCTATATAGTTCTAGGTTTTTGACATCTCTTGTCCATCTCAAATTTCTATAATCTCTTCTCCTCATCTCTTCTCTTCTCTTCTCATCTCTTCTCTTCTCTTCTCATGTCATGTGACATCTCATCTCCTCTCATCTCATTTCTTCTCATATCTTCTCTTCTCATCTCAGTGTGTTTAATGACTCACATCCGGCTGAAGCTGAGATGTCTAGAAACAACAGAATCTATAGGAGAAGTCTAGAAACAACATAAGCTATAGGAGAAGTCTAGAAACAACAGAAGCTAGGAGAAGTCTAAAAACAACAGAAGCTATACACTATGACAACCAACTTGATGACAAGCAGTGGTTTCATTCCCTGCGGAGCACCTGTTCAGTGAGACCTTTGATGTTATATGGCGCATTCCACCGTTAATAACCCCTGTCTCTGTCAAACAGTGAAGGCAGCCAACAGGTTTATGATTAAGACAAATGGAAGAGTGGAGGAATGGGGCGGAATATAATTATGTGGTACTGAGGCAGAATGCAGTGTCGGAATACAGTGGAGGCAAAGCACCATAGGAAGATCATTAGCTCTACTGATATTCATATATGCTATTTAATACTAATATTATCATTATCTGAGGGAGATCTACACAAGTTGGGAATCATTATGGAATTCTTCAACACTTTAAAACAATATTTTTTTTGTCTAATTCAGCTAGGTGTGCCCATGACTTTTGTCAAACCAAGAAGACTTCTAACATTTAATTAACTTGGTATTTAGTTTTGAACACTGACATAATAATGCCTTTGAAATCCTGACATCATGAAGCCAAATTAAAGTCAGCCTTGCATGCATGTGAGGATCCATTAACCTTGGTGATCAAAAATCCTGTAACATATATACTAATATCACTAAAACATAGATTTAAAAAAAGTAAAAAGCATGTTTTTCTTTATGCAATAACAACAAAAATCGACAAGAAAACAATCTAGCCGATAACTAAAGGCAATAGATTATTATCTAGATAATTTGTAAAAACTAATTATATATATGTCTAACCCTGCATTGTGCACACGTGTTTGCAATAATAGTGGAGATGAAATAAACATGTTTTAATAATTATATAATGCTTTATACTTACATCTATGAAAATCGACATTCCTTTTTTCAGCTCCATTTGCGCTCTGGGCTCCTCAGACACAGACTGAACCTCCTCTGAACAATCCATCTTTCAAAATGTAGCTTCAGTTGCGAACTGAGGAATGTGTCGGATTGAACCTCTTATCTGATCAAAGCCAATGGTCAGAAAGAGTGACTGCTTCACGCGCTCCAGAGCTCTCACGCCGTCAAGTCAGCCGGAATAAAGCCAATAACTTCCGGATTTTAATTTCACAAGTACAATACAATGAACAATGAACGCGTATGAACACAATATGTATGCTCTCCTTTCGTGCCACACGTTTTTCGGTCAAATATGATCGACATTATTCTGTGGGTACTTGTGAGTCTATTGTTTGCATTGCTCCTACACAGAGCGACAGAGTATTTGGGTTTTTATTTTGAAAGTTAAACCCCTGTACTTCCGGTCAAATACTGTTTTTCTCTGTCAGTCTTTAGAGCGCGGTTCTTGCCTCAGTTCCTACTATGATGAGTCAATCAAATGCAAATTCTGTTTTGCACTTTAACATTGTGGTACAAAGGATAATTACTGAAAAAATATAATTTGTCTAGTGACAAATCGCTTTTTATCAGTTTATATGTACACTGTCAGGTTACAGCCAAATGATAAGCACAACTATCATATAGTAAGGAAGCTTGATATATAAGTATAGAAGCTTTTGTTACGTAAAAGACACAAAGGCCAAAGATCATTTAAGCTCGAATTCCGACATCTTTTTACATAGAAAGATACAAGATAACTGCAGCTTTAGGGGTTTCCAAATGTAAGTGCTGCTCTTGAATGTTCACCTGGTTGTATTTTAGTTGCATGGCACTTCTCGTTGAACTTAATTGATCTTCGTATTGACTTATTTGATCAAGTTGTAACATTTACAGCAAATACATTTTTGCGAACCTCTGGAAGAGTGAATTGGGACACTTTACACTCCTTCTGTTTTATGGACTCTTGAGGTCCATTCATACATTCTGTCATATTCCTTGAATGTGTTTATGTACCTCTGTAATGCTGTTCTTTGATTATCTTCCATCCGGGGACAGGGATCCTCCTGTGTTGCTCTCTTGAAGGTTTCTTCCCTTTTCCCTGTGAAAGCTTTTTTTCTATTTCTTGTGAGTTTTTCCTGATCCGATGTGAGGTCCTGGGACAGGGATGTCGTATGTGTATTGTAAAGCCCTCTGAGGCAAATTCTTAATTTGTGATATTGGGCTATATAAAATAAACTGAACTGAATTGAATTGAATTAGTGAAAAACACAATAGAAACAAACAAAAGCTTTACCTGTGAAACAATAAAACCTGGTGAGGAATTGCATCAGATTGTTAAGTGCTAAATGTCACAATAGTGCAATAATCCAACTCTAAACCTGCGGGGTACATGGTTTGATTGTAAAATGTCATAACAGTTCCATCTAGTGGAGTGTTAGGTTACTACAGCACAGCAGTCAAACTAACTATAGCATCTGCGAATGTGAAGCATTTGATTAAATATGTGTCTATCCACGTACATATGAATTCAAAATGAAAACCTTTGAAGAAAGTGAAGATGACAGAAAGTTATTTGAGGACTTCCACAAAATAACATAATGTATCCACAGCTGGGAGAGTCAGGCGGTAAGCAGTGGTAAATGCATGAATGCACATATTGTCTGCTTCACTCCTCTCGTTATGAATTTATATTGAGCATGCCAAGCAAGGCAATTCCCCTCAGGCTACTATATCACTATATGCTCTCAGAAATGTATGATAATAACAATTCACACTCTGTTGCATACTAGAAATCCTGTTTTTAAAAATTAAAAAATTAAAAATGCAATGTTGAGAGTGTAATACGATTTCCATAAATGATCATATACAACATCTCGAATGTCAGAATGTATCTAAATAGGCCTACATTACAAAGTAATGTTCTTAAAAAGCCTAGAATTCTGAGATACTATTACTTTACTTGGCATTTCTATTGTGTGAGCAATACTGTACTGTACTTGTATATTTCACACATATCAGCTGACCAATACATGAGCAGCGTATAGATTATGATGTACTAAACAGTAGCCACCACTGTTACCTTCTGCTCCATCTCATCCACCTCCAAAACTAAAATGCTGCCTACATGTTAATTTGTAATTATAATCCAATAACATGAGTTATATGATACTATAGTGATTCTATATTATGTGTACTTTTAGTAGACTAAGTACATGTTGTTCATCCTTAGATGTCTTACTTGAAATGGAGTATTTGGAAATTGTGGTATTACCTTTACCTAAAGAATGTGTGTACTTCCAATGTTGCTAATTATCAGCATACAAAACATATATCCTTCCTAACAGTAAACATGTAGCCTACATTTCTTTACTTTACTTTTTAATACCTTTATTTCACAAGCAACATTTTCAGATTAAGAACAAAACATATGATCCATTTATAAAATATAAGGCTTTGTTAAAGGGTAAACAACCCACCACCATGATAAATCTACTTTTACAAGCTATATTAAAATGCATGTTAACGGATCAGTGTATTAAGCATAATTGTATATTGTGGCATTGCTACTTTTATAAATAAGTACAATAGCAGTAACTGCTTCCTAATTGATAAAGTTTGAATGCCTTATTTATTTGAGTAATCTCATCTAAATAATTGCCGCACCACATCGTGAAATGATAACGGTTTGTTCTGCTCTCGTGGTAGCAGTTGCTGGCAGCAGAAACCAACCATAATTGATAATTGATCCAAAACAAACATCACTTGTGGTAAAACCCTGCGAAAATCTCGCGATGATAATCGGAGCGCTCCGATTGGATGATAAAGTCAAACGGGTCACGTGTGCTCGAATCACTTGGCATTCTGGGACACAAACAGTGGTGTATGAATAGCTTTAACAGCGTCAACAGCAGCAGTTTCTAGTGTGGAAGGAAGGCGACGAGAAAAACAACAACAGCCAGCCACCAGAGGAAGAATAAACTGTTGTTTCGACTCCTGCGTCTCATCTGACCCTCTGTTTTACGGGACAAGCGCACGAGCAGGAGGCGAACGGCGGGTCTGTCTCTGAGATGCAACGGTGGACTTTATTCTCGCTGCGAGCTAACGTCATTGAGCTAACCACAGGAGTAAGTTAGCCGTGCATTGATTCATGCTAGTGCGTGAGCGTTATCTGTGGGGCAATACTGGAACAGTCGTAAAAGTTTATGTTCTTGCACCACTTCGACTCTGGTCAACTCCGTCTAAAGAAGAATCGGACCGTTTGTCCCTGAACCCACAGCTCCAGTCGTCCATCGACTCTGTCCTGAGCTGAGAGGTTACAACTTTGAATATGGCGAGTGGTTCACACAGAGACCACACAACTGGCACTTATAAGTGTTTGGACTGGTACGTTGTCCAGCTAGAGTACCCGAGATAAACACTGTTACATTGGACAATTCGTGTAATGGACAAGGAGAGTGACGGGTTTCATCTGTACGTCTCACTACGCGGTTGCTGTCAGAGTTTCACAGCAATGGGTTGCCACTGCTAAAGCCTCCCTCTTAAAGTTCGTCGACACAAGCTCAACACATTGATCGACATGAACTTGCACTGGATTTAAAAGACTGTCTGGAAACCTTAAACGTCACAGCTGTCTCCAGATCGGACAGCTCATCTGAGCCTTTCTGCTGGTCCCCAGAGCTTAATTTCGGGCCAACATGTCAATGTCAGGGTCCACGACTGTGCAGCTTTTCACCAAGCTTGTCAAGCATGCAGTGGGTAAGGCGCAGATTCAGCTGAACCGCTGGCTGCAGAAGAGTGCCACAGATGAGTGTGACAAGATCGACATCCTGATATGCAGCGCTTTTGACGAGACAGGGGCTGCCATAGGGAAGTCAGATGGAGACCCTGAGGTTATCAATGACACGGGAGGGATGCCCTTCACCAACAGTGGAGAGTTCAGACACCCATGCTGTATCACCACCTTTTGCTTCAAGAGCGCCCTGCTGGCATGCATTATCACCGCTGTATGCTTCTCCTCGGTTGCACTGGTTCGGCAATACCTCAAGGACCTTCTGCTTTGGGTGGAGAGCTTGGACAGCCTTGTCGGAGCCTTGCTGTTTATAGTGGGTTTAATTATCGTATCATTTCCATGCGGATGGGGATATATTGTTCTTAATGTGGCAGCTGGCTACCTCTACGGCTTTGTGCTGGGCATGGGACTAGTTATGGTGGGAGTTTTAATAGGGACCTTTGTGGCACACCTGGTGTGCAAACGTCTATTGACTGAGTGGGTGCTGAACAAGGTTGGCAACAGTGAACAGCTCAGTGCTGTCATTCGAGTGGTGGAGGGAGGAAGTGGACTCAAAGTTGTGGCCTTAGCGAGACTCACCCCTATACCGTTTGGGCTCCAAAATGCAGTTTTCTCGGTGAGTATGAAAACACTATTACCAATTTTTTCTTTTCAGTTTCGAAGCACATTAGATCGCAAAGAACCAGCCAGATCATTAACTTACTGGAGAACTGTTCAACACATCATTGCAGTCGAAAGACACCTGTGACCTTTATTATTTTAGATGTAAATGCTTCTCTTATTGCTAGGCCAATCTACCCCAAAGAGAAAACACAAGTACCTGGAAACCAGTCCAAGGGAAGAGACCAGTGATATGTTGTTGTGATGAACTTTAGACCTTGAACATGATAAGGTGACCTGTTACTTCACTATTCAAGGCAGACCACAGTCTAATAGCAGGGAGGAAAAATTGAGGCCAGTCCCAGGAGAAAGGAAATTCCTCTTCTAGATAGAGGAAATGCTTCTATGAAATGTATTCTATTGTTGCCTCGGGACATCAAGTATTTTATCAGTTCAAACTATCAGTATCACATTTAAAGTCCTAGTTTGGGCTTTCATATGTGGAGCAATGTTTTTTCTCAACTCAATAATGATCTTGTGATGTACATAATGTAGACTACATTTAGCTTTAAACTGCACTCCTACACTTAACCTGAGGCCCTTGACCTTCCTACTTGGCATGAATAATTTATATTCGCTGATTACCCGTCCCAGTCGACTCATTGATACCTCCATATGGTAAAAGCCTTAAGGGATGTGTTACTATATTGTAGGAAACCGGTTTTGAGGTCATGCAACAGGAAAAATGTTTTTCCAGCTGTAATTGAATGGTTATTTGAGAGTACCAAACTGAGGGTTTGATGTAGCCATTCAGACTTAGAGCTCTTGAGTATTTCGAGCTATACTGCTACAAAATAGCACTAATCACTGTCTCATACCAGATTATACAATATCTCTCACATGGAGCTGGGAGTGCCTCACTTGTATCTAATTTTCAGATAAATTACCTTCACATAGTCTAATGGTTTAAAACTATTAACATGGCAGAAAGCAGCTGCATTTATAGATTATGTGGAAGTGATTAATGACATTTCCATTCCCCTTAACTTAAGCTCTTTTGAATATTGCATTTGTGTTTATGGGGAAAATATCTGTCTAGAAGAGAAACAGAATATTAAAGGCAGAAACCAACAGTAGCACAAACATCCAGAAGTGAATACGAATAAGGTTGCTTGAAAGGCATTTATGGCTCAAAGCATAAAGGAGTTGATGCTCAGGCCGGAAGCTGGAAAATGAAAAAAAAGATGAAGCAAGTGAGATTCACAAGCAGAGTTATTGCAAGTTGCAGAACCAGCACGTTTGCTGGATTGACCTGATTTACTTCGACATGTCTTGGGTATTTGGCTTTGGCTTTTGACAGTTCTATGCACACCCATAACCACCCGACAATAAACACATACTTTATGCAAAATATACTTGTGGTAGATTTTGAGACTGTAGTTGATAGAAGTTTTACATTTGATTTCATCATCTTAAAAAGCTGTTTCTAATGCTTTGTCTACCCCTGTTTACATACATAGTGGTGCAAAATAATATAAACTTTTTTCAGAATGATACACTTACAACTACATTTCTATAGTTGAGTTGACGCATCAGACCTGACTGTTCGCATTGACAACATAAATGAGAAATAAATTATTTCACAGTGTCGTAATTATTACAAGGAAAATGGATTCCGTGTCATTGCAGGGGTGGAGATCCACTTGCTGTTAAGAGTTTCGATGTCTTACGCGCTCCAGGGCTCTCATGCTAGCATGTTATATATTATTGTAAAGAGAACAATGTGTTCATCTGTACAATGTATTGCCGTTCCAAATCATGATTAAATGGTCTTGTACAATCAAACAGCTTCAGAACCCTGTTAGAAAATGGTTTTCTCCATAATTGACATTTTACATTAATTACATTACATTTAATTTAATTTACACTTTTATCCAAAGCGACTTACAATCATACACCGTAGACACCGCTACAGGGAACAATTCAGGGTTAAGTGTCTTGCTCAGGGACACATCGACTTGGGCGGGGTATTGAACCGCCGACCCTCTGAATGAAAGATGTTCCTGCTAACCACTTAATGAGTTATTTCCCACAGCTCATGGAGACGTATTCAGATTTCTATTTGTAGTCGACAAACGGTTCAACAAATATTCAATTTACTATCACTTGTGAGAAACAATTGAATCAAACCAAAAACTTTAACCAATTATCAAAATTTGTCGTCAATATATTTTGATCAGATAATCTATTAATTTATTATTTGTTGTAGCTCTAAACGGATGACACTGGAGCAAGTTGCTTAATATTTATGACTAAGCCAACACTTTTTAGATAAGTGGAAATTGTCATTAGACAACATTAAATTGAGAGTGCCAGGATTCAGCTGACTGTAGGAAAAAGCAGTAAAGTAAAGACAGAGTTGAACAGTGAGTGGGTGTATTGACATGAATGATTATTCTGTATTTGGCCCAGGCTATAGCCAGCAGTTCACCTGTAAAACAGAAACCATTTAAGTTGGTCAGATAAAAAGATAACCAACCGTTTGCTAGGTTTCTGTCTTGTTTGAAACCTGTTTGTCGTCTGCTCATACTTTAGGCTCCATGTCTGGGACACAGCTCTGTGCAAAGGTTGCAGTGTCTCACTTGTGCAAGGTTCACGGCTGTGGCTTTAACAGTAAACACAACAGTGAACTTACTGTTCCACTTCGCTGAGGTGTCAGTCAAAGGGACAGACGGTTTATACTGTGTTGACCAGCTGCTGTCACTGGCATTATTGGTTCTCTGCAATCAGTTGGCAAGGGTCAAATTAAAAGGCCGGCTAATTGACAGCCTTGTAAAATACTATGTTTGCTTCTGCTTGCTCTGGGTTATTGTCCACAGGGGAAAGCCACCAAACACTTATGAAAAAGAATGGCGGCTAGAAAAGTGGGTCATGTTTGGTTGTGTGCCAGTTCAAATATGTAATATTCCTTGTCTGTTAGTTTCAACTTATGACAGCTGTTTGTCTTTGGAAATGCAGCCTGACTGTTTGACTCATTGTGATGACTTTTGAGATTGCTCCTGTTGGCACTTTTTAGGTTTACATATTAATAGACAGTTTTGCACTAAAGCACCTGGGCAAAGGGTTGGCCTCATTTTATTCACTCTCACTGTTCTAATAGTATCGGACATTTAGCAACTACAGTGCCAGGAACAAAAGAGAGACGTGCCAGGTGTTCAGAAACACTAAAAGAGTATTGTAGCTCCTCTGTAACTACTGGATGTGTGAATAAGCATGTTTGCGAACAAGTTGAATGACAAATTGGACAAAAATAGGACTGCAGAAAATAAAAAAAATCAAGCTGTTGACTCCTCACACACAAACCTCAGTGTGAAACTTTATTTTTTTCCTGCTGCAAAAGTGAAGGTCAGAGTGAAGCCTTCAGCGGGGAGTTTAGCCGGTCCTGACAGAAGCAGGCCAATAAGCTCAATTCCCCTGTTTGCTTGCCTCCTCTGCTGCATATTTACATCCCAGCCTGCGTAGGTTTCAAACCCAGCTCAGGCTCTCGACTGGACACCTTGTAATTCATCTTAACCGGTTGCTCGTTATCAAGGCTAGCTGAAATTGTATCTTATATTGTATCTTATTCTCTACAATAAAAGGTGAAACGAACCATGGGTGGGTACTTCTCGTCCCGAGCTGGCTCATGGTGGAGTTATGTGTTGTCCGCTCTGCCCTTGGTAGGCACTTTCTGTGGATGAGGCTACATTTCACGGTACCCCGCCCCCCGCTTCTTTCTGCTGAAGTGGATGGTGCTACATTATAGCGGGTAACACGACCCGACACCAAGACTGCGGTAGTTAGCAAAACAATGGGGCAGCTCAAAGATGTTTTAATCTTTTGTGGACAACGTTGAAATATTCAGGCCCCTATATGTATTGTGGTATATTCTCCGCTTCCTTAGAAGATCGGCTTATAAAATACCGTTCCACATATTTGCCCTTTTGACCTGTTCCTCTACTGTCATAATGAGCTGATGAGGAAATTCCTTCTGTGATTCCTCATCAACTACAGGAAAACACGTTTGTGCAGCCTTTAGTTACTTTAGTTTAGTTCTTCACCCTTCATTACAAAGAGTAAACCCAGTGCAAATCCAATTAAAAAGGGAGACGACATCATTGTAGCAATCCTGAAATTGACTATGTAGTCAAGACACTCTACTTCCTGTTTTGTTTACAAGCTCAAACTCAGACCTGCATTGCCGCTGCTCTGAATAAATCAGGTCAAACCCAGGATGGGGTGTTTTTTACACTGCAGATTATCTTGATACACCGGCTTGTACAAAACGAGTAGGAGTTTCAGTTGGAATTCTCTGTATGGTTATAAAAATACCGGCCGCCCTTTCCTGGGTGGGAAGAGACTTCAGAGGACATTTGTGTCATTGCTCGAGAATGTTGTCTGCAGCTCTCATAGGCTCACATGTCATATCACAGAGATCACCTGAAGGCGTTTTGATTGTGTCGACACAGGGTGTGGACACGTCAGGGCTTATATTTCAAGGAGAAATAATGCTCAACTAAACGTAATGGGGATAAACAATATGATGATGTTAGCTTGATTAACCAGGTTTTGATAACCTCAGTGTCCTATGAATTGGAATCCAGGCTAGTTTGATGACAGGAGAGAATTGAGGATTTAACAATGCAAAGAGACACTTTTGGCTGGCTCTAGAATAATATAATTTTGGCCCAGGCAGTGTCTTGCAGCAATACACCACCGACCCTGACACACCGCTCTCTGCCACAGTGTAGTCACAGTGCCAAGGTCACATCGTCACACGTGGGCTTATGTCATCACTTCATCAAGGGTGACAGCAGCGCAGACCCTTGTTTATATTTAGATGGTTGTAGTTCTTTCAATATAGAATATTTTTTCCCAAATGTTGTTATTTTTTATTTATTTAAAGACAAGATTCATTTGGCTATTCCTTTTGATAAAGTGTGAATTAATTCAGTGGCTCTGGAACTGATGGTTATCCACTGTTTCTTATAATATGTATGTTAGATAGATAGATAGATGGATGGAGTACAACATTGTTGTATGTTAAAGAGCAGGTTGGTGAAAATTTGAATTGAATAGTGTTTGGTTCAGATATCCATCTTTGATCTAGTTTGGCCTTTTTGTTTGAACTTTTATCTCCTAACATTTTTAGCAAATATAAATGTACAAAACATGGAGGTAGTCATTTAGTTGTAGCTCTTTGAATAGTGTGTGAAATATAATTTCTATCTTGTTTTATTTTTGATTGTTAAAAGATAGACAAACATATTAAAAACAAGAACTTGGATTCCACATGCAAATTCATAATTTCATTCTCTGAAACGGTTTTGAACTTCAAGCCCAGTCTTAAATACAAATGCATAATGGTACTTGTTTTGTGCTAATATCCTTTGTTTTAAAGTTTGTAAGATGTCTCTTAATTTTAAGATCACAGACGTGTCCTTGCCGAACTACCTGGTGGCCTCCTCTGTGGGTTTGTTGCCCACTCAGCTTCTCAACTCCTACCTGGGCACCACGCTACGCACCATGGAGGACGTCATCGCTGAGCAGAGCGTCAGCGGCTACTTTGTGTTCAGCCTGCAGGTGAGCTGTTGGTGATGATCCATTAAATGTGAAGATTTCTAAATGTCCTGAAACAAATCTGGATTTGGTCTTTAAAAGTCAGTGTTTCGTAGAGTGTCTTGGTTTGACCCTCAAAGTTTAGTGAACTTGTTTTGTAGGTTGAGCAGTGTTTTTTTCCTCCCTTTTTCAAGCCTTATCCTAGTGCACAAGGATTGACATCTACTCCTCCCTCAAGTATTAAGTTATGTAAACGTCTAAAGGAATACTAAGCATTGTGTAGATATGCAAAATGTGCCCACACTTCTGTTCAGCTCACCCAAAGGTCAGTGGAAGCTGTCACCACATCTCAAACACCTGTTCAGCTTCATTTAAACCTCACAAGTGCCAAGGCATCATGGGTTGTTTCTTACTCACGTCTTACAAGTTCACGGGGGTCAGAGGTCAAGGTTCAGTTTAAGATTAACTAGGTATCAGTGTCTCATGCAGAACGGAAAGCTGTTGCTCCAAATTGACAACTGGCCTTAATCACACAAAAGCCTTGTCTAACACTGGTGGTGGGAAACTCCATCTACAGGAGCCCAGTTATCTCTTACTGTTTTACCAACCAGGATACCCATCATACATACAAACATGTATTTATTCAATGACAAATACAGAAACAAACTAAATATCAAGAATCTTGGTCAGTGAAGCTGTTGCCAGTCTTTGTGCTAAGGTTACCGGCTTAAGGAAAGTACCTGTATTCATCATATAGATATATAAGGGTGGTAATGGTCCCCTCATTTGAGTGTATTTTCCAAGATGTCAAACTATGTTTTTAATGAAAACGATTGACTTTGATTGACCGTGTAGCCTACAGATATTATATTTGGGAATAAGAGAGCACTGGTGTCAGATTGGGTCGCACTCTTGGTAAACCCTGATTTGACAAATTGGAACTAGTCTCAGGAGAGAAGATGCTGGATCGATGCATTCCTACCCAACAACATGTTTCCCAGATGCCTGTAAGCTTTTTAGCGTCATACAGGCAATGTTTGGATACATTTGTTTGTTGAAAACTATAGTAATTATTTAGGACGGAAGTGTGTGATTGTCATGCACTGCAATAGATTGTTACATTACATTACATTACATGTCATTTAGCTGACGCTTTTATCCAAAGCGACTTACAATAAGTGCATAAGATTGTGTATGCAGGTATATCACATGTTTATTGTGTAATGTCTTTTATTGCAAGAGAATTTTTTACAATCGAGAAAATAGTTCAGTTCAACCCTACAACCAAAATGAATGCCTCACAAATGAATAAAGAAGAAATGACTGCTGTCAGCCATGTGGATCGTGACTTCCTCCTCTGTCCTCTGCAGATCGTCATCAGCATCGGCCTAATGTTCTACGTTGTGCACCGGGCACAGGTAGAGCTCAACGCAGCCATCGCTGCCTGCCAGATGGAGCTGAAGTCGTCACACATGAACGGCTCCTCCACCAATCACAGCGGCTTCAACTACTGCAGCAAGAGGGCGACGGCAGGCAGTGGAAACTGCATTAATGTGGTGTGAACACCAACCGACTCACCAGGCGGTAGTTTGTATGTCTTGGTCCCCGAATTGCAACACTGAAGAACTTAAGGTAACCCGCTGAGTTCAGAAGGTGTCTGAAATGTGTTTATCAGTTTCCAACAACATATTCTGGCCTCCCTTGTGTGGGAACCAGGGAAGCATTCGTCTTTGGTAGGTACGGTGATTTAGAAGTGTGGGACCTTCACCGTCTGAAGAAACGATGCTGATGGAAGTGGTTTTGCGGTACATCCCCTTTTCTTTTAATTAAGGTACTTCTAAACCTATTCTTACAAGAGATGTCAATGGAATTATGATTTTTAGAGGTGGCTAAGTGAGGAAGTGAGTCATTAAAAACAATACCTAGGCATTAACTGCCTGCTAACACTATGAATGTGCAATCTGGAGATTTTTACAGAACCAAGGAATTGTTTTTCCATTTCAGTGTCAAAAGAATGCCAACCTATGCACCTTTTCTTTCATACTACATCTGATTTGTTTTATTCATCCATACCTTAGCCACAGTACAAATAATAAGGGCCTTATTCATATTTTTGAAAGATTTGGCTTTTTAGTCCAGGTAATATTTTTTGTGTGTGTTATACTTTTGGACTATGGAGAGAGGGTGGGAAAGCTCTCATGGAGCTGTGGGATGTCTGCTGGCTCACGACCACACCGGCTGAATTGGCCTCTTCTGCCCGGAGATCATTTTGGCGCTTCTGCAGTTGAAGAGCAGCCGGGGAGGAGAACAGATTTCACAGCAGGGGACTCAGGAATGTTTCTGCCAGGAAGGTTGAAGTGTCACCAGCTCCCCGGTAGCACAGCCACATGCGCTGCTACAGAGCCACTGAGCTTAAACCAAGATGTTTATTCCTAATTTTGATGTGATTTTTCCTTTGTTTTGTTTTCAAATGTTATTTGGCTGTGAGATCATTCATTAGGATTATCACATTGCTTAAGACGGTAGTTTTGACAATTCTGTGCAATACATCAAAAACAGTGACAAAATGGCATGAATGTCCTATTTCAGTGCTGAAACCAAACTAATCAGAAATGCACATAAAAATAACACAAACCTGGGTCTGTGTTTATTTAAAGTTGTACATGCATTAAAAATGAGTAAGCTAGATGAGATAAAGAGGCTATTATATTGTATGTGCCATAATTTGATAAAGCTTATCAGACGCCATGACACTGGCCTTACCTGAGGCTACATGTGACTTATCCTATTTTATTAATTATGCTGGTAATTCTAGAAATGATCTATGAACAACTTTTGTGTTTTAAGCTCTTAATAATACAACAAGCTCTCATGTTGTGGGTTCTCTGGCACAGTCTACTTCAAACAGATATTTCCTACAGATAAGTGAAACTTGGAAGGGTTTGGTTGGTCAAAAGTTGAAAGTGATGTCTCAGAAGCCGACAATCAAACACAACACTAAGCGATGAATGTGATTAAAAAAAAAAATATTTTTACATGAATTATTGTGATGCTGATCCTCAGACAAAGTCTGAATGAGGAATTATAAGGGCTCCTATATGAAATATTGATCTATATCCCTATATTTGTAATGCTGGCAAAACATTAATTTTTTTTATTTTTGTACAAATGTTTTCTTTTTCTGTTTTCAAAGCCAGATTTAATGTTTGCCCTCCACATTCCATGCTGTCAGTCCTCTTAAAAGCTGTAGAGTTATTTTCAATGTTGGTTGAAATGGCCCCCTCATGTCAAAATTCAGCAATAATGTTTGAAAGTCAAAAGCAAAGAAATATGATCAAAGTCCTACCAGTAAGATGTGTTGGGAACAGCGGTTTACTCCCGACATTAAAGATCTTCTCTGTAACATGTATTTATCTTTTGAAACTGCATTTGAGTTTTTAAGTTGATCCATGTTACCCTGTAAGGTTAAAGTATTACAACTCCCAGGTTTGTGTTTCAGTGTTTTCAACCTGCCTATTACCTCCCGCTGCCTCTGACGGACATTAATTACTGAGCTGCCAGTTATGAGGAAGAAACGCACCAAATGGAACCGGAACAGCTTGTTCAGATCTGAGTCACCTTCTTTGGAGAGTCCCTAAACCTGCTCGTCGCTGGTTGAAGTTAAGCCATCAACCTCACTCTGTCATATAAAAATCTTGTGAATCCAACCCAGTCACATTTGCCAGTTTCTTACTTGAATTGAACGTTTACGTAGAGGGAGACAAGAACATTTTATGCCTGCAAGGTTTTTAAAATCTTCTCACAACTCTCTAATTCTCATTTTTCAAAGGCATGGAAATTAGTTTTTCTGTAAATGCACGAGACTTTCGCTTGACAGCAGGGATATTTTTTTCTTTCCTCCAAACAAAGTGTGGTTTGATGAAGCTGTTCTGCTCAGAAGTGGATATTAAACAGGTTTAATACAAAAATCAAGTATGTTAAACTTGATTGACCACCTTGGACACACTTCATAATATTTTAGTCTGTCAACTGGGATTTTGAAAACTTGACATTGTGGGAAGATGTATTACAGTAGACTTTGGTTCCTCCTAGGTGGACTCTATTTAACTTAGATATAGTTATGCAACAACTGATTCCTAAGGGAAGTATATTTCATAGATACCCACACAAGACCTGAATCTGGGATGTAACTGCACACACAACTGGACTGTTAAGGAGGAGGAAAATATGAGATCATAAACTTAAAGTGTCACGTTAAGGGTCTCGTTTGGTGCTATGAAATGCAATACTTCCCATCTGTATCAAGTGCATTACACATATACTGTATTTTGTAATACAGAGAATTTTACAGTGTATAAACATTGATAGTTATCGCTGTACTACGCTTGTTCAGTGTTATTTATGAGAGAAAATAAAAGTCAGACTTTGTTACAAATTGTTTGTTTCTGTATTTCTTTCCCAACTTACTTACTCTATTTCTTTTTTACATGTATTTTAAAAACACGCCTTTTATCAAAATGTACGTGTTAATAGTCACACTATATTTTTTTATCTGAGTACAGGTGTTTACTCTTTGCAAAAGTTAAATCAAACCTTAAAGGAGTAGTTACATATTTTGGGCTATATATATATATATATATATATATATATACAGTATATATACTTATTTGCTTTTCTTAAATAGTTGGATGAGAAGATTGGAAAAACTTTCATATGTATGTTAAATATAAAGCTACAGATAACAACATTTACACGAGATTAACCTCATCTAACGCCACCAAAAAGCATAAGTAGTATTTCCCTAAATACCCAAATATTGTTTTAACATTTTAATCTACTTTTTGTTTGATTTATAGCTCAGGATACTTTTGTAATATGAATTCTACCCCTGTCCTTGTTTGCTTTAACTAAACATTGTCAAGCTTGTTGGATTTTAGCAGCCTAAAGTACTTGGTATCGGTGAGGAAACTGACTTCTCAACAGATGTTTTCAAAGAAATATGTTGCTGATGACATTTCAAATCCTGCCACACATTCCATGAAATCATTTTCCCCCTCACATCATAACCTCACCCCAAACCCTCGCACAAGACCCGTAATATTACCTCATCCTCAACCCTTTGAGAATGAAGGAAGACAAACGTTTCTCGCTCAGAAGTATTCCCCTTATCTTGCAAACCTCCAAATAGCTGCCAGTCCTCAAATATGCAGCAGAAGCAGCGCTGTACGGTCAGAAATAATGCTGGCTTCTGGGGCAGTTTGTCACAGCAATTTTGATGTGAAGTAGTGATGGATGTGGCGGTGATGTAGAGCACCACTTACGCTTGCCCTTGCCCTGCCTGTGACAAACTATCTGTACAGGGGGAGGTGGGTGTTTGTGTGGACAGAGTCTGACAGGCATGGTCCAGATAGATCCTGCTTGTGAACAGTGCTGTGCCCATGTAACCACTCTCTCACACACACACACACACACACACACACACACACACACACACACACACACACACACACACACACACACACACACACATACACACAGTTACAATGGGAAAGTTGCCCACAGCCATCTGCTCACAACCTAAATGCATTTTTTTTAAAATACAAAAACTACAATACAAAAAAGAGAGCCCAGCCCCAGCAGCAGACAACACTCCTTGCATTTTATTTCTCCATCTGTTACCAGGAGCTGCACAAAATATTTGTCTGCTGATCTTCACAGCCCACCGATCTCTTCCGGGCTCGGGTCAGAGCTGTGTCTGATCCATCATCATCTAACCCCGCCTCAAAGGACAAACCTCATCCTAGAGCCTCTCCGCCAGCGCACGGATACGTCCACACAAAACCAAGAACATTCATTTTGACGGGCGTCAAATGAAAGCCCCAGATCTCACTGAGGGCTACGCTTTTGGAGGAAAGCTCCAAAAATACATCTGCGATGCTGTTGGTGCTTGAAAAGAACATACACATCTCAGAGTGAAATTGTAGTAGCAAAAAAACATGTGAGTGATGTGATCTTGGAATATGTCTACGCAGCCTTCCAGAGGAAAACTAGTGGTGCGGATGTTTATGGATTGGCGGAGGGAAAGGTTGATCGGGAAACTGCTCAGTACACAAATATAGAAAAATAGTGCAGTTCCAAAGTTCCATGGAAAACCATTTTACTCTAATATCAGACAATACTTTGCTGCTCATCAGTACAGGGATTGAAGCTCAGATCAATGTCCTTCTACTATGCCGTTGTCGCTGACCATCCATGCTGATCCGTAATCTAATTGTATCAGTTAATTGCATTACAACATTCTGGACTATCAACAACAAAAAAAGTCTACCACTTTAACTGAATTTAAAACTAGGATCGAATCAATTATTCAATCAATCGAACAAAAATATTTGCAACCATTTTGACGATTGTTATTGTCATTTTTCATGATAAATAAAATGCTAAATCATGTCCAGCTTCTCAAATGTTAGTATTTTCTCATATTTCTTTGTCAAATGTGATTATCGGTATTGGGTTTTAGAATCTTAGTGGGACATAAGACATACCTTGGTATTTAGTATTTTCTTTTGAAGTGTATATGTTTTCGGCTTTAGGTGAACTCATCAGAGCTGGACAGACGTAGCTCGTGTGTCCTTGCTAATTAGGAACCATTGAGCAGGGAACAAACGGGGGAGGGAGGCCCGTTATGATGACGCCTGTTTCCAGGGAAAAGTCGCATCTGTGTCCTCTCCTAAGGTCAGCTCTGTGACTGCTGTAGAAACTATGCTGTCTGTTTGCAGAGCAAACATGAAAACACACTCTGAGATCTGAAGAGTGCACGACAGAGAGAGGCGAGGGACACGTCTTGACAATGTGATGGCAGACGAGGTTACATCGGGTCTGGGGTATCACTGAGGTCATAATATAGAATTGTACATTATAGAGCCAAGTAAAACATATTATTCTAATATGCCTATTTCACAACACACCTTTTGTGACATAGCACAAGAACCACAGGAATATTAATGATACAAATACAGGCTGCACTCAGAGTTTTGGATCCATGGGTTAAAATCTGTTCCACATTGTCCATGTTTGAGTTTGTCTAAATTGTGAGGAGTTTGCTTTTGGGTCATGTTCATGGACCTAGAGCTTCAATTACAGAGTCACTATTCAGATTCAGACTTCTTTATTTTTATGTAAATACTAAACTCTGTACTGTTCAATTGCAATTGAACTCTGTAGTGCTCTCTAGTGTTCAGATAGCAATATTACATATACACAAAATTCCTACTTTTATTTACCAATACAAGTTTTAAAAAAGAAACTCCAAAAAGCAAAGACTCCAATAATAGACACATTAGAAGATAAAACTGATCACTACAAAATGTACAGGTAACCATCCTCAGATGAGGTCAGGTCATTTTCTTTTACAGAAAAAGTGTTTGTATTGACCGTGAAAACAAAACAAACTAAACCAAAACCTAAAACTGCTGTGTTTCAGGTTGTATTGTGCATTTCTACGCAGCAGAGAAGCTACAGTAGATTCCCCAGTGATCACTAGTGAAGCGTCCACAGTCCAGCTTCTCCAGCCCCACCAGGGCCAAGTGGTCAGGGGCCAGGCATGGGACGCCGTCCTTGGCAGCCGGGCGGAGGTAGACCCGGTCAAAGCGGCAGCGACTGACGTAAGGAACATTCTTGTTGTTGTTGGCTTTAGTGTCCCATGTGTAGCGGCAGTGCTCCTGCTTTCCCAGTCGTTCCCACACATCGCAGACACTGCAGGGCAGACCCACTTTGGCAACCTGAGATGGAGCCCGGGGCAATAGTTTTAGAGGAGGTACACTGTGTGATTACATGCAGGGGGGAAAAAACTAAAATGCGAGCATGAACACCACTGTTTCGATGCCAAGACAAATGACTGACCTCAGTGTCCCTCAGGTTTGTGTCCCCTCCAAACAGGACAGTAACATCCTCAGGTGACTCTCTCATCCTCTGAATCACCACTCGCAGCTGTTTCATCCGTTCCTCTGCTTGGGCTTTGCAGCTCTCAAAGTGGGATGTCATCAGACACAGCTTCTGGCCTTTGAATGTTACCTGATTTCAAAGAGAAAAAAACAAAACTTTTTAGGCGAGCTGAACATGGCTTGAGTATTTGGATTGAACTATCCTTGAACGAACCTGAACTACAAGCAGATTCCTCATCATTTGAGTTGTCGGGTAAGGTACTATCTCGCTCTCCAAAAATTTGACCCGTGTCTTCTTCAGCATCATCCCGGTAAAGTAACCCTCCTCGCCACCTAGTCAGCGAAAGTTCAGAGGATAGTTCTGTTCTGTTCTCAGCCTCAGTTTATTACTTTTTGTATTTACTTCAACATACTGTGGAACCACCAGACAGCCATCATGTAATAAAAATAGAGTTCAGTGCAACATGAGTCAAGTGAAAATACCTACATCGTAGATCTTTTAAACGGAAGACATTTTGACTTGTCATATCAGGAAAAGCACAGGCTCTGTTCTATTTAAGTGTCCCAGTAAGCCAAACCAGTGTGACAGTAAATACAATACCAGGACCCTGAAACTGAAGTAGCTAAATAGAATTCAGACATTATTAATTGTGTTTTTCCTCCTGTGACATGTCAAAAGGCCAGTTGAGCATAACATACCTTCAATGATTAGGTAGCTGACAGCCCGTTTCTTCAAGTACTGGACGTAAGGTGGAATAAGCTCCTGGAGGAACACCACGTCAGGAGTGTATCTACACAAAGACCAGATTTACCTTTTAAATGCTATCTGCCATCTTTCCAGGTTTGCTGCTTAGCAGCTGACCTCTGCTATAAACAGACTAAATACAATCTCAAGTGATGCCAACAAGGAGTAGCAGTGTAGATAAACAAGCTTACAAGACTAAGTAGGAGCACAGGCCTCTTGCACGCTCTCCAAGGTTGTCTGTATCGAGTCCATCCACGTTCCAGGAGATTAGTGACAGTTTATTGTCGTCTTCTTCTGAGGGTTTGCGTGTGGAGGCTGGACTGTCAGCAGTCAAATCTATACTGGTAAATGTGCACAGACCATTGATTTATTTGGAGTCAATCATTGAACACATTAAGGAACTTGGGAGTGTCAAAGGAGGAAGACTGTAGACTTACCAGCCTTCTGGAGGTTTTTCCTCAACTTTTTGCCTCTTTGCTTTGGGACTGGTCTCACTCTCTGGAAAATCTTCATCAAATACTTTCTCCAAATCAGCCTCAAAGAATGAGTTTAAAGCTCTCTGGTAGAGAAATAATGGAAAATGTACATCAAATCCACCTTAAGATTGTAATGACACCCATAACAGAATTGTAAACATGTTTACATGAAATAAACTGCAGCAACCTGCCATCTCATCATCATGGCATTCTGTATCTTGGCGCAACAGTGACCCATGTGACCTAATGTCACAACTGAGAGGCCTCGGTTGTCTACTGTACCTCCATCTCCCACTCGTTTACAGCCAGGTAGCACTGAGCCGCAGCGCTATCGGTTCCTGTTATTGCAGCAAACTCATCGCAGAGGCGACTTCTGCTTTGTTCCACATTAGAAACCGATGGTTTGTCCGAGTCTGATACAACATTAGAAGCCATGTTTTCCAGCCACTAGTTTTACTTTGAGAATTGCACAGTAGAAGTAACGTTAGACTAACGCAAACATTAGTCCACGTTTCCTCTCTCAGGTGCACCAGTGAAAGACTTTCGGGTAAATGTTCAAATTAACGTCTCAACAAATCCCAGCGAAGCAACATATAAACGTTATTTATTATACTTAAACACGAACACCTGTAGATTAAATGGGCCGTTATCAATTAATACCACCACTTATTGTTATTAATGCGGAGCTTGTTTTCTTAACCGAGAATACAACCATGCACTTTAGCTAACGCTTGCAGATTAGCTGTAAATTTCGCCCGGACGATTTATCGGACGCAACCGTTTCCGGTGTGAGGTAAACAGAAGTTTGACAAGAGGCGGTTAGGTTTGACATTGAACGCGTTTATTTGGCTATTTATTTAGCGTTAAATATGGTTTCGCTGTCTTTAAATTCATTAAAGCAAATAATGAGAGCGATGGTAGATCAACCAGGCTTTGACAAAGTCCTGAGCAAGGTAAAGATACATACAGAAACAGTTATTGACCAATAATATGTATATGTAACTATGTGACTAATATCCTCCGCATTGTTGCACTGTAAGAGGTAGCGTATTATGGTAGTGTAATATGTGTGTCCTTCAGGTGGACGTCTTGTCTGCCAGTCCAGGAAAGGTGGTGTGTGAGATGCGGGTGGACGAGGAGCACACCAACCGGGGAGGGACGCTACACGGCGGGTTGACAGCCACCCTGGTCGATGTCATATCCACCATGGCTATCATGTATACTGAGAGGGGAGCACCAGGAGTCAGTGTGGATATGAATATAACGTGAGTCCATGAACAATGTAAATATAAATGGACATTTGAGCTCTCAAATTGACAAATGTAACCAGATAACACTGGTTAAAACTTAGTCACCATTTCGATGACCATTTTTATTTTATTTTCCTCCAAATTACTCATTTGAACCATATATTACAGATTTCTAATACATTTTAGGTATGGTTGGCATTTTGGAATTAACCAATAAGAATATCTAAAATGTTTTAGATCTTTCAGCCACCATATTTGCTCAAACTACTTACAGCAGATACGTAGTTTGTGTGTTACAACACAAACTCTTGTTCCTAAAAAGCCCTACATTCCCCAGAATAAATAGAGGGCATGATCTCCATGTCCTCAGGGGTATATGCAGCCCTGTTTTCAGGCCTTGACCTTCAGTGTGTTAAAAACAGGCCAGGTTGAAGATTAACTTTATAAAAGTACAAATGTCAATGTCTTACAGATACATGAATGCTGCCAAGATTGGAGAGGATCTACTCATCACTGCTCAGGTTCTGAAGCAAGGACGGACGCTGGCGTTTGCCACTGTAGACCTCACCAACAAGGCCACAGGGAAGCTCATAGCACAAGGGAGACACACTAAACACCTTGGCAGCAGCTAAGCTGTCTCCCCTCTGTGCCTGTCTGTAAATCACATCATGTGAACTGTCAAAACAAGGGACACAGATAAATAGTTCTCAAATCTACTGACTGTACAAAGGATATTAGTGGTCAGTTCCATGTTGGCTGGTTACTAAATGAATGTTGCGCGCGCATATATATATATATATATATATAAACAGTTCCAGAGAAACTAATAGCTGTATGGTCACTTCTGACCCAACAACTGTATCGATGGTACCATTTCATGCACATGCAATAAAACAAATAGACAAGAGTTATGCTTTCAGAATTTGCATTGTATTGGGATATGCTCAGCAGTATTGATTTGAGAATCAACAGAAAAAAACCCAGAAGTTACACGCCTAATACCCTTTTAACTGAACACACTGAATCAACAAGGAGCAAAATTATATGTACTATGTACTTCATATTCTTTGACAAGCAAGCCCAATTTTAATTTGATGAGCATGGCAGCAAATTATTTTAATTTTAGTAGTTCAAATTAACAAAAAATCAGTTAGCTTCAGCAACTTTGTTAGGCAAGTTAAACGTTAAGTATGTCACCATTTCAGTTTTTCACCACCCCACATCCCCAAAAAAAACAAAACACTGATTTCAGTAGCTTAAATGAATGGTGCTTGAACGGTGACAATGACCTCCAACAGCTAACCAACACGTCTCAACTTTGTGTACAATGCCTTTCAAGCCACTTAATAATTTAGCAACGGCCTGCCTAGCATGTCTGAGGCGAAAGCAAATGGCACCAAAACATGTTTTAAAGTCCAGCAAAAAAAAAAAAAAAAAAAACTAAGGCGGTTTTAAAGAAGCAATACCTACACCATATGATTTGACATATTGTTCATCTTGTTTTCCTTGCTTATACAGGCGATTAAACACCTAGTCACACCTAACCTTGGTCAAACGATTGTGTAAAGTTGTTCTAGAAACCCCATTGACATTACAAACAAGCTTTAACAATCCTTTCTTATGACAACAAGGATATTAAACACGTCCATCTGAGAACCGCCGTGAAGACCTGTGTATTGTTTGTTCTTGTTTTGATGCAACATAAAGAGTTCCTTCAATGACCGGTGCTGTTGATAGTGCGGCTCCAAGAGAACAACCAACCACTCAAAATCAATGTTCGTGCAGGTTCAAATGAACAAAAATGTATGAGTGAGTAAGGGGGGGAATGAAGAGGGAGCAAAAGGGAAAAAAATGGGGGAACCAATCCAAAAATGGCAGAGAAGAGGAGGAACATTGGGAGCATGAGGAAAAAAAGATAAGGATGGGAACTGAATCAGCTCAGGTCAGGGAGGGGAGAACGAGTAGGTAACAAAAACAGGAGAGATCCAAGCACAAGTTCAAATCTTTTAAAAAGGAAATGAATGGAGATGAGTACATCAATTTGCTTCTGAAGGCTGAGGCAGGAAGGAGGGGAAGGGTTTTTTCCTGTGTGGCTGGGTGATGCAGGAAGCCTTAATCGGACATGTATGGGCGGAGGTGATCCTCGATGTCTCCCACACCCCAGCAGGTCAGCTGGTCCTGAGGCAAGTATAGGCAGAGGCTGCACAACTTGAACACTGTGGCCTTGGTTTTAGTAGTCTGCAATAGGTAGACAGGGAACATTTGCAGTTAAGTGTGTTAGAACAATGTCTGGGGTTTCAGTTAGTCAAATCAGTAACATCATTTCAGTAGACTGACTCACCTGCAAGTGCTGTCTATCCATGAAGAGAAATACAGACTGTGTTGGGTTGTTCATGACCATTCCAGCCTTGTCTTTACGACCCAAAGCATGCAAGAATTGCTTCTCGTAGTCTCCATGATGAAATTCGAACTTGGCCTGTTAGTCAGAGGAGAGTCTTGTGAGCCAAGAAGTACATTATGTTTCATATTGACTAAAGCAGGGTGATTCACAAATCAAATTCATTATTGTATGAATATTTCTTGGTAGCGTATTATTTCAAATGTCTCAATGTGAAAATCAGGTTATTTTCATTTTGTTAAAAAAGGTTTCAAACACTGTTTAACATTTTATTAACTAAACAGTCAACCAATTAATCTAGAATGTAATCTGCGTTGGTAATGAAAATCATTTGGATGCAGCTCTAATTTTAATCAAAACATTTACAGCCCTAGCAATCTGCAGAGATGCCACATTCTGACCTGAACAGGCCTAAAGGGTTCATCATCGGCCCCCTTCCATCTGGAGAACAGTAGACACACAATCTTTTCAATATCGTTGCGTGGCCAAAGGATGAAGTCCATCTCCTGTGTGCAGCCTATCACATCCTGTGAAACAGAAATCAATGTAAAACACAATTGGACTTCTTTTTCAAGCCCCCCCCGCCCCCCAAACGATGCACCAACTTACCCTTCGCATTGACTGGTATCGGGGGGCGTGCAGTTGCACAACATCTTTTTGCAGGAGTTCTATTGAACTATCGAGAGAGTAGCTGGAATCTCGCACACCTCGTATGATGTTTTCTTCATAGTTGTTGGTCATCACTGGCACCACTTCAGCCACCTCAAAAAGTGCAGACTTCTTTTTCTGTAATGAAAGAACACAGGAACAAACTTGTATTTAAAGTTGTTTTGCTGTGGGAACATAAAAAGGAACAGGTGTGAATTCAATGTTTAATTGTGAAATGAGCAAAGAGATGGAGAATATTGTGTCAAAGTATGAGAAAAGTATAATTTTGGATTGTCAATAAAGTTTGCATTCTTCCAGTCTACTGACAAACCTTTTCTTTGAAAACGAAGGCTATATAAATCTTGAAGTCAAACTGATCAGCCAAAGATTCCCTTTTCTTCCGAAGTTGAGCTCGTAGTCGATTTCTTGTTTGATTTCTTCGAGAAGTTGGGTCCCCCATGGTTAGACTTTGATGGTAGGGTCTTCTCTGTGCAGAATATTTTGGCAAAACTCTGTACTTTTGTATTCATACGTTGGATAAAGGATGGAGGTAGCTACCCTTTGCAGAAACAACGCATCAAACTCTAGATCTATAAAATACCCACTATCAACTGAGAAGTTCAACAAATCAGAAACAATACTAAGTCATTTTTAAATTTTGTGTTAAAGGGCAGCGTTTAGGAGGGGATTTGTCAACAAGCTAAGACTACATCTCCATATTACTTGTTCAGAAATCCATGTTTTAAGACATGACCTTTAAGCCAAATGAGCGTTTTTCAACCTGCCATCAACAAGGGATGAACAGTTTTAAAGAAAAGTGCAACTCAAATTTGTCTTTTTACTGAAAACAGAAATGGCTGCTACTGTAAAAACCCATACCGACTATACATATATTTGTGCTAGTGAAATTGAGGACTACAGAGACTAGCAGGCAGACAAATATTATATTATTTGGGTCATTTCAAAGTCCCTCATCCATGGCTATCATTTAATGTGTGTTTCTCTGTAGATACAGCGTTATGTGCGTGTTTAAAGACGGATTAGGGATACAGACAAACATGGCAGGTAAATACAGATGCCAGGAGATATTGGCACCGGGTAACATCGAAGACTACTGCGAAAGTACCTTGACATTTCCTTGACTTTCACTGCCACTGACTCGGCCCACGGCCTGCGGTGCTGCCACTGCCGATAGTCATGATGTGGGCGTATTTTTAGCACACTAGCTAAGGTGAGCTAGCAAGCTAATCTAGGCATTCACTTCCAACACTAACTAGTAGTGAACCGACGATATAGCTACATCTTATCTTCTGACTGATTGGCTTAATCGAGGCCCACGTGTGGTTGGCTAGCTAGCGTACAGTCATCTTTCTACGAGTTTACATTTTCTCGCCAGGTTCAACGCGACTGCCAGTGTTGTGAGAGTCGAGAGACCTGCAGCGGTGACGGACTAACTGGTTCTGCTCGTGCTCGGCATTTTAGCTCGGTCTGGTTTGCTTTAGTCGCGTCTTGTCAACAACTTAATCAACAAAAAACAGCAAGTGAATCAACAGCCGACAAACGCTGAATGACGCAATACACATTCGCTAAACAAAAAACCCTTTCCACGTCTGAAGTTTCGCGGTGTTCGCTGCGTTTGTTTTCTTTCTCTTCTTTTCTTCAGTCGTCACAACCTCCGACTCGCCCCGCCGCATGCCATGTCAAGATAAATCCACAATCCAGTTGAAATCCTCCGTTCTTTTAGGCGACGTGTGGCGTGTTCTCTCTCCCGGCGGGCCCATAGTTAACGGCGTGTCGTCCAACGTTTGTCCGTTTGGTTTCTTTGTGTGGTGTTAGGCAGCTGGCAATGGCACACACAAGATCGACTACAGCCTCCCCAAAATGGCTGCACCGTCGACTACAAAGATGTGACGTGTTTTGACATGTGACCGCACGCGGATAAAAAAAACAACTGCGCGAAAAAAGCTCCCTCGTGAGGGGGCGCCTTTGTCACGTGACTGAGTAGGCGTATTTAAGCCCCTGGCGCGAGATCCTGAGTGGAAAGAATAGGCAGTCTTTGGCTATTTGCAACGGCGGCGTGTGTTGTTCACCAACGGTAAGTAGTTTAACGACATTAATATATACTTAATTAAATTCAACTGTCTCTTGAATCATCGTAGATTTAGCGTCAGGTCCGTCATTTTTACCTTTTTTTTTTAAACGAGACACACTTTTCATACAGAGGTGGCGACACAAGTCACGTTATCGATATTCTGAGCAGCGTTAGAATCGATTGCTAAAGCTAACGTTAAGTAGCTAGCATTATAATTTACACGTTCACCAACTATTTAATGTCGCATTTACAGTCTAACGTTAAGCTACCTTCTAATGTTGAAACCAACGTTATTATATTTTGTCACTTTTCCCCTCATGTTTGTTACGCTAAGTTCTGTGTATAGTGACGCTGTGTTTCCCCACCAGTTCTCAAGAAAGAAAATGAGTTTCAATGGAAAGTTAAAACACAGCCAGCAAAAGTCTAATGAGAATTTGAAGGTGAGTTACTGGATTAATCTGTTTTTAAAATAGGTCTGTTTAATTAATTTACGTTTTAAAGTTCACGGATTTCGTTAATAGTCACTTTTATATGTTCTCACGATATAACCTAAAGTTATATTGTGCCATTGTTTGTGTGGCTGATGTCGTCAGTGGTACTTGATGGTACATGTAGCCCAGAGACCCGCGATATGTACCCTAGCGTCAATTGAATTAGAAAAAGGGAATCTGTCATTGTTTCTTGCCTCTTCTCACGGTTTAATAGTGTCATTACTATTTTTGCTATACAAAGTTTAATAGATGTCAGAAAGGAAAAGTGTGCCTAGACTAGATATCTTAAATGCATGTACAGCTACAACATTTGGCTTCCTTAGCTCCTTCATGGTTCTTGTTTTTAATTTATAATATTTATGGGTTTAGTGTTGGACATTCTTTCCCTCACAGCCTTTTCTGTTGTCATGAAACGCAAGCAGTGTTAAGCTGTGGCCAAACATTAACAGAGTGAGTGTTTGTGGCACTGTAATGAACCTTGAGGAGTAACTTTCCCACGGCTGTTACGGTTTGCACCCTGTTCTGACACCTGTGGGCCTGTTGCACATGCCGGCAGTGTTGTTGGTGTTGTGAGCCGCTTCACTTATGCCCTCTCTCCCATGGTGATGGTGTTACTAAAGTAAAGCATGCAAAGTGATGCTAAGCCCTAATGAATAGAGGCTTTGAAAATGAGTACACGGGTCATGTTAATTTACCCTGTGTGACTGAGTTTCTCAAAATGCATCTGGTAAGTGATTAGGATTTTTTCCTTTTGTTAACCATTCTCATATCCATGGTTTGTGATCTACTCTGTAAGCTAACACTGAGTTTTTGTCTTTCACTCTCAGGGCTTTTTCACACCCTCTCAAAAGGCAGCAGGATGTCCAAGGCAAACCCTGCAGGTCTTAGCTGGCAACAAAGACTTGGGAAGGTCATCTCAGGTATGTTGTGACTTGTCGCAGGAGGTCATTAAAGTTGGGTGTCCATCTTGTCCATGTTTGCATTAGATAAAACTGCTGTAAACGGTTTCACTAAAAATAACAATTGATCTGTTGCTGCCTTTAGTGAGTTTCAACATTAAAAGGTTATAGCTTTATTTATTTTCTCTTTAGGTGGCAAAGGTCATTCCCAAAAGGAAACACTGCAGTTCAGACCAAACTAGAGGTCCAAAGAGGGTGAAAGTAGAAGTGAAGTCTACGCAAACTGAAGAAACCCAGTGTTTGACAAATGGCACTACCAATGAGGCATATGAACTTATGGTTGTAGGTAGGCATCATTATCGATTCATTACGTACCATGTATGGCATCAACCCAACATTATTTTCTCTCTTGCTCTAAATTTCTGTCACTTTTTTTTTTGTAGAAACGCCTCCTTCAACCTACTGGAAAGCGATAGCAGAGGAGCGTCGGAAGGCCTTGTACAATGTTTTACAGGAGAATGAGAAGGTGAGTAATCTCTGAGATGGCTAATGTTTAGCTGTCACTTGAATTGTTCCCACGCTCTGGCTCAACCTTAGCTGGCTTCAGTCCAGCTGGCACTGGGTTTTTAAAGTAACATTGCACCTAACTGCACTCATTAAAACTGTTTATCCTAAGTGTACAGGATTGGTGCCCCAGTAGAATTGCTTTTAATTTGGAAATCTGGAAGTTAGGCCTACTTGAATTTATTTTCTTTTAGCCCATGGTTACAGCGCTTATGTCTGTAAAATGCATTATTCTGAAAGTTCATTTATAATAGCTGTTCAGTTTGCCCTTTGTGCCATTGTTCCTCTTAACCTTTTTCATGCATAATGTGTTTCTAATTTTATCTTTTCTTTTAACCAGTTACACAAAGACATTGAAGCCAAAGATGACCAGATAACTCAACTAAGTTGTGAAAATGCTGAGCTACAGGAGCTGGCAAAACATGTACAGTACATGGCTGATATGATTGAGGTAGGCACAATGCTATTGTCTGTAATATCCTGATTTCTGTGGTGAAATATTTTGTGCTCATAACTTAATTTTCATCACAAGCTTGCCAGATACGGGTAAATAACCGATTTCAAATTAAAGCCTCTAATGAAGGAGTGCCTTAATTCTTTACGGCTTAATTTGTCACATGTTCAGATGGGGCCATTTCAACAAACCAGTTAAGTAAACTAGACTACACCTGAGGAACCTACTTGTATTTACATTTCTTTTATATCTATAATTTCCAATCTTTTAAGAGGCTGACAGGAGAGAGCCCAGACAATCTGGAGGAACTGAGGGAGATTGCTCTCAATGTGGGTGAGGAGGATGAGGGCGACTGCAGTGCAGTGCAGACTGAGGAGGAAGAAGAGACCTCAGACCATGAACAAGCTGGACCCTCAGGAGAAAAGGACTGACAACTCTTGTATGTCATGGGACTTTGACCTTTTTTACAGGTCGGCAATATTTTTGCATTGGCACCAACAATTGGCAGCCATTTGGCTCAAAGTAATGCATGTACTTCAAATGGCAATAGTTTTGACATGCCTTTCATTTCATTTTTGTAACAGTTTAACAAATTGAGGTTGGTTTTATTTTTAGTTTGGCTTTTTCTATACTTTCAGTTCTTGTTCGAAATGCCAGAGGCCTATCACACAGCAGACATTTTAACAAGTCACTGTAGGAAACTCACTGATAAGTAAAATGAGGCGTGATGGTGAAATTATTTTCTTCAGTTTTATGGCCCTTGTATTGTGCCCGTGCTCACTGTCCTGGCTTAATGGGACACTTTACTAGACCAGAGCCATTAATGATGTGACTGACTGTTTTGAGGGAATGTGGGTTTTATTTATTTTTTTTAGGGTTTTGTATAAGAAATTAACAGCAAGCCTTGAAGCTCCACTAGTTACTTGCTTCTAGTTGGTCTGGAGCTGAAAGGCTGCATGTTCTACCCAAACTTGTTTGGACCCCTAAGCTCTCTTAATGTTTCCTGTTTGGAAAAGGATCATGTGCTGGAAACTGCTACGTTCTTCTGGAGGAAAAAAGGCAACATGCACTACCGGATGTGGCCAAGCGATTGTCCCTGTAGTGTTTTGATTTGCTCTGTAAAATTGTGCAATATCCATCAGTTTTGTACGTGAAGCCTAATGTCAAATAAAAACGTTCCTTTTTAAAAGAATTTGTTGATATTCGACTGACATGTTGACTTGCTGTGCCCACCAGGCAAAGTAATTTGTGCTTTTCTTATTGATTACTGCAATGCTCTTTTCATTGGAACGACAATTGAGCCACCAAAGATCCAATAATTAAATAACCCTAGCTGGCTTCCCGTTCAAAGAATTGGTCTTTGCTAGTTGTGCATGATTTCTCCAGCTCTACCAGCTGCAATAGTATGTTATACATGTTTCTGCATGCAACACGTGTTATCCATCAGATTTCTTCTTTCCTGCAGCGTGTAGATATCTTGTACATTGCAAGAGTCTGTATTACTCAAAGGATCTGATTACATTCATTTAAAAAAACTCTTAAAGATCTTCATTATGCAGATATTTGAAACCTTGGTCTCGGTATCTACTAAAAAATGCTCAGTTTTGATCAGGACAACTGAACTCTGCACTTTTCTAACTTTTTGCAACACTACACTGACTTATGACCAATTGTCATACATAAATGCCATGCTATACTTTCCATAAAAAGGCAACACTGGAATTGACTGCACATGCATTTCACTTATCCCATGAACATGTAAATGTAAAACACATTCAAAGCTAACAAATGACAAATCGTGACTGACATTTAACAGTTTTAATTATGCAAAAATAAACTTTATTGCATCTTTTGATGAGCAGAGGAAATGCTGCCAATCAGTGGTGAAGTGTAGTATGCAACTAAAGGATCAGTACAGAAGCTATTGATCAATTTCAATGAAGTGCACCAAATTATTCTTAAAACTACTCTGAATAAGAGATAAGATGTGCACATTTTGACAACTTGTACTTTGTGTGGATTAGGAATTGAACAGCCAAGGAATCAACTTGACTTAACACTGGTAAACTGCAAGTTTGTAAAACAAAAGTTCAACAAACCCTAAATGAGTGGATGAATTAGATTTGTTTTCAAAAATACTGTAATGCTATTCACATCCTGGAAGAAATACAAGTAACTGTTATTTAAAATACGGACCATGTTTAGAAAAGAAAACTGAACTATCTTCAGCTTTTCATAAGAACTTCACACATTTACAGATATTACAAAAGAAAATATTTCATAAAAAATATTACCACTCGTTTTCAATCAATATGGCTTTTGGACTGTGCAGTTAGAACCAAATAACAAGATTAATATATTATGGGTTTGTCCTATTGTGTGCTTTGATATATAAGTCTCATTATTCTGGCCAAAATGCAACTGTTTTGAAAATACATTCTCCATTAGGAATTATTAGCTCTTAATAAAATTGAAAAATTAATTCGGCCTTTGGTTACAGTAAATATTCTAAGTAATAACGTAAAATGTCTAATATATAATGTCCCATTATGTTCAATACCTTTTAGAAAAAAAGTTATCCATTTGAAGAGTAATTATATTGTAATCTTCCACAAAAATAATAATTAATCTACTATAATTCCTTCAAAATAAACTCCAATTAAAATTAAGCATGAAAACATTTGCATTATAATAGCATGGACGTCTTTTTAAACAATATTTCAAATAGACCTGATCCAAAATAGAACATAAATATACATTTAATTTACATAATGTCATCTGCACTATTACAGTATAACTCCAAATAATATTAGAATTACAAGTAAATAATAAATAAGATGTCTGAACAAATGTGAGTTTTGTCGTTGTGCACCGGCACAAGACTCAGTAGTACAGTTACAATGACAACAGTTGGAATAGCCGCTTATGTCGGGTCAGTTTTCCCACATTACAGTGAGGATGGAGGGAAATACAACGGACCCAAAACAGAAAAACCTCATTCTGCAGCTTCTTATAAGAAAAGCAACATTTTTAATCCTGTCATTATCTCACATACTTTATTAATGTGCGGTTAGCCAAAATGAGGCTCCTACTTAACCTAAAGTATTCTCCGCTCTAATAAAGGTATTGGATCAAGATCCCAAACCAAATCTATTGCCCTGGACTTGCTCTACAACGGTTAGAAAAAAAATATATCAACAAGAGTGCATTCCTCCATCTCAAGGCGCAAATGACCAAAGCTGACTTTCTGTCTTTCAATGTCATCTGGGTGCAAAAGGGTCATGTATGTACAGAAAATTGCACTTGTTCAACTGCAAGTTTGAGAAAACTCTGATATAAACTGCTGAGCGAGTGAAACGTGGGCTCTGTGCTGACCCGTTTCAGATCTACCCTTCAGGTTTTCCTATTCCTCCAAATGATAGATAACTGAGGTCAAAATCTGCTCAAGACTGTAAAACTGCTGTTAGAGTCGGGCTTTTAAACCACAACATCACTTCCTCTGAGAAAGACACAACTTATTATTGGTCCTCCCTGCCACACAACGCACAATTTCAAATTGTACAAGAATCCCTGAAACTCAAAATGGAACGTACTAGAAAACGACCTAAAAATATATTTTGAATACAAGCACATATATTACACCGGCTGTGTAAGTTATGCCATATGTCCATGCCTTACAACAGTGCAAATCTTTCAAAAGCACCCGAAAACATTTCTAACGACAGACGGTGATTATACAAAGATCATAGTTAGCATATTGCGTGACACAACTGACTCTGTAACAATCAAGATGATTTATCAACGAGTAAATTAAATAGGTGTTGTTGAATGAGGTTATGTGAAAGGTGAAGATGCATTGCTCAAATTCTGGTTCCCACAGTCTTTGGAGCAGCTTTCAGCGGCTTTGCGTCCAGTCAAATTTGTGCTCCAGTTAAACTCAATGTGTCTGCCTGGCTCAGAAAGCAGGGACAGGAAGGGGTGAAGTGTAGGGGTGTCTGGAAGGGGGGGGGGGGTGATGGAGAATCAAGGAGTGTAAGTGTGTGTGTGTGTGTGTACAGGAGGGGTATAGGTTGTGTGTCTGTGGCTGAGTTAGTTCCTATGAGAAGGCAGTGTCCGTAAGAACATTGATCTAATATGGCGGCGTCCATAAGTCTGTGCAGAAAAGCAGATCAATAAAGTGATCAGTCATTAACAGCCCTGTGAGGTGTGCAGTGTGGGGTGTAGCTGAGTGGGGGGCAGTGCTGTCCTCGAAGGTGGGGTCGAGATGTCGTTTGTGATGTTTTTGCTGGCGATGGCTCAGAAGGCAGTGGTGACGGCGTTTCCCCGCCGGGTGCCCAGACGGAGGATTTCCCTGGGCACCGTGTCCAGCTGCTCGTACGCCAGTCGCCCCTCCTCACCTGCCACAAACACAAGGGTCACCTCTTAAATGATTAGACTCCGTTTGCTCCCTTTTGGCAAATTACACTCAAAATACGAGGAGAAAAGTTAAAGATTAATATTATATCATTTTATAGATAACATTGTTATTGGGAATTCTTTGGGCACAAACATCTGATATTGTGGCAGCTGTTTAGAAAATACAATTTCCGAAATGATGAAGGGATTTGGGAAAGTGTGGCAAAGACCAAGCTGAGCAACATTTGATTTTCCATAAATTTGTTACTGACCAAATGTGAGCAGGGTTTCTATGGCAACATGGCGAAGCTCTTCATCAGCCGAGTCACACAGCGCTACCACGGCCTTGATGCTCTCTGCTGCCTGCAGACGGACAGAAAGACTTTGTGAAGAGGGCACTTGTCAAAGTACAAAGAAGACAAAAAAAAACAATGGGCTGATTTGGAATGATTTCCTTTTTTTAATTAGCATAGCATACCACTGAAAATAAAAAAAAAACAGATTAAATTCGTACCATGCCGTGAACACTATCTGAATAGAATACCTATATGCCAAATGTAACGTACATTGAAAGGACATTTTTGTTGCTGTAATCATTCCTACATGCAACCACCAGGAAGTATCCCTCCACTGAGGGGGGCAAGCAAACACACTGCACGTTTTTGCTCCTAAAGAAGATCGTACTTTTGGAAGACACCCCTCAACTCAGACTGTTGAAGCTTCATATTAGCTTTCTCTGAACTTAAGAATCTTTGAAATAGTATCTCTCAGAAAGAAAGTTAGCCCCAATTGACACAAATGGAGACCTAAACTAGATCCAAATATTCCCAGTATCACACCTGTAGATGATGCAAGAGGCCACTGACCTGCAGACAGCTGAGAGCTGAACAGGCCGCCCTCTGGCTCTGAACTCCAGCCTCTGACAGTGCGTGGGTGTAGCACTCCACTGCCTGTAGAAACCCACATAAACATTCAAACATGGCTGGTGGCATCCGTCAACACAATTTGAAATGCCGTTTGCCTCCGAACACTGGCATTTCTCAAACATAGTCGCTCTCTTTATCACTACTCACTCTGATCCTGAAGTGGGTGTGTGATGCAGACGAGAGGTAGTTGGCTGCTGCCTTGTTGACCTGAGGGTCTTCTGCAGTGAGCAGGGAGGCCAGGGCCCTCAGGGTGCTGTTTCTAGGCCACAAGGATGACACAGGGACCTCCTCCAGCTCCGCTAGACACCGAGAATAATCCTGACTGCATAGAGCCTCAGCAAACATCTCTAAGGATGACACAGACGCATGTCAGAGGTTTAAACATGATGTATCACGTAGAAAGTAAATCATAAATCATAGGGGGCTTTTCTGTACTTCTGACATGACCTTTGCTTCTCATTGATATCTTTGCAGTTTGTCTTTTATTTTTTATCCAGGAATTTTGAAAAGTGTTTAACTCCTATTTAATAACCAAGTTAAAATCTATATATATATATATATATATATATATATATATATATATATATATATATATATATATATATATATATATATATATATATATATATATAAATAAAAGTCCATAGTTTCATTCCTTACTTACAATCAATCATCCATCTACCTTCTATTATGTACAGTTTTGGGGGCTTGTGGAGAGAAAGTCCAAGTAAAAATGTGTTTAATTGATCTGCTCTTGTATAAAAATGTATAAACATATAAACTAAATGGTGTTATGAATAATCATAGTGGAGGAATTGAAATGACTCAATGGCAGAATGGTTGTGAATGTCACCCCTTTGCCTCACCTTCTCTGGCCAGATGCAGGAGGTGTGTCTCCATGTCCAGCACTTCATGTTGTAAGATATAGCTGTGGAACTGAAACACTGTCAGGACATCCTGGTGGAGCTCAGCGGCAGTAGGACTGTGTGCCTCCACCAGATAGCTCCTGTCCACCATCTCGCTCACTACGACGCCAATCACTGGAGAGAAGAGGAAGACGTCTCAAGTCAGAGAAACATTTGCATTATATGGATTTATTAAATACCAACTCTTGTGTTGCCAGATAACTTCTTTTAGCGGCTTTATTTGAACCACGTTATCTTCTGAGCACTTACAATGAACTCATTTCCCCTCAGGGAAAAGTTTAAAACCAAATAAGTGACTCAAGTGCAAACTTTGGCATGTTTGCACAAAGATAAAGTGCCAAAACATAACCTGTGTCAGCGCTGTGTGGGCGTCTCTCCTGCAGCACTGCTGTGTAGCTCTGGCTCATGTGTTTGAACACTCTGTCCAGTGTGGTGTGGAAAAGTCCTGCCGACCCGCTGCACTCTGACCACAGAGTCATCAGCTGTGGGCGCTCTGCGAGGCCCGGGAGAACTGAGAAAAGGACACACCGCAAGGTCAAAAACCTTTCCGTTGCACGGTAATAATCCTTCAGCGAATACTTAAATAATAAAATATAAAATCGGTACAAGATCACTCTACAATGTTGCATGGTAAACACGCAACACACAAACCAAGCAAACTGGTTTTCACTTCTTAGTACCTACCATCTGCAGAGGATGTAATGGCTCCCAGTTTGTCCACACTGAGCTCCGCGAGCTCTTCTAATAGCTGAATCTGTCCAGACAGTTTGAGGAGAATACTGCGACGCTGACACACACCTAACCCACTGGTCAACAGCTGTCATTACAGGAAGGAAAGGAAAAGAGTGTTGCAGTAAATTGTTAATATCAACTTTGACTATTCATTTATCATTCATTCATATGGCAAATGATCCCAGATGTCATTGGGAGCCCGACCTGTATGAGGTGATCACAGTACTGCAGGTGGATGACGATAGCAACGTCCAGGTTCTCGTTTCCGGTGGTGAGCGGCAGGGGGCTTCCTGCCACGCTGTTGCCCACCCCGGTGTCCTCTGTCAGGGCTTCGCTCAGGTGTCCTCTGGCTTCTGGGTGCTGGCCACTGCGAGAGCAATACCCACAGTGATCTACTGTACTTATGAGAAATGGTTTTCAATCAAGACAGTTCAGGCTTTCTGTCCAGTGCCTTCATGAATGAATAGCTCAGCATTCATTTACTTAAAACCAAGCACCAAGAACTTGAAAGACGATATATATCCTACTTCATCTCTGATTGTGGTTTTATACATGTGATACCGCAACAACAGCCTTTTATTTTAATTCTCAGTGCAGACGCTTCTACACAGCAGTTGAACGCCATGAAACAACAACAACAACAACAACATGTACTTGGCGTCAATGTCAGCAAACACAGAGTGCCTTCATGTGTCCGTCTCCCACTCACCCGATCCTTTCTCCGTCGGTATCAAAAAGCGGAGACCTCTGTGGGGGGGTACTGAGAACCATGTTATCGTCTCCAGTATCCTCGTCATCAAAGTCAGAGGTGTTGAGGAAGTCGAAACTCTCCAGGGCACTCTCTACCGTCAGACTGAGGCTGGATGACCGGCTCCTGTGACCCGGCAGACGGCACTGAGAAGGAGGGAGAAGATAGTGGGTCAATAAAAGGTCACCCAGTCTATCCTAGTAACTAAAGTACTCAAAGTGACTAAACTTGTTACTTTTAATTCATGTAGTCATCCATTTATTTTTGCTTTCTAACAAACTTTCTAATGTATTAATATTGTTATTAGAGAGTGGATATTTTTTTTTATATACTGACATCTGGGTCAGATGCAATACAGAAGACAGCCTCTTCTAAATAAAAGCCCCAAGTACTGTGGAAGGTCTGTTTGTTACACAATGACACACCTCTATATGTTCTGATACTTAGTCCACACTCTTTGCATGGCATTTTTTCTGGTTTGATTGATGAGGAAGATTAAGATTTATGGATTGTGTAATATAGTTACTATTGTGGTCCAAGATCCAAGTAAAAAAAATAAATAAATATAAAACATTTGGTTGGAAGTAACATTTCCTGAAAGTACTAGATTTGTTTTCTTCTTATGTTCTTTCCCTTACAAGATATTGTACAAATATAAACTTAGAAGGGGAGCCAGAGAAGGGTTCAGTCACCTTGAGCAGGTCCTCCAGACGCATCACTTCCTGCTCCAGGTCCTGCAGCTCTCGGCAGCGGTGATTCAGAGACTCCAGCCTCATCAGCAGGCTGTGGATGGCCTCCTCCAGGCTGCTCTCCAGGAAAGCCCTGCTCCCCTCTCCCGCCCAGCCCAGATTTCCTCCTCCGTTCGAGGAGCTCCCACTTGGCGGCACAACGTCCAAAGAAGTCAGCCTCTTCACAAGCTGCCTGGTCAGGCTGCCCCCTTCCTCTGTGTCCAGCTCCACAGGTTTCAGTTCGTCAGTGTGGTCTAAGAAAACATCTTCAGGAGCCACCATAGACAGGTGGCCGTCAGAGCAGAGGGACGGGATGGCTGAACCACAGTTGGAGCTAGAATTTCGCTGGGACTCTGTGCGCTCCCACTCAGAGTCCTCTGCCACCTCGGCTTCATCACTGGCGAGGCTGGCACTGGTGCCCCTACTTCCTCGACTACCCGTCTCCCCATCTTCTTCGTCGTACTCCTCTTCCTCCTCCTCCTCCTCCTCCTCCACTAAATGCTCCTCAGCGATGGAGTCCTCCCTTGTTGGGAGGATTTGTGTAGGTGACGGGTCTATTTCTGGAGGGGTGACTGTGATCTCAGGGTTGGACTGGCCTGGGGAGTGGGTGCTCGGTGCGGGGCTGGGCGTGGAACCAGAGGTGTCCGAAAAGGTGAAGGAGAGTCGCTTACACTCGGCCACTCCGCAGCCCCCGTTCTCAAAGACATCATCTGGTAAAGTGGACTGACAGAAGAGACAGAGCAGTAAATATGTGTCACAATAACGACGGAAGATTAAAGCTACAGTTGACCATGTGAATGCTCCAGGCGCTTGTTTTTGGCTCAACTGCTTTCACCATGGGTGGCTGAGTCACCAGCTTTCTTACAGCTGAACAGTACACTAAAATATATTTCTCAATACATTTGAGGTGAGAAATAGGCAATGCATTAACACAATCTTGATTTGTATTTGATCAACGCTGCCTGGTTTGACAGTTTGAGCCGAGGTTTTGACCCCTGCATCAGAGACTCCACTCTTAGGATTGTTTTTCTTCGGGCACAGTGGAATATTGCAAATGTCATCAGGAGCACAAAAACAAAAAAAGGTAGAGGAACCTGATAGTTTCACAGAACATCTGTCTCGTTCACTATTGTCAGGATATAGTGACAATTAGATTTTTGTAATTAAAAAGATACCAACTGTAGCTTTAAGACTGTGAGAAAGCTTGAAATCAGTGCATGTAAGATTAAAAAGTACAAGAGAAAGCTCTCGAGTGGAAAAAGAGATGTCCACTCTAACTCTCCTCTTCTTTCTAAATTCTTGTCTCTTCAACCAAGACAAAGTAAGCTAAATCGGAGTAGAAAAACCACAGAAGAGCACGTGCAAATAAACATGCAAAAAGCCACACATTGCATTCTGCAGCTCACAGAAGAGGACTGGACAAGCCCAAGTGTGTCCACTTAGCAGAGGAACACAGTGCATCCCCATCAATGAGGTAGGGAGCACAAAAAGGTTGAGGGGCCGCAACACACTCACATAGACCTCCAGACTGGATTTGGGCCTTGGCCGTAGTGAGGCCAGGTCACCAAACGAGCGACTGAGCCTTAACTTCTCTAGCAGGGTGTCTCGGAGCATGTGCAGGAAGGAGAGGCGCTGGCGCTCCACGGGATATGGCCGCCACTTCTTCACACAATGCACGCAGGCAAATAGGACAAGGTGTTGGGTATTTGAGTGAGGGCAGGGGGGTGAGATGCAGGAGGGATGGATAAACATGTAGTGGGACAGAGTGTGGGTAAGGGGTTTTGATGTGGAAATGCAAAGGAGAGGAGGATAGCAAGGAAATGGGTGAGGGTTAGTTTAGGGGTAGCACTGACATTGCTCACATAAGCATGATGCATCAACAGAAAAAATGTGTGCAATATATCATGGGGCCACGATAAGATATGCTCAGGGGGTAGACAGGTTAGTGTGCTGGCACTATGGAGGAGTAAAAGACAAAAGGCATCTCTTTCCCTACAATTGACCCGTTTTTTTTCTCATCTGTTCTCAGCTCTACAACCACTTCTGTTTCCCAGCACACTAATGAAGATAAAGGAGGTTTGTGTGTTGGACTCACAAAGAAGGAGGTGTCCTGGAAAGTGGGGGTTTCCGGCGTGCCCTGGCTGTAGACTGACACTCGTCTCTGGAGTGCTGTGGCTTTGCTCACATTACCAGACGACAAAGTCAGGTCCTCGACATCGAAGGGGCTGAGGGGTGGGTCAAAAACACAACTCTTATGATTTATTTATGACTTCCTGCATGTACTGTATATATGATCTCATTCATTTGGTTATATCACAAAGGAGGATTATTTTGCTTCGTTAACTTCATGTGACTTGTAACGACCATGTTTCTCCACCAGATGGGAGAGAAGCACAACTAATGTTGACTGAATTTAAAGCAACCACACTAATAACAGTTACTGTCGGTGTTTACAGTGGTAACTTAACATAAGCAGAGTCATTATCATGAGTTGCACATTTATGAGATATGATCATAGTGTAATAACTAGTTCAAAGACTACAAACTCAATGTTTATCGCAAAACATTTCATGAACTAAAAACAAAATGACATTTCATTGAAACTTTAGTGGACTGAGCATGAAATTAAATTAAATGAATACCATGGAATAATAACAAAATCATCAGGTAATCTAAGACTTTATCTATCTCAATATATATTATGTATTCTCATTATGCACTGCCCTTTTATACACACAATATCCACATCCAGAATCGAAATTATTCTGGATGTGTTCACATCTCACTGGGATTCATTCAAGGACCATCACATTATTTTGTTGACTTGAATGAAACTGTCCTGCTGAAGTTTACCCTTAATGACTATAAAGCAACAAACCTATTGGAAAAAACTACACAACACTGACGAACAACATAAATAAGCAACTGCTTGCTGTACGTATGAGTCAACTTACTACCACGTGACCTCCAGGTTGAGTTTGATGGTCCCCAGGTCGTTGATGTCCACAGCCACCACCTGAGGCATGGCAGTGAAGAGCTCCTTGGTCTCACAGATCACGCTGCCCACCAGCATGTGAGAGGCCAGTCCCTTCAGCTCCGTCACCTGATTGAGGCCAAAGACAACATGTATTTACAACTCAGGTCAAGAAAACGATAAATGAAACCAACAAACTAACACATTGACTGAACACCTGATTTCTACATAGTTGTTTTCTTTACCCTGCACCGTGTTGATTAACTGAAGGTTAAAGCTAGCCTATCTGGATTTCCTCCGTACCTTGATGTTGATGAGGTCAGTGATGAGAGGCATGAAGACCATCTCGTCTCCATCCCAACTCTGTCTGGAGTTCACTTCAATTCTTCCCTTCAGCTTCCAGCGCTGGCGACCGTACCGCATGAAGATCTGAAGGAAGGAAAGGATGGGACGGCATTGTAAAAACAGAAAGAAGTAAGCCTCATAGCATATAATCTATAGCAGTGTTTTTCAATAACAATATATTTTATCATGGAAAATACCAAACGTAGTTCTTTACTTGAACTTAAAGTATTAATTGTCGTGTCCTAACTCTTAACTAACATTCCTGTGTTGCATACAAAAAAGAAGGTCTTGCCTCATACTGGTCTCCAGGACAGAGCCTTGCAAAGCCTGCCAAACCTGTCGGAAAGAGGATATTGATTTAAAAACAACATTTGGACCGGATAATGAAAAATCTGTTCGCTTTTAGTTGACTTTTAGCAGAGTGGGTTACAATGTAGCTGTTCAGTGTCTTCATCCCAGTACACAAGGCCGGAATGAACATGTTACAGCACAAGACTTTTCCCGCACAGTCAATATTGATGCTCAATACAGTATGTAGGTGGTGTCGTGAATATAATATAATATAAATCACCAGAAACCTTCTTGTAAACATCAGTGGATTAATGTCTCTTATTCCAGAAATCAAGATCAGTATGCGAGTCGTTTACTTGACATTTTTTCTCACCTTTCATTTTGATATGAAACTCGCCGAGCAAGTTCTCCAGTTCGCTCTCGAACGTGCTCATGTTCTGGAGAAGACAGATAATACTAATCACATAAACAGCTCATTGTTCCGCAAGTCAAGAACAACAATAGCAATCAAGTTATCGACATACTTTGACAGACAGTCGACACAATACTGCAGAGGAGTCAGGAGAGCTGGTGTAAGCCCTCTGGACAGAGGATGACAGGTAGGTGTGTGTGTGTAGGTGTGTAGGGGTGTAGGGGTGTGTGTGCGCGCGCGTGCGCGTGTTTAGGGTTTAAAAAGGTAATTTTATGTATTGACAATGTAAGCAGTATTCTGTAATATATATTAAAGTATATTGTATTGCATATCTGTGCCTGTTGCTGTAATGAGCACATCCAATAATTTAATTTCGGCCAAAATGTCTGCCTACCTGCACGAATTCAGCCTGTGCATTCATTGATCGTCCAAGGAGCCTTACGCAAGCTGTGAAAACTACCAATAACCATGTTTGTTTTTTTCTATTCATAATGATAATTTAACATTCATAACTATAATCTTACATTCATAATGCTAAGTTTGGGGGAGTGGCTTTTTAGGGACTTAAGGAGCTTGTGCTTCTAGCTACTTTCATTGGAAAAGAGTCTGCAACACTGGGCTGATTTTTCCAAGCTTCAATAAGCATTTCCATGCAAACTCCCCAGTAGAATGTGCTGCTCGATGCCAGTACCTCAGTGTACTCCTTATAGCGGCGGTTGACCTCTGCGATGCTCTCTTTGGTGCCTTTAGTGGAGGGAGAGGAGGAGAAGGCCTGCTTCATCCGACTGGCACCGTCCCTCAGACGGCTCTGAATGCAGAAGGCCTCATACAGCTCATCCACCTGAAAGCACAAAGAGTCCCTCCATCTTTAATAAATGTTCCACTGGGACAAGCATGCATTCGTACACATGCAAACTTTCACGTTCATTAGCTTACAAACACACAAAAGAGAAACTTCTGCACTAATTAAAAAGGACTTTGAAGTTTGAAACCCTCCATACGTAAAACATCAAAACATCCCTGGGCAGGAGGCAAACTCCCCAAAAAACTTCCAACTAACAACTGCCATCTAAATTATTCTGGATGTGTTCACATCTCACTGGGATTCATTCAAGGATGCACAGCAGGGCCTGAGCAGTAGTCAGAAACATTTATCAACGGGTCCTCAACAACAGCAGAAATAGGCATTATTGAGAATTAAAATATGGGTTAAATAACAGAACAAACTGTGACTGAGAAGACTATTTTACAATGTTCATATTCAGGAAAAGAGTAAGAGACTGCAAAAGGTAGAACCTATGAAAGGCTTGAAGATAAATGGAGACAAATTTAGAGAGGAAAATCATCAAGTGAGACAAGACAGACGGACAGATATAAACGGAGTAGAAGAGAGTCCTCAACTGAGGAGATACAGCTGGTATGCATCAGTGTAACTGTATTGTGCGACCCCAGTGGGACACTCCCAAAAGGGGGAAGGGGGGGGGGGGGGGGGGGGGGGGGACAACAACAGACGGCGTTTAGAGCTCATTTAGAGACGTCTGCCTGACTTCAGTTTGCAGCACCAGCCTGATCAAACCCAAAGCCACGGAGAAGGAACGACTCCATCGGCATCCTGCTGCCTTACTGTGAGCTGAAAAGTTTGAGTTTTAACTGGAATTAAGTCATCAGAACCAGATGACGTTATAACTACAGCAGTAATAGTTGTATTGAGTTTAAAATGGTGAAACATTTACTTTTCTGGAAAACCAAAGGGGATGGAGCGTGTGTGGTCTGAACCTCCTTCTGTTTACATGGATCGTGGTTCTCTCAATCATGGTCCAATGCCTACTATTCATAACTCTGTACACATGACATATATTGCTTCTGTCCATCCGGGGAGAGGGATCCTCCTCTGTTGCTCTCCTGAAGGTTTCTTCCCGGTGAAAGTTTTTCTGTTTTTTGGGAGAGTTTTTCCTGATCCGATGTGAGGTCCTGGGACATTGATGTCGTATGTGTACAGATTGTAAAGCCCTGAGGCAAATTTGTAATTTGTGATTCTGGGCTATACAAAATGAACTGAATTGAACTCTGTAGGCCACATTCAGGTAATTAAAAAAAAAAAAAATATCTATAAATAAAAGTATTCATGCATTTACTTTATTATTTTCAATTTGGTTTTCTCTTTATTTTAGCATATTTCAGGATTTCCTCCCAAAAAATGGAAAGCGAGATATGTCATTCAGAACTAGATATTAACCTCATGCTTGTGCTAGTGGAAAAGTCAGGGGGATCAACAAAATTGGCAGGATTCATCCTCAGGAAATCACGAGGTAATCCATTTAATATCTTTTTTTAATTTGCTGAGTCACTCATTTATTTCTCCCTGAAACCACAATTTACAGTCCAGATTGTCAGCATCCTGTCTGTCTGATTTCCTGCCTTCCCGACTTCACATATGATCGGAGTGGCAACCGGGCAAAACAAAACACCTCTGGTGAGTCTCATCAAAGGGAAATATTTCAGCATGCCTGACTAGAGTGCTGAAATATTGATGCCTTGCGCTCTTTATGGCACTCATTAGGGAGAAGCGGTAGAAAATGGGCCATTCCGGCTCCTGCCATCCTCACAGCTTCTCTGAGTGTTTGTTTGTGTATCTTTGTGCGGACTCTGTGACTGTGTGTATGTGGACATGTTTACATGTGTACAGAGAGCATGTTGTTGTTGTTGTTGGGCACATGAGGGGTTATGGTAGGAAGTGAAAGTGGGATGCTTGTGTTCTTTGGGAGGGGTCATTTAACCCGATGACGTCATACTTATGTGGGAACAAATACATACAGACAGCACCCACCCCAATCCCACCATCTCCACCTCAAACCAACCAGCCCCCTCAGCACCCCCACCCACGACTGGGACCCAGCCCCGTCTGTCTGTGGTATGTGGTGCATGCGGCGGGGCTGCAGCAGCTGAGCTAGCAATGAAATAACCTCCAACCACAACTGTTATTCTCAGCTCTCAGATTCGAGCGGAGCTGATTCCGAACCATCAATCGACAGCTTTAAAAACTTGTTTGTTTGGAACAAAACAAGGAAAAACATGAGAAGCAAACGTTATTTTTAGTTGTGGATGAAGCTGAGCTGAAGTCAAAAGAGACATGATTCATATGTGAAGAACTTTAGCACCGATTATATCAAGAAATACTTCATTATTGTAAACACACAAATGAGTAGACATCTAGAAAGAGGTTATTCATTCGGGTAAAATTATGTGTCACAAAATTGTGCTTTCACAAACTGGGGCTGATGAATAGCAATCATTTTTTCTCTGGCAATCAGTAATCATATCATTATAAGCTAATTAAGCTCATTTTTGTCCCGAATTACAATCGCCCCTTGCTGCCTTCAAGGAAATGTTCTTGTGAAGGTCAGCCAAGCTCCACTCGATGGACGGCCCTCAGCATATTGCTACACCTCGGGCGCATTTCACCCCAGAAAACCCCCCCCAAAAAAAACATTAAAGGCAAAACACAAACAAAGACAACACAGAAACTTCAAAATAGGCAGACGGATAAAACACGCAATAACCAGAACACACGTCAACATATAATACATGTCTAGTACAGGTATGCCATGTTTAGCATACACTTCTTTTAATGCTGACTTTTTGTATTATTGAAGAAATGCTTTAGATGGATCTAAAGTATCAAATAGAATAAATAGGTGTCAGCTATTCTTTTTACATGTATTGTTATCTAATATTTTGTATTTTGGGACAAAGCAGTCACCTTTCCCTCCTTTGACTTGTGATGGATATTTAGACTAAGAAATTTGGCAGGAAATCCCAAAAAATATCTACAATCTATGTACAACTTTATACTCATAACCTTTATAATATAAATAATTGAATTGTTTGGTCACATTCGTTCTGAAACAATAGCAATCATTTTACAAACAAGAATAAAAAATCATCCCATAAAAACTTCATCAGAACCCTCTTAATTAACTCTTACCAGATGTGAACGGATATTAAATGCAAATGTATTCTACATTGAGTCATATTGGACACAGAGTCCCCGTATTAATTATAGCCATGAAAAAACCTGAATGGCTCAGAGACCCAGTGAAGGATTACAGGAAAATCTTTATTGGAGAATCAATTATGCCAAGGGTGAGGGTAACATTGTGTTCACATTTATGAAGGGTGAAGTATCCATTTTGACTTCTGAGTTAATGCTTGTAAATTCACTATATAATAATACTTTTTGGTGGGTTTGTATGAAGCATCGTTTAGAGTTATAAAGGATTAACTCTGTATTGACTGTATATCTGACTGTAAACTGTGGGATTTTAAATATGAGCAGTACATCTTTAGGATATGGCGAGAATCCTCTTAAAATGAGGCCATTATCCTGGATTGTGGGATGTGAGGTGTACACACGCACGCACAAACACACTTACTGCCAGAGGGCTAGTGATTATAAGCAGATTAAAACAGGCGGGCTGCATCAAACACACAAGCCCGTCTCTGGGGAACTGTGTGTGTGTGTCTAGATTAGCATTCAAGGGAAGAGGTGAAAGCAAAAACACATTATATTAAAAATAATCACATGCAAAGTATTTACACTCATTCTGGATTGAATTTGGCATGATTAACACATAAACACACTTTCTCCCTTTCTCTCCTGGGGGAAGAGGAGGTGCCTGGCAGCTGCTCTTCTCACCTTCAATCTCTGTCACTCATCTCCTTAATGATGCCCTGCTGAAACTAGCAACCATGCAACACACACACCCCTATCCCATGCAGGATATCGTTGGAGTTGTATTGGGCCACCTGCTTCTTCCATGTGTGCCAATTACTGCTCGGACATCTGCAGGCAGCCAGGAGCCCGAGTAGGAACAAAAGACCGGGCTGATGTGTGTGTATGTCTCACACACACACACACACAACATTTTTATGGTCCACATTTTTAAGCTGTGTGTGGCAAATAGCCATTTACGGGGCATGCAGGGGCCATCAAGCTGACTTCACAATGGCATTATGGTTTTGAATTAATCAAGCATGCATTTCCTCTTCCCTACTCAAGGTGCAAGATTCAGGATTGGGAGCATTGCGGTTCCCTCTCAACGTGTCGACGGAGACCAGCAGCTAACGGTGCAAACCTGAGGAGAGTGCAGCCAGAGCCAATACAGTTTACCTCGGGTGAAACCGGAGTGTGGGTGCAACACCCAGCATCACACTTAAATAACAGTAAATCATACCGCCTGTTGTTCAGTAATGACAGGGGAGAAACTTGTTTAAATAATGACAAAGAATTTGCAACGATTTGTTACATTTACACCATTTCATTTCCATCCAATAACCTGCACAAAGTCAGAGAGTCAATGAAAAGAGAAGGTTTTGGAAAAGAAGCGCTGGTCCACATTTAGAATGAAAGGGCGAGCTAGATTTAACTCACTTTTTTTTTGTTACGCTTTGGCTTTTTATTTGCCTGAAGATAAATCAGTCACCTCAAATATTTACAAGTGCATTCAAATCTATTTTTGCACAAGCCTGAAAGAACAGAAGAGCTTCAGAGTAATGATGGATGCTAAGTAGAAGGGCTTTGAGTGTGCGTTTGTTTCAACTGCATCCTGTGACAACCTCACAAGACAGAACGAGCATTGTATGCTTGTGTTTCCTCTTTGTTATCAAGGCCAAAGTGGAGCATTCAGGCAGATACATTTTCTGAGTTTCTAAGACCTATTTTCAAATGACTCATCAGACCCTTATTCTATATTCCCTCTCGTTCTTCTTAAAGGACCCTGACAATCACTTCTCACTGCAGCCTATAACTGGCCTGACCCAGATTCACTGTTGTCTTCAACTCTTCAACAAATCTGTCCATGGACCGTCTTTGTCTCCTTTCGTATAGTTCTGGACATGTGCTTGCTTATGGACATCTGATGGTGAGTATGTATAGTCTGAGGACATATGTGAAAATGAATGTTAAGGTCACCCAATACCTGGTTTCTCAGGACTACAAAGGCTTCGTTTTCGGGTAGCCATGGTTACTTTCGGAGCTGCTCTGTTGTTTGAGTGTGTATTCTGATTGCCTGCTGTCACGTCAGATTTGACGCACAGCGAGGGAGACTATTACAGGACTACAATACCGGGATGTGGATGTGCTTCATAACATTGTAGGGGAATAATGTCCCAAATAGGCAACCAGGGAGGAGACTACAAAGGAGGATACAGGAAAAGAAAACTTTCCCTACCCGGAGACCTCAACCATCAAAACAGCTGAAAACGTCCCTATTGCATCAACACATGAACCAGAGAAGAGCAGGAACAGCACTCAAACCTTTCAGCAAAAATCCTTCCTGAAGCCAACTGGACAAAGTCAGTGAAACATGGAGTAAAAACTCAACATAAAGTGAGGAAATTATTAGTTTATCAGAATGACAAAATTCTTAATTTGGTTTCTTCCTGGGAGTTAGATGAGGAAGCCTGACAGCATATGAAGCAACAGCCCACACCTGCTTATCTTAGCTTAGCATTAAGACTGAAATCCCAGGGAATGAGCCAAGTCATGCTTAGATAAGCTAACCAGCTGCTGTAGCTTCATACATAACGGTCAGATATGAGAGTGAACTTCTGAACTATAGAGGAAGCAAATAAGCGCATTTTTCAAATTGTCAAACTAAGAAATATGTCCCATTATTGGGGTTTTATGAGTGACTGTGTTGGTGTTATGTGGAGAGGCTTAAGTGAATCAGGTATTGAGATATGAAATCTTAAACAGCACTTGATGGATAGCTGAAAGTATAGTAAAGTATAGTGAAGCTGACTAAAGACACAGAAGAGAACCCCAAACAACTTGTGATGGATATATTTTAAACATGGGCTAATATCAATCCCTCACATCAGTTCTTACCTTGCTCATGTGAAACTCCAGGCGTCTCATGTACCTTTCGATGGTTTTGATTTGCTGCAGAAAGACAGACACAGACCAATAATTTACTAGTGCCCACATCTGGTTTAAAACTGTAAACATAATGATTTGTTTGTCCACACCGCATGACATGATGAGAGATACAGCTTTGCATAAAAAAGACATGTGTGATCATTAAATGTTCGTCACACATTGTCAAAGTGTTTATCTGAATAGTATTTGTTATTTTTACCTAAAAATATCTAAATGTATCTCTCAAGCGGTTTCTCCTGTCCCATCACATACTTTCTCTCATAATCTTTCCTGCATTATTCCTCGATCCCTTCAACTACTCACTTCCTCCCTCATTTCTTCGGCTTTTAGCAATTTGTTCCCCTTCCATCGTCTCTTTTTATTCAACATCAAAGATTCCCCTCAGCACACGCCAAACTTGGAGCAGTTGTTACAGAAAGACCTTCCCCTCCATCAACTTACCTTGTCAAGATCGTAGAGCACTCCCTGGAGAGAAACACACACACACACACACACACACACACACACACACACACACACACACACACACACACACACACACACACACACACACACACACACACACACACACACACACACACACACACACACACACACACACACACACACACACACACACACACACACACACACACACACACACACACACACACACACACACACACACACACACACACACACACACACACACACACACACACACACACACACACACACACACACACACACACACACACACACACACACACACACACAGTTAGTACAGAAGGCAGAGCTGAAGCCGCTTAAAAAATGCAAAGCCGACTATAGTTGTCTGGCATCAAGAAAGATCCTGTTAAACACTCTTTCCACTCGCAGCCTTGATTCTGTATCTGTACAATATGTGTGCGTGTACATTGTAGCAAATCAAAGTGTGTTCACCATGTGTGAATATGTGATATTTAAGTCGATGGATTAGTGTTGTACGTAATGCGGGATCAAAATAAAAACAGAGCGGAGATCTGAAGTGATCCCAGCTGCCAAAACGTGTGTTCTCACTGCTTTTTAGTGAGATAAAAGCTACAGCAAGTATACATGATGGAACAATGTATGTTGGCCTTTAAATAAATAGTTTGACATTTTAGGAAATGTGCTCATCTGTTCTTTACTGAGACTAAAATGCAATTTCATGCATAAGTGAATATTTAACTAGAGTAAGAAGACGATTAGCTTATTGATTTGAATAGCATCTCCACAAACAGGGGAAAACAACTTGGCTCTGTTCAAAAGTAAAAAAGCACCTCTAAAACTTCATTTTTATTTGTACAATTAAATATTTGTATTATATAAACAATCAAGCTACTACTTGTTATTTGGTGAGCTTTAGACGTGCCTTTAGATGAGCAGTATCTGCATCTTCAGTCTTTATGCTAAGCTACGCTAAGTGGCTCCTGGCTTTAACTTAATATTCTCAGCACAGCCTTGAGAGTCTTGTTGATCACACTCTTGACAAGAAGGTGATGAAGCATGTTTCCTGAAATGTCCTTTAAGATGTGGGTAAGGCGGGACTGCACTGTTGCTTGTGTGTAATATAATGTACGGTAGCTTCTCACCAGGCGAGAGTTTCTCTTCATGTCTTTCATCAGACAAATGAGTTTGTCCAGCTCTGTTTGATGAACTTCAAGATACTCACTACGGGACAATGAAGGAAAACACTCAACACATTTAAATACATTGAACTTTGTCAATCTCTGCATTAATAATCAATGTACCTATATAATGAAGGCAATACAAACACATTGGTACATAAACAATTGTGCAGTTATTTAAATAAACGAGTCAGAAAAATCAGGCAGTAAATGTACAAATTAAAAGAAACAGATTATGTACCGAGACTCTTCTCTCACAAGCAAAAACAAATGATTACTCTGGATCCTTTGATTAGTTCATGTATTGAAAGGGAAGACATTTTCATTGCTTGACTGAGTGATGTGTACGATTACACAGTATAAGTGTACTCACTCCAGGCCTTGTTTGAGTGCGTTGTAAACTTCCTCCACTCTTTTGGGCTGCGGCTCTCTGGAGCTGCTGCCTCCCTTGTGCCCCGACGGGTGGGGCTTCTTTGGCTTCGACTGAGGCTTCTTCTGCACCGCTGAGTTCCCCATGAAAGAGTTACACCTACACACACACACACACACATTAGAGAGTGCAAAAGAGGGCCCCCTGTGTGCAGGAATTTTCTTAATCTTGTGTGCAATGGTGTAAAAAGAGCAGAGATTTTGAATTACGGTGTAACAAAGACCATTACATCTCATATTACATACTTAGCATGGGATTTCCACAGTATTTCAGATAACCAGTCCTGCAGTTGCCTATAATAATGTAGCGTTAGATGAGATTTTGGTATTATTACAGCATCCTGCTTTGTTTAAGCACGAATTCGTCTCATGTGTCTGATGGAAAGGGCTCGCCGAGTCTCTTCGCATCGAGGTTACACAAGAATGACGCTGTCAGCCTACATATCATATCAAAAACCTGTCAAACATCATAACCTCAGAGGTGAACGTCTTCATCACAGCGGTGTGCTAAATCACAAGTGTGCGCATATATATATATATATATATATATATATATATATATATATATATATATATATATATATATATATATATATATCTGGGAACACATGTAAACATGTGCTTTTCACCCCCACCACTGTGTGTTTGACCTGTGAGGATGCTATTCATCTTCTGCTGGAGTGAACTTACAAACACACTGAGGCACAATCACACTCCCGGCAATCAGTGACATTCAGTGCTCTTCACCCTCTTCCCCACAGACAGTGTGACCTAGTCAAGGGGGGAAGTCAACAAATGTGGATAGAGTAAAATAGAGTTTATTCGTTGATATACAAGCTCCCTTAAATGGTATCGTTTGTGTACAAAAGGGATGCAACCAACTAGAGATGCACCAATACCGACATTGCATATTGGTCCGATACCAAATCTGGTATTATGAAAATGTGTCAATCTGGTATCCGATACCATTAATTTAATTAATTATATCTACAAATTAATGTAATATTTTTTTACAATATCAAGAAAGCAATGTTTAAGTCAAGCCTGATATTATTGCCTTAGGCATAAAAGAATGATCCCAGTCACTTCCACACAGTGAAGCATTCAGCTTAAGAATTAAAACACTGGTATTGGATCACTACTCGGTATCGGATGATACCCAAAGCCCAGGAATTAGTATCAGAAGTAAAAAACGGTGGATGGGTGCATCCCATTTTATTACTTTTCTATTTTTTGGAGAGAAACTTGAATGAGTAAAGTTTTTACAGATTTTTTTGCAACCACACACACATATATATTAGAGAGGGAATTCTCATTATTTATTTTCTCATCATTTAAAGTGTGTGTTATGCAAATGTCCACCATGTATAAAAAATAAAGTAAAAGGATAATTTGTAACTATTTGCACTGAATTCAGGATGATTTGAATAATTTTTGTCTCATTTTATTACTTAGAAAGAAAATCAGAAATCGACAGGTCAAACTTTTATGAAATTGCCCTAGACAATTGCAGTCGGTACATCTCTAATTGTCATAATTAATGTATCTTTATTTAGTTTGGACTACAAAACATCAGACAACTTAGAGCCAAAGGTGATAAACACCAAATACACACCATTATTAAATAAATATAACATGTTGTCATACAAAACAGAGAAAAGCAGCCACTTCACATTTAAGGCAAATGTTTAGCATTTTTGCTTGATATATCACTGAAATTAATTTGTTTGTTGATTGAGAGCTTCATAAATGATTTCAGAACCATAAGCCTAGCTTTTATGCTTAAATAAAGAAAAAAAACAGCCCATTCTTCTCCACAATAACCACCTCACGTCAACCTATTCTAGGTCACACTCATCTTTCATGCACAGCTCAGCTTTTAAAACCTGTAAAGATTTGGCTGACAAATGACAATTACCCTGGACTCAATGAAACTGATGAAATTCCAGCGCTCGACAAGTTGGAACGTGCCACGTCTTGCCTCTTGCCAGGGAACGCAACACAAGTTAAGCTGAGCTTCCACAAATGTAGGGCACGACTGAATGAGAGCGCTGCGTAGCCTTGGGGTCACTGTAGAAGGGTCTCTTGGCAGGAAACCCACATATACATAGACGACAACACAATTCCATACCGACTGATAATTTTCACACACACACACACACACACACACACACACACACACACACACACACACACACACACACACACACACACACACACACACACACACACACACACACACACACACACACACACACACACACACACACACACACACACACACACACACACACACACACACACACACACACACACACACACACACACACACACACACACACACACACACACACACACACACACACACACACACACACACACACACACACACACACACACACACACATAACAAGGAATACACTCCAGTGGCCTCAGAAGCCACATCTTTGCAGCTTTCTACCTCGCTCATTATCAGAATGGTAAACTTATCAGTCGCCCACACCCCAGAGTCATTCCAACCAATTACCCCATTCCCCGAGAAAAGAGGGGGAACAGCATCTTCAAATAGGTTCTTTCAGCAGGACCAGTGACTAATGAAGAGAACCAGACATCGACAGCCTAAAGAGAGTAAGGGATTCTTTCTGCGGGCTTTGTCATGTGACAACTGAGTGAGAGCCGTCAGAGATGAGTCAAAGAGGCAGGAACACAGATAAAATGTGAAATAGAACTTTAGCGAGCTCCAACTTCTCATCACCAGCTTTTGGCTATGAATGAAACGATCTTCAGGAGTTAGCTGTGTGGTTATGCAACAGAGTGCTGATCACCCCTTTAAAATCACAAGACTTGCTGTGGCTCGCTGAACCTAGATTGGCACCAGATTGAGTTATTCAATTCCTTCTTTGTCTAAGTTTAAATCTGTCTGGTTACAAGGATAACACATTTTATACTAAAGTGGGGAGCAAATAAAAGTTTTGTAGGCCTTTCTAAAAATGTTGAGGATATTCTCGTTGTCCGTTCTACATGGTTATGTAGGCAGACATTCAACTGATTACATAAAGGCAAAATATTGGTTAAAAACTAAAAATTTCCAAGAAATGAGGTGCTGCCATTTTTTTAAAGTCCTGTATTTTGGTTTTAACATCATCCTTTTTCATGTTTCTTAGATCAACATCTCAAATCACAGATAATAGTATATTATGTAAATGAATAAACGCCAGGGAAATTACTATAGTTTACTGGCTGAAATCAGAAGACTTAAGTAAAAAAGAAAAAAAAAGAAAAGCAAGATTTACCAAAGACTGTCTCACTATCCTTAACCCTAAACGGTCAGAAAATGCTGGTAATGATTTGATCAGGGTTATCTAGATTTGGGTTTTCAAAGTTCACACTTGTTGACAGAAAGCGTCAGTAAAAAGGAGGTGTGAGATTTGAAACATGTGTGCAGGGATGGTCTAATTCAAAGTTGGATCCAACATCTTTTGAGGATGAGTCTTCTGCTTTGATTGTAATCCGTCTCTTGCAACTCCCCAAACGTTATACTATACTAAAATCAGTGCGATACCCCTTTATGAATCAATCTGACACCCTGACTTCAATTGTCATTTCAGAGATGAGTGACATCAGCATACCAACCGTTTAAAAGACTCACCGAGAACGTCGTTCCTGTAGCGTGCTAAACCCGGCGAAGGACTGACTCCGGATTATACCATTGGGCCCTCCAGGGGAGTGGGTGCCGGCCGCCATGATCTCTGGGACGCGGGACGACACTCCTGGAGAAAAGGAAGACACACAAATCCATTACAAACAAATCTATTGACAATATTTGGACGCCCAGTGATGGATTCAGGGTCAGTAGAAGATCATGGGTACAACAAAAGCATGCCCTGAACTCAATTAACACCCACACTTAGTCAACAGAAGGTTATTCAGTGTGGAGGGAGCATTATGCAATGCAGGACAAAGTAGGTGCTGTTGGTGAAGCTCACCATGTGCGATGTGGCCGAGCAGCATTCAGAGCCTGCACTAACATGTCTCAGCTACTTGGGCCCATCGGTGCAAACATATTTCAACTGTTACCGTTTTCCTCAAGCAGGTGTCACAAAACTTGTCACTTTCCTAAATCCATACTTTCTACCTGAACTAAGAGGTTGGACTCTAAATGTGGCACAAGTAGAAGTCACTGAGCATTGCACCACAGATCTGTTTTAAAAAAGCCACTTTGCCTTCTAGAAAATCAAATGTACGCGTTTCCAGGAAAAAAACAATTCAGATGGCTGAGTTAGCTAATCAGCTTCTCATATAGTTAAAACATCTTTTATCACTGCGTCTATATTTAGCAGCAGCTGCATGTCAGATTTCATCTTTTTTTTAAGATGTGGAATGCAGCTTGGTTCGTGTGAACAGGCTGAAAATAGACAAACGTCCATGTATAGCTGTCAGATAATGATGAAGCAGAGATGAAGTGCCCAGAGAGATGATTGAATCACAGTTTTAGATAGCATGGTGAGGTTTTGTCCAGATTATGTTGCAGATGGCAGCAGGTTGGCATTTAATCTCAAAAGGGCAGTTCAATGAATAACGGTTTCATATCAGACAAAGCAGAGATGCACCATTCTGCTGCAGTTTTGTGAACAATACTGACCTTATTAAGCAGGTCAGGTGTCAGCCAGACATGACCCATCAACAGTAAATACTGTTTATTTGTCAATGTCATTATTAAATTCAGTGTTTCCACTATCAGTTACATTCATTGAGTCACAGCAAGCTGTCAGTGTCAAATTCAGAGCTGGAAATCCTGAATGAAAAACTGTATTTCAATTTACCAACATACTGACCCCAACATAAATAGTGATGACTGTATCGAGTGTTAATCAGTATTACTACACAACCGAGCTAAAAAGGAAAAGTAGGGTGAATACACAAATGCCGGGAGGAGAGAGACATATTTGTCAGATCAAATTAAACTCCACTGACGAGCAGCGGAATCAGCCTGTGAAGTCTCCGTGTTCAGCTCCCTCTCCCGTGAGCCTGCTTCTCTTCCTCGCACAAACAAGATAAGCAGTCCCGCAGCGTTACCAGTTAAACAACTTAAGCGACTTTTTTTGTCAATTTGTGTGTGACTGTTTGTGGGGCCTTGTGTTTGTACATGCCATGTTTCTTTATCAACTGACCCATCTATCTCTTTCTCCAGAGGACAGACAATCCCTGTGTGGAGCTCATTTTGTCTTACAAATGAACGCACACACACGCACACCTCAGAGCTACAAGCCATTGAGCACAGACAAAGACCCGGCCCGAGGAAAGACTAGAGCCTTGTTTTGGGGGACAATAGAACGGTGAGCCCGATACTGTTGAGGCTATTAATAGAAGCTTTAATCTGACCGCTGTGACTCAGTACGTTAACATCAGGACCAACGGCTGGATCAATGCTTTGGCTTACAACAGCCTAGCCTGTTTTCATTGGTTAGATGTAACCACAAATATATCTTCTACAGACTGGATTATTATGTAATATTCTTTTGAATTAATTTCAAGTTGTAGGATAATCACAACTTGTGCAATGCGATATGGTTGAAATAAATCACAATTACGGCTGCAGAAATAGATATTCTTTATACTAATTGTCAGATTTTAGTCATAACTTAGCTCAGAATTGTTCATTTGGACAAGTAGATAGAAATTTGCCAGATAAATGTTGTCTGATGGCAATAATCATTCAATCAATTAATGCTTGGCCTAAACACAGGCGGTAGCAGGCGAAAGACCAAAAAGGAGAGCAGCAATTTGTCCGAATGCTCTGAAGCATTTTTAGCCCATTTTGTTCTCTGATGCTCAAACAGCACAGTTGTTTGTCTCTCTGACTTTGTGACTCACTCTCCTAAAAGAAGAGCAGTGGGAGGGAAATGATGCACGGTACATTTTGTTACCTAATGCTCTGGGTAATCACAGAACTAGCTGGGCCCTGCACGTCAGACGTTTTTCAAAGATTTCCCGTAGATTTAGACAAAGGACTTGAGAATGTGGACACTTGAAAACAAAAAAACTGGACATAATGAGACCAGAAGGAGTAAGCCATTTAGTTTCAAGGCCCGGCAGTACCCTGATAATCCCAAATGGTACAGGTAGTTCTGTCAATGATGAGGACTCGAGTGAATAGGAGTATACTTACGGTCAGCAGAGAATAGATGTGAAATAACAACACTCACACAATTCAAAACAGTGGGGAAAGCTTCATATTTAGAGTTACACTGTGGGCTCACTCAAATCTAATGCTGACCGTGAGGCGCAGACTGCATGAAAGGAAGTCTGCGTTTGTCCTACATTCATTTGTCAGGGCGCACCCACCCACAGCTGATACATGCGACTTTATACAAAGATAATCGTCTTCTGTCCCTCAATAACAAAGCCAATACCTGAGCTTTAACATTTCTAGAAAATAAGTGTTATTTAAAGCAAAAATGTCATGCACGTCATGTTGAATCCTGGGAAATATTTTGCAACTGGTTGTAACATATTTGCCGGTCACTCAAAGTTATACAAAATATACCTTTACGATGCATTTTGTAGAAAACATTTTGGTACGAGTTGTACGCAAAACATTCACAGTCAAGTCCAGGACTCTCCCAAAACCTTTCCCAGCCTCAGCAAGCTCCTTCAAAACAAACTCCTCACGTATAAAGACACACTACGCACACAGAGTAGAGTTCAGTCACTGAATCATAAAAACCTTTCCTCTGCACCTCTTAGTGTCACCGCCTTTCAGAATAGGTTCAGCCGTTACTGTTGCGTTGAACACACACACACACACACACACACACACACACACACACACACACACACACACACACACACACACACACACACACACACACACACACACACACACACACACACACACACACACACACACACACACACACACACACACACACACACACACACACACACACACACACACACACACACACACACACACACACACACACACACACACACACACACACACACACACACACACACACACACACACACACACACACACACACACACACACACACACACACACACACACACACACACACACACACACACACACACACACACACACACACACACACACACACACACACACACACACACACACACACACACACACACACACACACACACACACACACACACACACACACACACACACACACACACACACTTCACTGGTCTTTCTTCTCTGCTGCTCACACACCGACAGCTTTAAATGCCCTCGACGAGGTGCGAGAGCGTGTTTCTTTGTGGAATATGTTAACATTAGATTGATCAGTATGCTGAGCTGCAGCTTGGCGAGAGTGGACACATGATACACAGGGGGGAGCTAATGTATTAATGCACATGGGCCTCGGAGAGCTAAAAGCAAATTAAGATTACATGAGTTGTCCTGCTCTCTCATGCCAGTATTGCCCTTTATTAACGTGTGTGTGCGTGTGCGTGTGAGCGAGAGACAGATGGTTTATGTTTTTATTTAATGGTTACAGTTCAGGAGGAATCCATCACTAAAAGGTTGTCTGCTGTTTTTTATTACGCTGACATTGTGCCGTTTCCTCTTGATCAGTTATTCCTCCAGCAGACAAAGGAAGTCTTTAGTGGATTTTAAGGGAGAATTCAGTTAATAACAGAATAATAATTTTAAACAAATTTAAAATACCATTGAGGGGATCCTCAAATGCAGTTTTCCAAATCTAATTATCTAAAATTCACATTTGGGAAGGATGTCATTTTATACTTTGTCTTTATCACGTCATGTCTTTTCATGTGAATGTTCAAATCACAATTTAACTAAACAATACTTTTCCCAAACAGAAGTGAAAAAATAATTTAAAAAAAAGTTTATCTGCAATTCTCCCTTTGCTGTACATAGTTTTACTAACTGTGTAATTAATCAGTTATATTAAGCACTTCTTCATGTTTACTTTCTGTGACCGTGCATATAGACATGCGTACAATGTAACACAGCTCAAGCAGACACATGTTCAAACATCTGTCAAATAAACAGATCTGTCGCTTCTTCCGTTCTACCATCCTCTCCTTCTCACTCTGTCATAAACGGGTATGTTATTGTTAATCCTGGTAGAAACATGAACTCTTTCCTTGAAGCAGCATACTGATGAGGTCAGACACACACACACACACTTTAATGCCTGCATAAATTAGCCTCACCATGGCAACAGCCGAAGATATGGGATGAAGTGTGTTACGTAAAACAACGCTTATGAGAGCTAACTGCCAAGAAGTAGGACACTCATGTTACAGGACCATCCTTAATTTTTATTTTCAGATGCTGCTTTAAATATAATCCAAAACGTCCTTAAACTGCCTTTCATTCCTCTCTAATTGTGTTTTTGTATTTAACAGGACAGTGCAATAAAAATATGCAGCAGAGTGGTTACAAGATACAAAACAATGAGGACAACAGAACAAATGCTATGTGATGATAGACTGTTTACATGACTGGAAATGGAATAACATGTTCCAACACAGCCTGCAGAGTGCAACTGCGTCCCTGAAAGTGTGTCTGTGTAAACCGGTTCACTGCTGGTGTGGATCCAAACTTAGTTCAAACTGGCTGCAGGCTTCCACCCCCGAGCCAAAACATCGTACACCGTTTCTTTCCATCTTTTCTTTTTCTGTAATCCTGTTTAAAAACTTAAAACAAGAGTGAGGAAACCTGACGGGGCTGTGTTTTGTTTTGCATGAGCACATGTGCTTGTCATCGACCTCTCAAGTGTCTCAAAAAGAAACTACGGTACCTTCATTTTGATCTACTTATATTATCACGTATTAATCTACAAAACCAGCGCATGTAAATCAAAAGTTTCTTCAAATATTCCCTTTAGAAAAAAACAAGTTAAGATTTAAGACTTATTAAGACTTGCAGCAAGACAACCTGACGTCCTAACTCTTTACAGATTACAAACTGTCCACATAATTCCATGCATGCATAAGATTAATTTTGAGATGAAAGGCACCGTTTTAATCTCACTTTCATCACGTGTTCTATTAACCTGTTGACCATTTTGTAAAGAACACTTTCCAAATCCAAAAGTTACGTGCAGGTAAAGTGTGTGACATTGACAAATCTGCCTGCCGACTCAAAATCACTGCACAGTTATGTTTATGAAAGGGGAAACCAGAGGGGTGCTCATGCAAATGTGATTCTACAGCAGAAAGATCATAATATTGTCTCTTAACTGACTTCAGGATTTGGCCATTTATATCAACTTGAAAAGGCAAACTGACTCCAGGATAAGAGAGCCTCATAATCAGTGCTCAGGAAGGTTTCAGCTGAGGAAGTAGGGTTCATTCATCTTCACTACAAGTCTCCTCAAAAAAGGTGATACAAGGACAAGAAAAGAAAAAGGTTTTAGATGACAGTGCAAGAAACATGCCAAGATCACCTTGTGAGGTGGCGATGAAACACCTTTATAGGTTGATAAGGATGGTTCAGAATAGTCAGCCGAGTTGAACGCCACAAAACATTTTTCAAAGCAAATTTCAGCTCATTGTTTTGGTTTTCCACCCTGTTATGGCTGCAGTCACCTGGATGATGAATAACATGTTTAGAATCTGACTGAAGACTAAGAGGTACCAGCTTTTGGTTCGAGCAATCTTATCTCACAGACAAAACACACACAAAAATCAATAGGCAGTACAGAAATGTCAACACCTCCTGTGTGATGCAGGTATGCAGCAATGACACCTCAGGTACAGAAAGAATCAATAGCTTGGTCAATAGTCATCCCTACAGATGTGAACAATGATTCTTTGTAACATTTTGAATGGCCACAATGGTGGAGAATTCACATGTAAGCTTGTATAATAATAATAATAATAATAATGTGTAACTAGAAAGGCACTCCGAGAGCACTTGATCCTGCTGAGAAACAAACAAACAAAAACATAACTTCCTTAGTGAAGAAGCAAAAAAGAGAGATTGGATTTCTGTTTCTAAAGAAACTGGAATGATTCACTAATGAAGCTCTCAATGCCACTGTCATGTCTGTATAGTTAGCTTAGCATAAAGACTAAAAAAACATGCTAACCTTTTTTTATATTTTATTTGTTTTAGCCCCGTTTCCAGTACTCTAAGCTACTGCTAGTCGTGGCGTCATATCCATCGAGAGTGGTATTATTATTCTCATTCCACTTCTAGCCAGAATGAAAATAAACATTTTACTCTAAATTACACATTTGTTTTGTTCATTTATGCATCACCCTGTGTCCAAACTAATCAAGCAGCCATAAACCCTGACCCAAATAATCCAACGCTTCTGATCTCGGACATCCTCCCATGGCAAGGGAATTAACAAACAACCACCAAAGCTTTATCACCATGTCAACATTAGAAATAAAACAAACCAGAATCAGCTGATAGTCGATTCAGTCATCTGATGTGATTTATTACCAGAAGGATTTGGAACTGGATCCTTTGCAGACTGTTGTGTGAATCGAACGGTGTGCAGTGTGTGTGTGTGTGTCTGTAAAAAAGGAGACTAGTGCCAGCTCCATCCCATGAAAGTCGAAACTTCAATCTGTAGGTAATTAGTGTCTAAATATCCTTCTTTTACCAACGCTTGTTTCTGTCCACCTGTGACATTATCCCAGTGTTCAAAAGGCACCTTCTGCTCTTTAATATTCACACAAGAACAATTAAAGCCAGGATATTAGGTGGTATTTAAATGTACAGATGACCAGATTAACTGAGTCGTGTCTGGACCGGAGCTACATGAAGGCAACTGATGCTGACATAGCAGCGGAGAGCAGCGTGTAATCACTTCACTTGTGAGAATTGTAAACCAATAAATGTACAATCCAGATTAATGGACTCAGAAATTAATTTCAATACATGATTAGACAGGATGGTAGAAAGCAGCAGAGCGACAGGAGCTTAAGACTAAAGCGCATGGTGTGTCTGTTGCTGGCTTGAGTGTCGTTAAGTCAAATGTAGATTTCCCATGACAACATTATCACCACTAACTCTGATAATGTATATGCACATCCATTATGTCACCAGCTTGATCCGCTCAGTATCAAAGCTGCTTTACAAGAAGTATTACCAATTAGCAATAATATCAAACAGCGGTATCAAACACAGCCTATCAATCGCATTGATGTCCAGGTATCAGTTTATATTTGAAAGCCAGTTTGTTGCATGTAGATCCATGTAACTGATTCCAGACAGTGACACCAGAACACAGCATGCAGCTTCTGAACACTGTTTTTTGGGGTCAGGGATTTGAAGATGAGGCGGATCGAACAAGTAGAACAGGGTTTGCTGCTGAGCTTATGAGACCCTGAAACCCTATTTTATTTTTTCTTAAACATTGCGAGTACAACTGACAAACGTTTTTCCAACTGCTTATAAGAAAAAATTAAACAAAGTAGAAGAGTCGGTCTGATAAATGTCTGCAGCATCCCTGTGAACCAGTTTCCCACCTGCTCTTCTTTGATTTGTCCATTATGTGCGAGTCTGATTGAAAGTGACCACCTATGCCGCAGCGCTGGAATGCACTTACCATCACAGGACTTTGACGGTTACTTCAGGTCCATTTGTTATTTTTAGCAGGAAAAGAAAACATTCTTTTCACTGATAGCTGCTACTGTGATAATACAAGCTCAAAGTGCTGTACAGCTTTGTGTGAAAAGCCGACAATGGGAAAACTGCCAGCTATTGTCACAGTTCATAATGGGAAGGTGGCAGGACTGTGAGGTGAGCTCCTCGGCTTCAGGAAACAGCTGTACTTACATAGAGGACACAACATGTGTGGAAAAACTGCATTGCCGGCCATCTTTAAAAATTCAGGAAACTAAGTGCTGGCAATTGTACAACGGTACAATTAGTCTATAGCAGCAGCCAAACAAACAAACTACGGTCTACATACATGATCCGTATGCTTCATGTCTTTTGTTTCTCTCCCTCACCAGCAATACATTAAACACCGTAGGTGTGATGTACAAACAGAAGTCACAGTGGATTTTAGTCCCACTCATTCCTCTTGCAGCCTTGACTAATCTATTACCAAAATGTCAACAATAACAATTTACAGAGCGGCTGGGCAAAAAGAAAATGATATGACTGAAGCAAGAAAGGAAAGATGACAGTAAGACACTAAACTGTGGTTTCACATTTAAATATTTTAATAGCTGTGGAGATCATCACGCCGTCTCGGATAAAGACGCAGCAGGGTGCCGGGCATTTTCCTCTGCTATCATGGCCACTTGAACAGGGAAAAGGAGGAGGATTCAGACAATGACGGAAAGATCAAGCAAGTTTGTACATTTGTGGACGATGATGCAGATGAGCAGTAATACAGGCATGTCATCCACTACAACTCTTTAAAAGCCGATCATCATGTGAACTCAATCACCTGCCTTCTCACTGACCTCAGCCACAGCTGTTCACATACACTGGTAGCACACAGCTGGTCCCACTGAGTTCTCCTGTATGCGTTACAACTTCTCTTATTCGGTTTTTCATGGCGTGTCAGCTTTAATCTGCAGCGTATTACCGAGACCGAGCAGGGAAGATGAGAAAGGAGAGCAGAGAGGACTTGCAGAAAAGGTCAAGAGACACTCACAAACAGTGTTTCCAGTGTGTTGCAGCTTAGTAAGCATAAGTGCTTACAGGCGACGTGCAGCTTGAAGGGTAATTTATCATTTCAGATCATATTCATCACAACAAAAAGACAAACCGCTTAGCCACAATATAATGAGGGCTCAGGTGAATCATGTCCAACATAATCCAAGTCTTTGAAAACCAAACAGACTCATATCTACACGAGCGTTTTCAGTGCAAGCGCCAGTAATTGTAAAAGTCTAGAAGAAAATCCAGAGTCTTTGACCTGACAAGCTCTCAAGTTTACATGCTGTTTTTTAAGAGCACAACTCAATTTTAGTTTGACCTTTTCCTTTACAACACAGCTAAGGAAAGACATTAAAAGTTCAATCTTCCAGTCTGATGGGACATGTAGTGATCACGTACCACATCTGGGGCTGCCTGCAACTAATTACTATTTTCATCATTGATTAGAAAGTTGATTATTTTGCCCATCGCAAGTTCCCAGAGCTAAATGTGTTGTTGTTTTAATGAATTAAAAAAACAACAGATTCAGAAAGGATCACATAGGAAATACTCACATTAGAGACGCTGCCACTTGGACATGTTTTGCAATAAAAAGGTAGTCCAAGGATTTAGTATTGATCATCCATAACGTTTGGAATCTTGTGAGGGTATAATAAAAAAAAAAAGGGTCCATATCAAAAGTAGCACAGGCAAGATACCCTGACTTTTAGTATGACTCATGATACAAGGACAATATGCAAAGTTGTTGCTGGAACGGCATGCTAGCAGAGCAACTCTAGCAACAACGGTTGTGTGCATGCATGTTCTGCTATGGCAGTGTTTACAAGCACATGACTTCCTTGTCAAAATGTATTTAATTTTAGTAACAAAACCAGGAAGATTGTCTTTAGGAAACTGACTTGTGAGTTCAAGAACCCCCCCAAAAATCTACACGAGTAGTTCAGTGGCTCTTTGAAAAAAGAAATAATTTAGTAACTCATAGACGGACACATTTTCTGACAAACTCATTGATTCAGAACTGACCATATCCACTACATTTCCAGTTACAGCCGTGACATTTTTGGGTTATGATGGTATCCAAACATTGCAGGAGGGGATGCAGTTTAAAGACAGAACGTCATCCTGGCAACAACTCGCCTCCCCAAGTCATTACACAGCTGTGTCTCACAGCCACTCCGAGGCAGCTGGGTAACAGCGCCTCCGAAAAATCTACTAGAGGTGCAGAAAGTCTCCTCTCAAAGAGTGTCTGTGCTTATCACAGCACTGAAAGTCAGCGTTCGGTATTGTGGGTTAGGAGGAAGTGTCAAAAACAAAATCTGCACAAACAGTGAGAGACAACAGAGATACCACCAAACAAGCAGAGGAGACAGGAGGCTGGGAAGAAAAGTGCAGCATTGATTGTTGTCGAGAGATCCATCACATCCTATTACAAGTAACTATGAAGAAAACTGTCAGGCCTGCTGGAACAACAACATTGTATCTGCATGTTGTTCTGATGCTGGCAAACAAAGAAGCGGACATAAAACCATCATGACACACAAACATGAACCAATAGCATCTCTTCCAGCTGCTGGACGCTGCAAAGGGAGCGCACCAAATACCAAAACAGACAGATTATCAGCTTAAGACCCTAAAACGCTTATGGCAATCAGTGCCAGTGTGTAAAAACAATTAATAAATAAATAAATAAATAAATAAATAAATATATATATATATATATATATATATATATATATATATATATATATATGACGTCAATTGTAGATATGCAATTAATTGTAGAATTAAATGGGGAACACACACACGGGCGGACGACCCCCCCCATGCTGATCTGCTCAGAGACAACAGGGGAGGAGGGTGAGGATGGGTTCAAATCATAAGTTCTCCGTCTGTATCCAGGAGGAGAGAAGAAGGGAGGGGTGGACAGATGGGAAGGGACAGATGAGAATCAGAGGAGGATAAGGGAGGGAAAGTGCTGGAAAAAATAAAGTACTAAAAGATAGAAAACCCAAGGGTGGATCAGCAATCATACACATTGATGGATGCCCCCCCCCCCCACTCTCATTCATTAGTCCATTAGCAACACGTAATTGTTCCGTTATAATTTTTCATACATTGCTGCCTCTTACTAATGCGGTCAGCAGAGAAGAAAAAAAAATACACAAACATGCATTTATGCGTATGTGAGTGTTGCAGGATACACTGACTTTCATACAATATTCATATACTAACTTCCAGTGGGACACACATACTCTTTCCTCACTCTCAGTCACAGGATGTGTCTGGACACAGCTGAGAGTCCTGGTTGTAGAGGAAGAGAACGGCCTGTGAGGACATTTACTTTGGTTTTCTTTCATGTTATCTCACACTTTAAAAGCAAGATAAGAGTCTAACGCCACACTCGCAGCTCCATGAGCCTTTAGGCTTCAGGGTGTTGATGTTAAGCAGATATAAGGTTTTGCAGGTTTTGGCGCTTGAACAGTTGAGGGGGTTCACTAGCGTGAGGATTCTTCCTCCGGGGACCATGAATGTCTGTACAAACAAAGGGATTCATCGTCTTCTTACTCGGTTCCTGCCTCGCCTCCCACCTCCACTCCTCATTCCACCAAGCTAGTCGTCTCCACTGTCCCAGTCAACCCTCCACTCCCTGCCTCTGCCCCTCCCTCCACATACCACTTAACCCCAGTGGAACAACCACAGCCCACCTATTTGACACCAGAAATTCCCAACGCACATAGAAAACCTCCCACCCCCACGAAGAGGGTGTGATTAGAGTATGACATGTCGGGACAGGCGAGCAAGGCCAGACCACCATCTTGAGACCTGATAACCTGACTCGGAGCAGCTGCGACAGGCTCTTTATCAGATCCTGGTGTCACTAAACCATAATCTAAATGGAGGTTTGTCACAGTTATCTCAGCATGTGATGAATCACTTTGAGAGGAGGGAAACGTTGAGAAGTCACTCAGTCACAGTGCATACCAACTGGTATTATTTTAGAAACAGACATATCAAAACAACTGTCTTCTATAGCTACCCAATTTCCCAAAAGGCAAGATTAAAAAGTTTCATCAGAGATCTTGACCAAAATCAACACCTTGTCAGTTATACCAAAGCAGCGTCTCAGGCGCAGACTAGGGGTTGAGTTAAATTTGGATGTCTGGATCATGGAAACTCAGCAGGAGACTTTTACCAATTTAACTCCCGGTGCATCCAGTGAAATATTTAACAAACATTCGGCAGCCTACACGTCTTATGAAATAACTATCAGCTGTGAAAACTTAAAGGAGGCACTCCTCCTGTAAGAATGTAAGGCCTACGTTTCCCCCCAAAACCACACATATAATCACAGATGGAAAGACATATGCATGTGCATGCAACACATGCTGCAGCCAGACACACACGCACGCACGCAAGCAATATTCCCAAGAAGTGCAAGTGGGTGTTCCTGCAGAAAGGAAAAGGTCAAGTGCTCCGTGTGCGTCTCGTCAATAGACGTTAAAAGCACTAAAGTCTTCATCATGGCTGCCAGCATTATGCACCTCCCGGTCATATTTCTTCTCCTTCTTTTGGTTTTCCGTTTACATATAGCCTTCATAATCTGCTTCTATTGAATTAGCTGTGTGAGACGATCAATGAGGTAACTATGGCGCAATGGCGTTAAGGGAAAAAAACTGAGGATTACCTGAGTCATTAGCATTTATCATCTAAAGACCACAAATATCTGTAAAACATTTTAAATCAATCATTTCAATAATTGTAGAGATATTTCAGTCTGGATCAAAGTGGTGGGCTGATGCTTGTCAATATTGTTGCCATGAGGTAAAAACTGAGCAATTGCCAATTCTGTATCGATCTGCGACATGATGTTGAACTAAATGGAACTTCGATGACTCGTTAATTCACCGGGTAGTTAAAATGTGTCTGAAACAATTGGGATACTCGATCATGCTTCAAGTAATGATGCCAAACTCTCAGGTTCCTGAGTAGAACATGTGAAGATGATTTGCTTCAGTTTGTCTTGTATGTTAGAAAACAGATCTTTGGGTTACATTTGAAGATGTCACCTTGGAATCTAATTTTTCAAAATGTAATCAAGGAAGTAATTGACAGATGTATCGATGGCTACTGATTCACATTCAAAGAACCAACTAAACAACCAAGCCGCTGAATTTTTTCCAAACCACAAAGTCATAATTTCTTTAATGAGACTTTATAGAGAAAGCAGAAGAAATGAGTGCATGTGTGTATGTGTTTGTCTCTGCATGAGTGGAGACAGAGAAAGTGAAAGACGGAGAGAGAGTGAAAAGAAGGAGGGAGAAGAAAGAAGGCTGAGACTGAGGGCGCAGATGCGGGGAATGAAAAGCCTGCTGGGGTAAAGTAGAGGGAAGGTGAGCGGAGTCTGGGAACAGACGCTGCTCTTGCATCGCTGCAGCCCGTCCTGGCTTGGCACAAGCATGCTACCCCCTCGTCTCTAGCCCCTTTCAAACAGCTTAGCCATGGCCCAAACAGGCTGGCAGGGAAGCAAAGCACTTGCACTTAACCATATCAAAGTCAGCCTGGCGCTGCTCTGAAGGAGCATTTAGCCCTGAAAAAAAAGAAGCCTTTTCTAAGAAACAGCATGAGCAACCGGGGAAAATCCTCGCTGCAAGCTGCATGCTTATTTGGGTGGAAGATTTTCTTGTTGTTTTGTTTTTATTTCCAAGTGTATTGGAAACGGCTGAGAATCGTGGACTTGCGATGGCTTGACAAATTGTAGGAGAGGACATGCAGCTGAAAAGATATCAGCTCAGTTGGCACACTTTAACAAAAGGAGGGGATTTTAAAATATCAAGGAATTCACACTTGTCCATGGGGTGTTTTCACAACCCAGAAAACACAGGAGAAAAAAAGAGCTATTTGCAGACCATCTGGCAGGTGGAAATCTTCTAACAACTGGAAATATCTCCTGACAGAACAGCCAAGGCTGCTTACTTTGCAAACAGACAGATTTTCATCAGTACTGCTGCTCTGGTTCAGCAGGCTGGTCCACTGTGGGTGGTATCAGTGTGCAACGCATGACAAAAGACTGATACCCTTTGACCTCCATCCTCAACAAACCTGGAAGGGCATTTTTAAAATGACTGACCTAATTCTAATGTTTCCATGTGCATCACAAGTGTGTGCCTCCCTCTCATCAGGAAAGTACTCATCCACATGCACGCAGATACATACATGAACCCGCTTCATAACATTTCTCGCCACAATTTAAACTGGTTTCTCGTTTCTCCAGGAAACACAAATCAAGCTCAAAAACATCTGTCAAAAGGAGTGACCAACAGATCACGTGAAAAAAACAACAACACACACCCTATTTAGAAGGCTGGAAATAGTCCAAACCTCTGTGATTCGCATATTTCTTCAGTTAGATGCGACAAACTTATACCATTAAACTTTTTCAACTGGGGCAAATATCGATATTATATTGATATTGGGATATGAGACCAGCGTGTGTCTTTTCCTGGTTCAAAAGGCTGTATTACAGTAAAAAGATGCAATTTACCGGAATGTTTTAGCAGTTTCATTATTTGTCTTTACACACTTCGCCATTTCATCCACAATACTGATGATTATTTATCAAAAGTATCATTGTGTAAATATTTTTTTTTGTCAACCCTAAAACATGGTTTTTGGTCAGTAATATCATGATTGATTGATTGTAATAGTAGATAGATAGATAGATAGATAGATAGATAGATAGATAGATAGATACACACACACACACACACACACACACACACACACACTCTACTGTCCAATCCTTTGCACTATCCAGATATTCATGTAAAGAAAACTCGACTTAAAAATCGGTGTTTTATGCGTGTGTATCCTCCAATAAGCTGCATGTATGGTGAACTCCGTGCACGCATCGCTGTGATCCACTAACCTACTGCCCCGGAGAACACGCGTTTCCTCACATTTGAGAGTAAGCTGTTATTTTCTGAGTGAGCAGCACACGAGCCAGGGGTTTTGACCATTTTTAGTCTTCTTGAAGTTGCCCCGGGCGATGATTCAACTCACCTCTGCAAAACTTCACGAGTGGCTCCTCAGTGGCGTCTCTGGCCGTCTACCTGCGCCTCTCCATCCATGCGTAAATAAAAAAGAGAAAGTGCGTCGCTTCTTTCAACGCAGATGTTTTGCTGCAGTTCGCGAAGAGGATGAGAGAAAAATAAATGTCCCACAAGAACGAACCAGCGGCCCGGATGAGCGATGGATGGTCGACGTGTGTTCCCCGGTGAGACTCGGTGCAGCCGCCGTTCAGAGCAAACACTGAACCCCCTCACACACATTCCAGTTTGTTTGCGGCGCTCCGCCTGAATACCGGCGAGCCAATCAGAAGCGGAGGATGTCACAGGGAGGGCGGGGCCAAGCTTGAATCAAATTTGAAGTATGGTCTGTCTCTTTCTCTTTGTCTGTCTGAAGATCCTCAGACTGACGAGCGTCCAGTCTGCTGTGTGCAGTGTATTTGATGTAAACCTTTTTCGAACATAAATTATATATATTTTTCATAATTGGTGGAAATAAATGCTTGTGCCAATCACTGTTATTGGTGTGACAAGCGAATACACAGATTGCAGGCTGTTGAGGACCTTTAAATCAGCTGTAAGTGAGTTTAAACTGCATGACCGGGAACTCAGATCCCCATATTCGAAAATATGAAGGCCATGATCTCTCTGCTCTGCACACACATACAGTGCATTGTAGTCTGTGTAGTATTTTTCTCTCTCCCTTTGCACACTAGTCCAGCCTGCAGGATGAATTCACGCCTGATCAGATTCAACCAGCTGTCACCTTATGAACTGTCTGAAACATTTCTCTTTGCCCTTGTACCTAGCAGAAGGGCCATTTTGGGAGGGAGAGTGCTGATCCCATCTCAGCAATGTGGGTTTAAACTTAGACCGTTCATGTTCACTTGGACGTTAAACTAGACTTTTGCAGAGGTACAGTAGGACCTCCCTCTTTCTGCAGCGTTTTACCAGTGCATGAAATAAGTTATATTTGTCCTCGTAACTGTATTGAAAGGTTGTGAAAATGAAGGTATGATTATCTGTGATTACACAGCTTAACAACAGGGGCTTCAAAAAAAAAATTACCTCCCCAATCTGTTCGTTTCAAGTGGGTTTACAAGGATTGCTTGTCCCTGGACAAATTGAATTACATGAAAGGGAACCGTGAAAAACACAAACGTCTCCATCTTTATGAGGTGCAAAAAGCTTGAAACTCACAGGTGCTGTTATTTGAGAGCTGCGAGAAAACACATTTCTGTGGGGCAACTTGATTATATGTAGAGTGACTTGTCTTGAGGTGCTCCTGCTGGCATAATTGCCCTCCATAAGTGGATATGCTGTTCCGCTGAGTCCATACAAATCCAATTCAGCTTGCCCTTCCAGGAAGCAGAGGGAGCAGAAAATGGCTTGTCCCTTTTAATCCATCAGTTTGGTATTAGTAAAGGAAGGGATTTCATAATGACTCGTTATGATTAATCTTAAAAGGGAAAGTTCACAGAACTTTCACCTCTGTTCCATCTTTTTAATGTGAGTACAGATTTGGCAAGAAAAGCTTTGTGGTTTAAATTTTGAGGGAACTTATATTTGTTGACAAAGTGCCAAAAGGAGGATACTGATAACCTTTTAAAAAAAACAGCAACGAGAAAGCTTTCCTCAAAGGGTTGTTAGTTTGGATCAGTAAGAAAAGCTGACTTAAGGAGACAAATTATGCTCATTACCTGTATTTTGGGTTTCTACTAGAATGTATTTATATGCTTTAATGTGAAAAAAAAACTAATTTGTTCTCATAGTCTCTGTTTGAATATACCTTATTGAAGTATGGTCTGTCTCTTTCTCTTCGTCTGTCTGAAGATCCTCACCCCCCCCCCCTGTCTGAAACTCAGTGTTTCAACTGAACTGCGTTGATAGGCAACAGCTTAGATCCATGTTTTCTTCCCGTTAGCCGATTCACAGACCTTACAACCATTAAACTGGGAAACATCTAGAATGTATTTAAGAATATATTTGAAACTGTGAAGCGGTCTATATATTGTATAGTTGTGACTTAAAAACTACAAAATTCCTGGTGGCTCGTTTAAAGGCTCAGTTTCTGAACACGGTCTGTGTGTATTTCTCCATGGATTGAGCGTTTAGATAGTTTCACAGTATTTACATAGTGCATGAAAATCTCAGTTTTTACAATATCGTGCCTTTAAACCCACTTATTTTATTTTATCTATTTCTCGGACACAATCATTCCCTTGAGGCTCCTCTGGTTGCCTGGCAACCTTATATGGATGACAAGACTACAGGATGTCACAAGTCAAACAATCCTGCATACAACCACTCGTAAAACCACAATATGTTGTATTTACACTTGAATTAATTAATTAATTTAACCAGAATGTCTCATTGAGATACAATATCTCTTCTGTCAAGATGGGCTGCAAGTAATATATACATCTATTAACTTCCTCATAGTTCCTAAAGCTAAAGAAGTATGCAGCAGTTCTGCTTTCAGTGAGCTTTCCCACCTCACGGCCAAATTAATTCAGTCCACCAAACTGACCTCATATAGTCCTTTTCTGTCCCAGTTTCTCTCTAACTCCGATTGGTCCAAAGTGAAATGTTCTTTGGGGACTCATACTTTAAATGTAATGAAAAACATGTAAAACCACACCAACATCCTACATTCCTCTGCACACTTTACTATGAAATGCTGTGTAGAACACATTAAAGGAACTCTGTATGGTTTCCATAAGCCCCTCAGCTGGCGCTAACACACGCACACGCACACATACATTTGCACACACACCCAGACACACCCCTCTCTCTTCCTCCAAGACTCTCAGCTGCTGAACAGCTCTGCCTGTAATTAAGGCTGTCATCAACAGCCCCTGACTAGCGGCTATATTTACTGCCAGCGTGCACAAACACGCTCCCTGCATGCACAAAGAGAAAACCATACACACTCACACATGCACACAGATACATAACCAGATATTTATAGTAGTTGCCAATCAAAAGCACAGCAACAGGTAATTTAGCATTGGGCTAAGCGGCTCTAATCCTTTCAAGAATTTTCTCAGCAAGCAGAAATGCTCAAATATAGTGTCAGCAACAAAGTAACAGTGTATTTTTATTAACTCAAGATTATAACTTTAATGTCAGCTAATTTAATTGTCAAGCTTTAATTATGATGTAAAGTAAAGGTATTTTTAAAGTCACATAGAATCTAAACAATTTGTGTTTGATGTTCTGTATTATTGTTAAAGAAACATTTCTCCAAAACATTGTGGATAAAACAATACATTGCACTTAAAACATACTTTAAAATCTAGAATACATATTTTTGCTTTATCGAAACGCTCTGTCGCTATATAGTTAACAAAAACTATGGATTATTGTGTACAAACAGTATGTATCCAAGTATGTGTGTCCATTCATAATAAACCCATTCATACACAGAAGGTATGAATTCAATTCAATTCAGTTTATTTTGTATAGCCCAATATCACAAATTAGCTTTACAATTTGTACACATCCCTGAATGAAGCCCCACTGACCTCCTAGCAGAGACGTTCCTTTCCTTCCATACCAGCTACAACTGCCGCATGTAGCACCGCATGGAAACAACCAATCTAACACTCCAAGCTCTAACACCAATTCTTTGCTGTGTTATTCAGTTAAGCATTTGTCCTTTAAATATTATATTGATCTTACTGCGGTTCCTTGTCCTTTTCTCTAAACATTTCCTTTGTCTCTGTCTGACAAATTCAAACCACTTAACCAGGATGAGTCAGAGAGGCCACATGACTGGAGGGCAGGACGGTCAAGGCAAAGGGATGTGCAGGCACAGCTGACGGAGTGAGAGTGCGTGGCATAAAATGCCTGAGGAAAATGCGGCCTCCTCTCCGGTTACAAGCTCTGTGTAGGTTGAGTCATTGTTGGACTTCCCGATTTGTAAATGCCAAACTTGAATCTAAATTGTGACATTGTCAACTCAGCGTTGGGTTCTGTTTACTGCAGAGATATAGAAACATGCAGCATCCTGTCTGTGTGTGTGCAGTTCTGGTTACACAGGTGTATCTGCTGCATTGCTTCTGAAATTATAAATCTACAGCTTCGATATGTCTGGGTGCAAATGCAAATGCATCCAATATGGGATGCAATATTTATAATTATTTCATTCTGAACAGGTCTTTCTCTCTGACTACTTACATATTTTGAAGTTGAAGTGCCTTAGAAAAAATGAGACATGGATCAAATGTCTATAGGTAAAAAAGGTAAATAAGGTTGTTCATTATTAGCTGCATGCAGCTTTTAAGTCTCCTTAAAGTCTTTTTTTCTGTTTTTCAGGGGTGCAAACTTCTCTGATCGCCTCTGTTTTTAGCCGGCAAATGATTTCAGCAATAATGCTTTGATAAACACATTGTGCTACTTTCCGAACAATATACTCGACAGACAAAGTTAGTAACCAGCAGTTGAAGAAAGAGCAGGATTTTTTTCTCAGGAGTTGGTGGGGACCATAAGAGAGATAAAAGGAGTGAAGTGGTCAGCAACGCAACAATAAATGAATACTAAAGTTGTGCCTTATACTGCATGTGTGTCTATCCCTTTTTTATATAAGCATCTTACCGTGAGGTGTATGTCAAACAAAAGGTACACTGGCAGAGAGACAAGTCTAACCATCAATTAGGAAATTTCACAATTTACAAAAAATAAAAATACACTTGTGATCAGCTGCCCAATAAGGAACAGAACTTGATCTCCCCACTTTCACCAGGTTACCCCTCTGTTAAGAGACATGGGTGGTCTGTTACATTTCATGTTTTTAACAGGATTACCTCATTGTGAAAAAGGTTCCAAACCAAGTGTAAACCCTGCACGCCCAGCGTTGCCCATAGCACAGATTGTCATAGTAACCACATGGGATCTGCAAAGGAAAGGTTAGCGGTACAGTCAAAATGCCATCTTAGATTTAAGCCACATGTAAACATCTGTGACAAAGACAAGGTTACACTTATGGAGACAAAGAAAGGAAGATTTCGACTCTTGCATCATCTGGTTTACTGAATTGTTGCACCATGCAAATTCACCTTCAGTCCCAAAATGCAAAGAACATTTCCACTCTTTAAGCCGTCCTTATTATTCTTTCTCTCCTCTGTCAGTGAAAACTGCAGAAAATAAAAATAATTTGAGTGTCTTGGCAAAAGTAGGTCAGTGGAGCCAACTGTCAGAAGCAGGAAGAGGGCGATGCGGAGTGGTAATATTCCAGCTCCAGTATAGGTCCCCTCAGGTCAGAGCTATTACCAACACTGAGTGGCTACTGATGCACGGACTACTGTTGTGTTCTTCAGTGTGTTGTATTGCTGTGGGCAGACACGACATCTATGGCCAGACAGTGGAAGTCTATGTGTGGGTGGACAGTCAGTGCATGTTGAGGATGGAAGATAATGAGTGTGTGTGTGTGTGTGTGCAAGGCTGCAGAGGAGCGGGCCGGTCAATGTGTGTGTGCATGCGTGTTTTATAGTAAGTAGGGTATGTACAAGATCAAGTCAGTTTTAGATCATTCTCCAACCTCCAGCAGTGACCCCTTGGGCTCTAACGCAGCCTCTCCTGTCCTCCATTTCTTCTGCAGACCAGATATGCACTTAGACCAAATCAAATTATGACCCATTAAATATGACAAAATGTTCACACAAAGCAATGAATATTGATTTAATTATTTCCTCGTCAGACTGCAAATCTCCAGGACTGAACCACTGCTCTGCTACCTGGAGAGTGCATTACGGCTGCATGGCATTTTAAATTGTAGCTAATATAGTCTGCATATTATCAAACTGTTCAGAAATGTAAGGGTTTGCTTCTGAAAAGCTTCGATAGAAAGATATTGTATACTGCTAAATCCAAAACAAATCCAAATTTGATCTTGAAGTGTTAAGTAGAGTAAAGATGAAACAAAAAAACTAAATTAAACACTTTAAAGTCAAGCAAGTCACTTTAAGTATTTCACATGGAATGACCTTAATGATAGAATAGCATAATTTCCTTTTTAATTTTGTGACAAAACTAACAGACCTCAGACAATTTTGATTGGTCACCGTATTCCAAGGAGTGAAAAAACGTGGTCTGTGGTCCTTGCATTGAAAGACATTGCGGAGCTGTTATCCAGCCCCTCTGGGCACAAGACATCAACTGATGTTGGCATATTATTTGGAAATGCCAAATATTTGCAAGCCAAATATTGAGACTGGGCGAGTATCAGTTGTGTCCGTAGGCATCAGAGAGGCTATAAGGAATAAGTTTACAGATCTAGAATTTGTATGTAGAAATTCAGATGACTAACGTAAACTGCATGATTTAGTCATTTCCCCTAATATTAATGGCATAGCATTTCATTTGAAGTTTAGTGTGTATTTTTTTGTGAAATGTTTAAAATCTTCTCAGTTTATGTTAATAAACAGCATTATCAAATACTTTCAAGATGCAACCAATAACTTTACTACCAGCTTGTTCATTGTTTTCTAAATCTAAAATCTCTGCTCGCTGTGATCCGGAGCCTCGGTGGGCACCATGTGGGCTCAGAGGAGGATACGGTTTCCCGGTTTGCCTCACAGGGCAAGTACAGACAAGACACAGGGAGAAATGGATTTGTGAAATTTGACCTGCAGCCTTCTCCATGCGCCCTGTATATCATGCTAATGTCTCGTGTGAGTGTGTGTGGTGGTGGTGGGGGGGGGGGGGGGGGGGGGGGGGGGGCGGTGTCCTCTGTTTCACCCTCTGGGCAAGAGTAGAAAGCCTGCACTGTAGAAGTGAGATTGATTTCATGTCATCAGCATGATAACATAATGATATCTCCTCAAAGAGCATATTTGAAGGTAGGATACAGTTACAATATGCCTCCATTAAATTGAATACAGATGTGATTATGTGCCTGTAATGTACACACTTTTGGCTTTCATAGACAATCAATGTAATTGTATCTTATTTCTTTAGAATAAGCATTTTATCTTAAGATGCATAGAGTCAGTTAGTCAGTTGAATGTCGGTGAGGGCTAACTGTTGATGATACTTTGATATCAATTTAACTCAACTAAAAGTGAGAATGTCAGTTCCCTTGCTTTAATCAGCAGTTCAAATAAAACAGGTTGGTCACCAAGCAGCATGTGGTACCGGTAGTAATTTAGAAATAGCTCCACAAGTATCATACATTTTTCATGAAAGACATTTTCAAAAATTGCGGACCCTCTTTTTAAAAATAACAAACCATCGCAACCCAATTCACACTTGGCCTGGCCTGTGAGTCGTGATACGAGCTACGTGGTGTGTAAATAAACATTCCTGGACATTTTTACAGCCAACTCTAGATTGCCTTTTATCATCTTGAATAGGTAAACCAGCTGGTTTGACGAGATATATGTTTGATAAATCACAACTTTGTTTTATGTGCACAATTATCAGAACAACAAGAACATTCAAGCTCATGTGGCTCAAAGTTTAATGCTAATGCAGAAATATATATGTTGAATAAAAGACTACGGAAGAAATTCTGCTAATTCATTTGGCGACACAAATCAAATCTCCTGTGACCCACCTGGGGGTCCCGACCCAGTCTTTGGGAATTTTTTGGTTAATGTGTGTGGCTCAATTTAAGCCTATACCTTTTCTTTGTATTTTTTTTCTCTTTTTCCTGGATTACCGGAGGAATGCTGACCTATCACTTGTTCCAAGAAAAGCTCCTTAAAACTTTTGAGGAAATGAGAAATTTGGTGTTTTGGACATTCCCCCTTTAAAATAGAGCTGCATGTTGTGTCATGCCTTTACTGCAGTATTTGTTCCCTCTTTAAATCGCAGGTGTCGTTCAGGTGAGCCATTAAAGAGAAGCCCATTGGCAAAATCTGAACAAAGGCTTAAAGAGTACGGGTGAAAACACAACATCAAAACTTTAACTCCTTTCAGGTTACACCCCTCCCCTTAGGATTTATTTAATTTATTATCTAAACTACATCATGGTAGCTAGTTTTTCTCAAAATCTGTGGAGAGACATTGGCTGAATGTAAAACTCTCATGAGGTCTGAGTGATTGACATGTCATTGTGCCAGAAAAGGTTTAAAAAACCAGATTAAAACAAACAAAAACAAAAGCTGTTAAGCCTAGCAATTAGTGGTTTTGCCATGTAGTTAGTCAGCGGAGGAGTGGAGACGCATCCTATTGCACAAGAACCAGGAACCAGGAACAATACAACATTCCTGTATCAGAGCGGATAAACTCTTCACTAAATCACACTAGTATTAAATGACAGGGATTTAGTTCAGTTTAACACACATATACACATGCCAAGTAGCTACATGTAAAGTCAAGTCTGGCATGTCCTGTGTGGTTCATGAGCGTAAATGTAATTCAGGGTGCTTTTTCAAGCTTTCTGACACAAGTCTACATAGACAACAAACACCATTCCAACCATCGATCTGATACTCAACTTTATTTTTACTGCCATTAAAGCCGTACTGCTGCGGCTTTCCTTTCCTTCGAGACAAACTATTCTTGTGCACTTTGCTTGCGCTGTTTGGCACTCTGCTGCCAGCCACATCAGTGGAGGAGCAGAACAAAATCAGGCCCTTTGAATAACTCATAAGGAGGAAGAAGGAGTTAAAGAGGCCATTGTGTTTATTTTGGTCTCAATAAAGCTGCTGTATACTTTAACTGATATATTTTTTTTCATTTTGTGTAGTAAAGTGTGATTAGAAGGAAAGAAAGCAGAGTTGTGTTTGTGCTAACGTGAATGTAAAACCACTTAATAGCTCTGCCTGTAGTTTATGTGAGATCTGAATGGAGTCCTTCAAGCCAGGAGTTGGTGCAGAGGTGATTTTGCGGGGCAGCTGGGAGTTCATCATACAGCAAGAGACCTTTGCATGTTAGCCGCTTTTTCAACAGAAAATCTTTCTTTTATTTGGTATTCTTGGTGAACAGCCCCTTTAATTCAGACATAAATCCCCCTACCTACTATTTACTGGCTGCCTTAGTGGACTCAGACTCCTGTGGTACAAAATGTGCACCACTAATTAGAGGGTACTCTCCAGTCAACATGTCTTGAACAATCTGTCAACTCTGAGTCCCTTTTAATGTTACTGGACATAGTTATGAAGTGTAGTTTATGAAGGGTTTTCAAACTCAAAATTGCTTAAAAGTAATGAAGTATACAAGCCATTACTGAGAAACATATGCTTGGATAACTGCATACTCATTGCACATGACTCCTACAACAGGTCTGGACACTTTGTGTTTGTACCCAAAAGAAAATGTCAAAGTACAAGAACATTGGTGAACACAACAAGTTCTCCTAAATTACTGTTACAGGCTGCTCAAGAACACATCTGTTCATTTAAATTTTTACATTTACATTTCATTTAGCAATCATGTTACATTGATACACCGTATTGTCCAATACTTTGGAAGTATAACTAAATACCTGCAAAACTAATGACATTCCTTTCAGCCCCAGTTGCACTTTAGACCACGCAAACAAGCTAAATAAAATAAGACCGTCAACATGGTTAACATTATACCAGCTAAACCAACATGTAGCATCGTCATCGTGAGAATATTAGCAAGCAGAGCGGTTAAGTTGCATGCTGTAGATCCTTAATAGCAACACACTTTGGCTGCAGAGATATGCAACAATTGGAGACAAAAATATTCATACATTTATGAATTTCCTGCCTGTATTTCCCAGTTCAGACCCCTATGTTGGGAACAAAGTCACACAAGACGTGCAAAATCCCACATCCCAATCTTCAAGCGAAGTTCATTCAACACTGAATTCTATTTTTGTTGGGAAAAAATCTCAAAGATTTGCAAATCCACTGCTAATGATTTACAAGGAAAATAGGCCAGTGGGTAACACATTTGCATTCGGCATCAATGAGAATGAAACTTGAATATTCAACACAAAACACACAGTGACATTTCCATTACTAACTCAAAGAGCTAATTAGAACATAAAATATAAGTGATCCATATTCTGCAACCTTCAGCTGTGTCTGAATAAACATGCTGATGCCTGCTGGCCAGCCTCTACATGAATCTGTGCGTTGTGATTGGATGGTTGGCTGCAGAGAGTCAGCTGGCTGCGTACCTCCTGGCTGTGTTGTTCAAAGGGAACGTCACATTACCATCGGTGTATTTCAGTCAGAAGTGGGTCAGTGGGGGCATTAACATACTTTACACACCAAATGATGCAATACGTGGGAATATCCTTCTGAATGTCCTCCTGCTCACTCTCCATTCATCATCAGTGGAGCTGCAGCAGAGCACTTTGAGCTTGTATAGAGCTTAAATATCTCTTCAAATCTATAAATATACTAGTGTCAATGTGTACAGTACAAGCAGTTGGTGAGCAATTAAACATCTCAGTTCATTTTCACCGAGCATGTTTGTGTGTTGAGAAATTGGCTTAAAATTTGTTTAATCGGCCATTTAGCAACCGATGTGTGTGTGTCAGTGGGTTCTCTTTTAAACGCAAAAAGCATTATACTTTATGATACACAGAGTGACATTATAAGTGCCGAGTACTGATATATGAAGCATCATTATGCAATACGCTTTAGCCACAGCGCTGGTCAGAGATCATTTTCTAATTGTTTCATAAACATTGAGCAGTCGTCAACTTGACAGCATTTTCTCCTTTTTTCTCTCCCTCTGAACGAGCATCAGTCAGATCCAGCAGTAACTCTGCTGCTCATCACTCTCCCATGATACAACTGAATGTAGGTTATCATTACAGCTGGTTTTGACATGAAAACCCCCCCACTGTGGTGCATAATGCTTGCTTAAAAACATCTGCCTGTTATACAAGAACACCCACACTGCAAAGGGCATGGCTGCTCTCGGCTTTCTAAAAAGGGTGAAAGTGGGAAAAATCAATAAACAAACTCTGCACAGAACTCAAAAACAGAAAGCATGAAGCTCTCATAAGTCAAAGATTCATTACATTGATTAATTATAACAATTATGTAACTACTGGTTGGCATACTGACACAATTTTCATTTTTGGTGCTAACCTTTTAGCACCAGTGCATATCGGAGCCTACTTAACCGTGCAGAAAACCAGCCCACCTGCACAGCTGAAGAGGTCCCTCTGGGCCACACTCTAACCATCACTTTTGCCCTCGTCTTAAACCTGATCACAACCACGAGACACAAAGCAACCCGTCTGACCTCACTGTGATCCTCAAGCTGCCGTTTCAGCCCCGCAGCCCACCTGTAAGCCCACGCCTGCTTTCACACTTTACAACTGACCCTTTGCAAGCTTACCGTCCTGGAAGAAGACGTCCTCCGCTTCATCGCGCATCACCTCATCCAGGTCATCCTCCGCAATGTCGGCCATAGCCATCACTATTCCTCGTCTTCTTCTGGTCCTCTCCCCCTCGTCTCCCTCGGCTGACTAATCGGAGCTTCAGAAGGAGTGACTGGGCTGTAAAATTGAATCAATGCCGGCTCGGCCTCTTCGCTTCAGGCGACAGTCCGATCACCAGTGGGCTTCTCGCTCAGGCAGCAGAGAACTGGGACTGAGCGGAGATTCAGCTCTCTGCTCGATTGTGTGTGTGTGTGTGTGTGTGTGAGAGAGAGTGTTTAAGTGTCAGGTGAAGTGTGTGTGTGTCTGTGTGTGTGTGTGGGTGGAGGACTCCAAGCGACCTTCACTAAGTTTCAGCAACAGTGCTGATTTCATAATATCCTGTTCAAAACTGAAGTGAGAGTGCGCTGTTTGGAGAGCACTTGTATGAGTGAGTGTGCGCATGTGTGTGTGTGTGTGGGAGTGGGAGGGTCAGTGGCGTGTGCATGTGTGTGTCCATATGCACAGTACAACGCTCTACAGTGAGTCAGTTGGAGAGGCTGGTGATTACCAGGAATAATTAGATGATGTATTTTGAGCCAGCAAAGACACGAAAAGGGTGTGAAAGTGTGTGTCCGTTTGTACGTGACACGGCGTATGAGATGTGACTCTACTTGTCATTCCTTCACAGCTCACTAGGAATCATGGGACCACACTGATTGCTCTCTATTTTTTCACTTGGCCCACATAGAGGGGGCCTCAGCAGAGCTGATAACGTCTGCTGTCGCCGGAAGTCTCCAAGGTGCAGCTCAGGATGCAACACACACACATGCACACACACACACACACACGCACACGCACACACACACACACACACACACACACACACACACACACACACACACACACACACACACACACCCCTCTGCTGGGAGGAGGCTCCGTCTCTACCTCTTTTATAATCACAGTTTGTACATTTGGGACTTTGGCATTGATAATGACATTTGAGTCACAGAACTACAGTCGGTATCTGTGCAATACAATAATATGAGCCACGTTTTTAACAACTCTGCAGGTAGTTTGACGCCACACGTGCTGCTGTTTTCTAGAATCAAAGGATCCTCCAACCAGCTGCTGGAATGATAAATATTCCACCCGCTGCACAATGGAGTGGCTCCGTAACAGGTATCCTAAGCTGTTGATACGATGTGCAAATTGTTAGTATAAGATTGATTTAGTGATGTATAGTAATTGTATTTTACAATAATTGTGATTGAAAGTTCATTCTTTACCTGAGAAAAAGTCGACGTATAATGACCTCAGCTTCATCCATTGTGGCTCAGTCACTAGGACATACATCTGGTTCACACGAAGCACACTGAGTGCCACTTGTGATTAAAGTCAAACTTTCCAGCCGACTTTTTAAGAGTTTTGCACCACCTCCAGGAGGCCCCTTACCAGTGCCTCTCAAGCATTTCATGTTCCATCATAAAATAGTGGTAGCATGCAGTCCTTTTGACCTTTCATTTATTTGAAGATGAAGCAGCCAGTCTCACACTGTGCCTCCATCTGTGTACACTGTGCAGTTTCTCTGACTCACACCTCATTCTCACAAACCAATATCCAACCAAAATAGAAACTAGGCCTTAAGTCAATTCATTATCACTTTTCCTTCAGACTTCCTCTCCCCTGCCACCGCCTGCCTTTAAGGCCGAAGCTCGAGGGAACGAACCTGGAGACCAACTCATTTTCACCGAGGCTAGTCCAGACACTTCAGATACGTCACATCTTTCAGGAGTTGGGATGTGGGGTCTGGATACATATAAACAACATGTGACTGAAAGCTGCAGTGTGTAACTTGTTGGATTAACAGGGATTTTTGGAAATGTATAGGCTGAGAGGATTTCTTATTTTTCTAAAGGTCATTGAGGAGGAGGATGTGAGAAATAGATTTTGGTTATGCGTGTTAAAGAGACCTGTTTGTGTGCATGATTTTTGCATATTATTCTGCAGTTCTACGCTTTTAATGAGGAAGTAACACCAACTGTTACTGCTGAGCTGACAACAGTCTGTCCGTCACAAATGAGAAGCTCCACTGCTAAAAGCTACGGATTTGGTCAGTGACAATAGTGACTCAGGTATAAAGGCTATGAAGGGAAGATTAGTTTGTACACTGAACACTACCCTATAAGCAATAACCTCTGGGTACAACAGAAGGGGAATCATGCCAACTTGTAATTAATTCAACCATTAAGTCAAGTAAAAAAAGTGATATTTCTGGGTTTTCTTCAGTTTTACATTATTAAATTATTAAATTGTGAATTGCAACACACACACACACACACACACACAGACACGCACAAAATGAGAAGTGGCTGAAAAAAGTGTTATGCATCTTAAAATTAGTGAAGGGACAACTTAAAGAGTGTAGAAACTGTTGAGGCAATCTACAGAAATGAAGGAGCAACTTTCTCAGCAGCAACAGGAAATTACAGAAAGTGTCGACATACATTGCATAACAAAACAATCCTGGAAGCACAAGGACGCAGAAGAAACATGAACTTGCAAACACTGAATTCATATTTAAATGTGCTCTAACCAATATGGTGGTTCACATTAGATTTAGTGCTCTGATGCTTTATACATGATGCAGGCAGTAGAGCATCACTGGTCATGCAGACAAGTAACCAGAAAACACACTGGCACACAGTACCCTGACACATGCACAACAAAGCCCACTGTCTTGTGCAGATCCGTCCCACTCCCATCTGTTCACTGCTTTAATCATCACATGTTGATGGCTGGTGACTGTATCATGATTTATGTGGAGTATACCTTTCTGAGATTAAACCCAGTTATTCATGGCAACAACAAAAGAAAAAGAAGGGTGCACGCAGTTATGAGAAGTTCCATATCCGAGCAGTCACAGACATTTCAACAACTTTTTTAGTTTTCCCTCTCAGCAGAAGCGTCTGCCTATGAGCTACTTTACAGGCAGCAGTGCTAGAAAACGGGGTCACGTTTTGGCTAAATGTGCCCCGCCGCATTTCAATGACTGGGTACATTGTTGTCACCAGCAGAGAAAACCCCCTGCTTCGGGAAATGCAAACGCATGCTGCTGGGATGCAAACACACAATGCCACACACACACACACGTCTGTATAATATTTCTCAACAATGTAAGCAAAACACTGCAGACAAACAAACAACACACACACACACTGTTGTTACTCCGGCATTGCAAAGAGTAGCACAATCAGACCCGCTTGGTACAATGGTGTTGTTTGAATGGGTCAAACAAAAGAGCTCTTGCATCTGAATCGAGCCAGATGATGAGTATCCCATGGCTGAATAGCCAGCTTCAGCCTCCTACACACTTTCTCCTCCGGCCCTGATGCAGACTAAAATATCCGTTATTAGTACGGAGGCCGCAACTCAATAGTATCCAGGCTAATTCTACGGTGCTAGCTAATTTGCACAGAAGGATAAAGGTGCCATACAAAAAAACTTTTCTAGAGTGGCTAGAAGACTCTTAAAAAAATTAACGTTTGGTTGAAACTGTTTAAAAACTCTGAATCTGTTTTTAATAATCCCTCCCTGATTGACCACTGGAAGCCATTATATATAAGTTTGTCAGATCACGTAGTTTAGAAAAGAGTGGGGCGTACTTGTTTGTTTCTAACATGACTCGTGCATGGAAATGATCACTGTTCACAGCAGGTTATTGATGCTTTCTGTTGCACTGCAGGGCCGTAGCTTCCATTGAGGTCGCTGAGTTCATCTCCTGGATTTTTGACTGAACATTTGGGAGATTTTATTTCTAGCAGTTTACATGCAACTTAGATTTCTCATGTTGGGAAATTACATTTATGGACAATATTATTTAGCAGTTAGGTGATTACAGACTTTATTTTTCTGGTCTTGCCATGTTATAATAATAATTAATTAAATCTATTATTTGTAAAGCACATTTCTATACAGACTGCAGAATAGAACAAATATGAAGAAACAATGAAATATAAAGAAACAATCAAACTACAAACGTGAATGAAGAGTGGAAAAATAAACCCGTCACACAACAGGATTTTGTTGCAACACAAAAAGCCAATTCATAAATCCTGTGGAAACTGGATTTACGAGTACAGGGAACCTGAGTAAAAGTGTGTTGTAACAGCATGTCACCTCAGACTGCCCACAGATATCAAATACAAAGACAGGGGAGCAGATGGGGAAGTTTAAGGAGGAGACAGATGGGAAAACTACTGGATAAAGCCAGCATGATATCCCAAATTATGACAGGTATGAATCTAAGGTGATGGAAAAAGAAGAGAGAGAACAGAAATATGATGTCCTAGTGGGAGGACGGTGCAGCTCAACTCTACTTAATATTTCCCACAGATTAATGTGAGTGAGAGTCACAGAAGATGATGGGTGGAAAAAACAACCTCTTCGGACATCTTCTGTCCTCTCCTATCGCTTCTTTCACCCTGAGCCTCTGCCTCCCTTTCTCTCCCTTTAAAGAAGGATGACAACATGGGATGATTGTGAAGGGGCGCCTGGTTACCCTGGTTACAATAATGAGGGCATTGCGTGGTAAATCCAATTTGCCATGGCACTCTGACTCATTTGAGGTGCATGTGTGTGAGTTATTGTTTGCTTGTAACACTCTGTGGCTTCATGTGTCTGATGGAGGATGACCACAATATACAGTACTGCAGCCCATCTTGTACATACTCGTGCATGTAGAGACACACACTTAAAAAGGCAAACACATTGTTTCTAGATCTCTGCAAACTGTTTTCCGACTGGAAGAAGCCACGACCACAAACTGGAGATCACAAAGTGGATCTTACGTTGCTACAATAAGTCACAGCGCAAGCTGATAAAACCTAAATTATCCACATTTTAGACCCGAGAATGACCATGATGAATACAACTGAGAACTGCTGCATGAAACATAAAGGTCTTTAACCAGAAAATTAGTGCAAAAAAAAGAGCGACAGAATGTATGAACTTGCAGACCAAGTCCTGAATTTAAAACCGCTCTAGTTCAAACTCGAACACCAGCTGGACAAACCGGCAGCCTGTAGTTGTTTGGTTTAGTGTGCAGTGGGAAGCGTGGTAAAAAGAAAACAACCAAAGTGACATTAATAAAAGCAGGAACAACTGGCAGATATACCTACTGTAAGCATATTGATATCTTTTCATCTTTATCGGGTTGTATGTCCTGACTCTGCGGTACATTATGTTTAAGAAGAATCCCAGCAGACGCCTCCTTGCCACAGTGTGAAGCCGAGAACTCCTTTTGGGCCGTCACCAATTTATATTTCTCTGCCCTCTCCCCGTCTCTCCCTGTCGCTATTGTATTTTGTCTTTCTCTGTTCCACAATCGGATCCTTTTCTCTCTCGCCAATTTACTCTTTGGCTTTCTGTCGCCGTCCCAGAGTGCACAGAGGGCATGAGACAATGGCAGCAATACAGCCGCTGCACACCAGCTGTGCAGACTGGCACCACCGAGATGTCAGTGCCCATGTGGTGGCCCGCTGCTGCGGGCTTCACCTGGAGGGAAAAGATAACAGGCAGCTGAAGCACTCAACCAAATGAACCAGCGGACCACACACAGCCTTATATCGGTCCATTTGTCTTTGACGTTCAATAGTGTTAACACGGATGTACTCAAGACAACCTGGAGGAGGATCTCCAAAAAGTGCTTTTGAATGTGTTGATCAGGAATTGATATGATGTATTGGTTTAAGGAGGTATAATTAGCTGTTCACTAAACTCTGACCAGCTTTTTTTATTAGATTTGGGGAGGTTTATACAGTAGCAACCCTACCCATGATTAAATATCAGTGATATTGTTAAGTTTGCCAAACGCGTTATTTTTCATCCAAACAAGTAAGCTAAGATGCCAAGCAAGGCATAAAGATTTTTCTTTATTATACTTTTAATACTAACTAGATCTTACTGCAATGCAAATTTTACAAGGCAGCTGTAAACATGTTCTTAAAAGTCATCCGCAAACAGTGTTCTCAACCAACTCATTTCACACAGCAAACATTATCTTTGTCGGCTGCAAATGAGAAGCTCTGTCCGTCTACCTCCATTTGATATCGAGGATGTATCGTTTAAACATAACTTGTAAGGTATTTCAGATTGTATGTGCTGTGCATAGCAACGGCAACTTTATGGAGGTCCACTCTTGCTACAGCCATAAAATCCAGACATATTTCTGACAGTTAATATCTCCCCACAGTTCATTACATATTACATAATGCAGTCTTTTTTTGACAGGGAGACATTTTCCGATGGTCTGAGAGTTGCAGCAGGGTGAGGCAAGAACTCTGAAAACCACAGTTTCCTCTCCCACGCCACTCAGCACATCACCGTGTCCTCCTCCCTACCCTGGAGCCAACACCTGCCAGCTACAAGGGGAAGTCAACTTTCAAAACTAGAAAACACAGGCAACTAATGCAATGCTCCCTAGATGGGCCACATTGCCCAGCGATAAGAACTGCAATGATAATGTTTGAGCTGCAAAATGTGTGGCATGATGAACAGCTATATGTGCACACTTACTATCAAACATCCGGACTCAAAAGATGGTGGGAGTGGGGTGGGGGCGGGGGCTTTAAAAGATTTCAATATTCAAATTCTTCCATGTGAACAGGAAGGGAGGATATCACAACACGACTTCTGAGAAGTAGGGTGGGGACGTGAAAGGAAGGTTGGGCAATGGTGTGTAAAATATCATTACGTACCTATTGCAGCTGTATTTCTCCGAGAGTACAGCAGTGTGCATGAGCCACAATAGCCGCACAGGGTGTCACAGTTAAGAAGTGGGTGGAGATGTATTCAGAGTCGGAGGATGACAGAACTGGTCGCTGAAAGTGTTACACATGAAGCCTTTCTGCCCCGATGGTCAGAGGAAGAGGGGCAGTGGGAGCAGGGCTGGAAACTGTACTGACAGCTCATCATCACGCATGAGGGCATCTAACAAAGCAACTAAAGATGCTATGTGTGTGTGTGTGTGTGTATGTGTGTGTGTTTTCCTGATGTCTGGAATCACTCCAGAATGATGACATCTGTCATGACTACACATCTGTCCTTCTCCCTAGAGTATGACAATGTATCTACAAAGTACATGACCTACATACATCTACATTTTTGTCAAATAGCGGTTTTAGATCTTACATTTCCCATAATGCAACCAATGGCTTCTTTTAATTAAACCCTCCCTGACCGGCAACATCTTTTAAACTCCACCCCCCTCGTTGTGAAACAGGCTTTCATTTAGAAATTTGTCGTCTCCAAGAAATAGATTTTAGTTGAGCAACAGACCGAGACTCTCCCACAGCACTGGAGAGTTAAGTCAAATCCGTCTTTCCGGTTCATCAGCATTTGAATGTTCTTCTCATCAGTGAAGCCAGCATGAGTTTAACGAAGGCCAGCGTCTTGCACACAGACCCCCCCCCCCCCCCACACAGACACACACACACACACACACTCATGTTTGTCTGGCATCCTTCTGAAGGGAATGAACACTCAATAAAGCCACATCCTGGCCACCATGAATACCCAGGAGTTCTACTGAAAAGCACAAAGAAGAAAGTGTCAAGCCGGTCCAAACCCAGTGACATGGGAACCATTAGCTCATGAGCTGGTGGTGCCGTATACTCAGAGGATGCCAAATCTTCCAGCCTTGGCCTTAAAACGCTGAAACTTTTGATCAGTCAGCCTTATGCTATTCACTAAGAACTTATTTGTGTGTCTATGAATTGAGTGAAGCGATGAGGTGGTGGGAGGCGTTTTTGGTCGCCTATGCAGTGTGATGATCTTGCAAAAAACACAATCAATTCTAAAACACGAATGTGGACATTGAAGAGGAGCCAGAGATACCGAGAAAGGAAAGGGGACATTGGATCCAGTTTTTTGCGTAATACAAATCTTGCAATATGGAACTAACTCTTGCTGCTCAGATCAACTTCATGTATTTTTTATTTATAGCAGTCCAAGCATATCGTCCTGCTGCAGTGGGATGATAAAAAACACCTGCAAGAAACAACAACAACAACAACAACAACAACCTCATTGGTTGATTGCATTCATCGCACCATATTTTTCAGCATTTTCATTGTATCTGTGTTGTTCAAGGTGTTTTCTTCCAAACATTTGATCTTGTGAGTCATCGTGAACGAGGCTGATTGAACACAACAGCTATAAGACCTGGTCAACCTGAACTTTTACCACTGGATTGTAACAAAAACAACAACAACAAGCTACATTGACATCGATTGAATTTGCTCTCACCATTATACAGAGATGTCATAGGTCAGACTTGGCTACAGTGCAGCACTTTGGAGGCAGTGTCTTGATCTGTGGTGCGACAGCAGTGTGGGTGTTGAACTCTCCCAATATCAAGAGAATGTTCATGCCAATTTGCACACAAATAAAAACTCAGCAGGCAGCTGTTTTCAAAGAAAAAGCTCTGATTAACACAGTCCAACACCAAATATCAGACAAGCCAAGTTAGCAACTAGCTGGTGAACAAAGTGGAGCATTCAAAAGCTGGATATTTCCATGAGGACCACAAAAAGAGCTAAAATGAGACCAAGATTGATCAGTTCATCCAAACATTACTCTACATTATAATGCTGCTCTGTCAGCTGGATGTGTTAAGTATGGGTTGACCTGCTGACCATATCAACTAAAAGGGTGATATGTCAACGTCAGCTAGTTTTCGCTGCCCCCAAGAGGCAAAAACTATTATTCTAGCTTTACAAATTACAAACATATTTTCTCATATAGCTTTAGTTTGTTATCTAGCCATGCAGGTAGTTGGTTTCTTTGCCATCCATAATTTTCAATTGCTGTTTGCACTAAAATTCCAGGCACCTTTACTGGGATAGATAGAAATAAACAGACATATCTCAAAACCTGAGCAAATAAACCAAAACTATAGTTGTATTGCTAGTTTTGCCAGGAAAGTTATTTTTGGATAGGATAAACAGACAACAGCTTTTTTTAACAGTAAACTAGAACAGAAGTTCATTTTAAACGTATGAAATGATAATCATCACGATCAGTGAAGTTAGACGCATGCATGTCAAACACAAATCAAAGCTACAGCAGAAATAAACATGATATACATGAACAACATGCACCCTTCTTTTTTAGGAAGTGCAGGCAGTGTTTTATTTTGTTCTCTCTTCTCTCTGCCGCTCACTCTCCCCTTGCCTCTCTTTTTCCATTAGTCTTTCTCTCTGTGTTCACAAGCAGCCCACGTAGCAGCGCTGCTTGTTGACTTTATTGTGTGAAATTACAGAGAAAGGGCCAACACATTTCCACGCTCACATGTGCCCTGAAAGCTTCTGAATTAAATTATGTTCAGAGTGAGAGGGGGACGGAGCAACATGCAGATAAGCAGAACAGAAAGAAGACAGAGAAAAGGGGGGGGGGGGTGACAGAAACAAAGGAAATGAGAAAAAAAAGAGGGGAAGAAAGTGAGTGAGACGGGGAGAATCCTTTCCCAGCTACAGCTGACAACCGGAGAATGAGCCGAGGCAATATGTAATCTCCTCGGATGTAGTTCTACCTCCTGCATCAGTGGCAGCGGAGGCTACAGGAGTGAGGAGGCGCGTTGCTATGGAGTGGGAAGATTTTCAGAGAGTGAGCACCATTACAAATCAGTTTGTAGAGAGAAGAGAAGAAGGGAGGCAGGGGGATAATGAGAATGAGAAGGGGAGAAGGGGGCGGAGGAGAGGGAGGTCGCAGGCCACGAGGCCGATAAGTGAGAGGAGAAGCTGGCGGAGAAAGGAAGCAATAAAGCAAATGCATCAAGGGCAGAGGTGAGGGAGAGGGGGGGGACAACTCCTGGAGAAGAGAAGAAAAATGTGCAGGCAGGTCAGAGACAGAATAATACAATCTGGTTAAGTGTTTAGTTTTGACCACCTTCATTATGGACCAGTTTAAGTAAAAAGATAATTAACAGCATTTTTTTTTTTACTGCACATGAGGTTTCGTGCATATCGCTATAGAAGAAAACAAGTATTTCTCTTTCAGCCCCAACATTATTCATAAAATCAGTCGGATGATGCTTTGAGTGGCACTTTGCCCTTAGCGTGATGTCAGAAACAAGAAGAATAAATTGCAATCTTCAGAGGAGGAAGAGAGCCTTTTTCATCACATTACACACACTACGGCATTGTTGAGTGGAGAGCAACTGCAATCTTTTGTGTTGATTCACTTCCCTCTAAGCTGAGGAGAGGAAGATGCAGTATTTTGTGTCTGTGTGTGTGTGTTGAACTATATTGAAGACGGTATTCAGCATTCAGTTATTATGTTATCAAACCGTGAAGGGCCTCTACTGGTGGCTACTGGAAACACAGATTTCAGTCAGGATGAAAACAAATACAACAATGAAGACGTTTTCTTAATTGTTAGAGACCTTTCAGACCTTTATGAATACGATTTATTTTACCACAGTTTTCATATATATTTTGCAAGTGGTAACCAGACATCATTTCAATTTTCATCCATGCCTTTAAAAATGCTACACATTTCTGTTTAGCAAAGTTAGGAAGCCTTGTGTGTATGGAGCTAAATCCATGCCAATAGTGTTGTTCGTTTGAAAAAAAGATTTGAACCTGAAATTTCAAGTTTTGGTCTTGAACATTGAAAAATTCAACAATGTATTCGAAATAAAAATAAGTGTATGAAAAGTTTTGTTGGTTTAAATATAATTTAGATTCAGTTATGTGTTTTTTTTCGAATAAAATATATTTTTTCATTTTTCAGTAGCACATTTTATATTTTCAATCTTTTTTTTCCGGGTTCAGACTTTTGGCCGGGATGTGGCGTGGGGGGCGTGGTTTCAACTACAGGGGCGTGGTATCATGAGTGACAGCTTAACAAAGAAGGCTGACGACCTAGCTCAACTACGTTGCCTTCAAGAAACGTGGGTACTGCGAAAATGATGGCTCACTCCTTTATATACAGCATATTCACGTGATTGGCAGTAGACACAATTGACGCCAGTGACACTGGCTACAGCGGGCAGGTAAGACATGTAACGTTTTTTTTGTATAGATACTAGAAACATTAAAATTAACTAGATTTATTGAATGCTACCTAGCACTATACTTAATTTCCGCTTTGGCAAAAAACACAATAAATCTAGTTAATGCTTTGTAACGTGTCCCTATTTTACAGTCGTCATTTTAATGTTTCTAGTATCTATACAAAAAACGTTAAATGCTGCCAGCAGGCGGACCGGGTGGAGCAGACGCTATCGCAGAATCACGCTGTGTTCAAGGTGGTGTGTGGAAGTGCGAAACGTCAGATATTATAGCGGGATTTTTGAACGCCACAACCTGGCAAAGTGTATTGCTCTTTTACTGCGATTAAAGCCAAGTATGGTCTAGAACAGCTTGCTAAACATAAATGTGTCTACTGCCAATCACGTGAATATGCTGTTTATAAAGGAGTGAGTCGTTATTTTCGCAGTACCCACGTTTCTTGAAGGCAACGTAGTTGAGGCAGGTCGTCAGCCTTCTTTGTTAAGCTGTCACTCATGATACCACGCCCCTGTAGTTGAAACCACGCCCCCCACGCCACAAAACCCTTTTAACCAGGCCAAATAAATGGCCATTGTGGAAAATAAAAAGGGACTCATTCAGGTTTAATTAATATCTCAGACAAGAGGTAATCAAATTGTCTGATCCTGCAAGAAAGGCCTCGGCACCATGAAAAACTAAATATGGATAAAAAACACACCTAACTGTCAACTTCCTGTTTTAGTCAGTTATTATTTTAGCCTTTTTAATCAATAGTTCATGGTGATCATACAACTTTGATATACAGTAGTCATCATATCTAATGCAGCCGTTACTTTAAAAGCTGAAGTCTTTGTATCTTTGTTCAGACATGCTATCAAATTATTATACGCTCAAAGCCTCTAGTCTGTGGTGGCCGCTGGTAAAACATTGCAACCTCTACTCTCTTATTAATACATCACAAGATAATCAGCAAGGGACTAAGCCACTCAACGACTTCTGAGGAAATAATCAATAACCTGCAGCCTCAGTGCTGCTTCCTCTTTGAAGTGTTGGCTTTAAACTGCCGACAGTCAGATTAAAAAAGGCTGGAGGGAACATGTTTACTACCAGAAAACCTACAAGATAATCCATGACATTATCACACAACATTGTGCTGATGTAAAATTATGCTGCATCTTCAAGTCTTCCCACATTTGTAATCGTGCCCCAGAACATCGTGGTGGGATGTTTTAGGTTTAGGAGCCTAGTGTTTGGTAGTTAGGTAGCATGTGTCAAGTCTATAATGGCACCTCCGCACACAGGTGTAACAGCAAGAGTGGCTTGGAAAAGCCTGAGCCTGGGTAAGAGGTGATTCTATTTTGAGGTATTTTACAGGTAACAGAGAGTAAATCATCCAGAAATTGTATACATTTCTAATAGACTTCTTACTCAAAAAAAAAAAATTAATTAGTAAATGATTGCCTTCTTCCTTCTTTCAATGTGGCGTCAGTCTGCTGGCGGTCATCAGAGCACACCTGAGGGGTGTGTTTCAGTGCCTCCATTAAAACAACATCAATCAAATGCTGTGCAGACAAAAAGATAACTAAAAAACCAGGACGTGCGTTCTACAAAAGCATCAGCATTGCAAGTCTGTCCTTCCTCCCCCTCCACACTGCCTCCAGGCCAAAACAACCCAAGTCCATCACACACAATCATGCATGCAGACAAAGACATGAAGAAAGACATTTTATTGATGAGAAAATTGTTTGCAGAGAAACACAATGTCCTCTCTCACTGTCCTCATCTCTGCTTTGAAAAACACTCTCATAAAACAGCACTGACAGGAAGTGGGATGAGGACAAAACTGCACCTTTCTAGCTCAGCAACATTTAGACTGCAGCCGCCAGGCGTGCACTTTCCACATGTTCTCACTGTGCGTATGTATCCATAGCTTATAGTGTGGCAAAAAACTTAAGACACAAAAGTGTTTCCTTTTTTTGAAGCAACACCAGACCTAAATATTACCCCACTCGACCCACTTGGCACGGCCACGTGTGCTGTAATCAACCGGATCACAACCAACACAGACGCCATTTAAATTAAACCTTCACTGATCCCGGCCTGCCGCTAACCAGGTGTGATGACATTGGTCGAATGGGTTCAAATGATGATTAATGGAGAAGCTAGTGAGCGAGTTTATGCCATGAAATAGCCTGGTGTATAATTTCACTCAGAAACAGACATTTTCTACACAATATGACGCTCAACATCGATCTTATCCGACACCTAGTCCACTGTGGGGGTGTATATGGCGCCTGCTTGTTGGAAAGAGAGAGTACTCTATAGTCACATTACTAATTCAAAACATTAAACCTGGAGGATTGTGCAGTATATTATTTACATGCTTAAAATCACAGAGTAGCATCAGAAACAAAAGATAACAGCGTCTATCATCCACAGCATGAAGCTCATAAAGGATAGGAGGGCAGCAACACACACGTCTGTGTAGGAGTCACTGTCAACACTTCATTTGTCAAGACAGAGATTACTTCATTGGGAGCTTCACAGGTTCACTTGAAACAATTAAGGGAGAACAGAGGACAGACATTTTGAAAGAAACTTACAAAATACAGAGAAAAGACAAACTGCTACAAATCAGGACGACAATCCTATAATGCGATTCACAGACACTTACGGTTGAACTCCCTGCGGCAGACATGGGGCCTCCAGGGTCGGTTTCGTATCCAGTTCAGACGTCGAGGCAGCTCCATGATGCCAAGGTGCTGGTGCCAGTGTGCGATCGCCACTCATCCACCAAAGAGCAGCAGCCCGGTGCTTCTGGCCATCCAGAGGACAGTCTCCCACTAGAGCATTAGTGGTGCCCAGCGCCACCGTAAGCAGCCTGGGTCTTTTAAAACTAATACTTTACTCTCTGAGTGAGAGCTGTTACTGTAGCTGTTGTGGTGCTCGGCTGCATTTCCCCTTCACTGCTTTATCTTTTATGCATGAGTCAGTGGAACCCAACTCCCTCCTCTCCTGGGGAGGGACAGAGGCAGAACTCTCCCCAGGAACGGGCGCCTATCGACAGGCAGCATCTGAGGCAAGGAGTGCGCATCCTGCTGAAATGTGATGCCTCTGCCCCGATCCCTCGGGGGAGGAGAGGTGGGGCTCGGCCTGCCACCTGAGGAGGCTGGAAGAAAGACGGTCAGTCAGAGACACCAAGACATAGGGACAGTTTCGGAGTGTGCACCCAAAGAAATACACAGCATCATGAAGATCAGTCTACCTGTGGCAGCCTACTGCACCTAATCTGACAACTATGTTGCCCTTTAATTCTCTGCCACCTTGAATATGGACTTTGGTTACAAACTCTGAAGAACACTGACGTTTGATAAGCATTATTGTGCTCACAAACAAGAAGGTAAGCACATGTATGTAGGTATGTATACATACATAAATAATCACTAATAATGTTGATAATATATTTAATGCAAGATCCTGTTCAGGAATCATACTGACTCTTCCCACTGTAAAATATTGTGTAGTCCGCTCATCTCTCACTGGAGAACTGCTACATTACTATCTGAACATGAGATTTTGGACCACATTATTCTACTGTTGCATTCCTGTATGACTTTTTTTCCAGGGATAAATCTAATGTTATGATGTAATAATAAGAAAACATTAAAAGAGTTCTGTCTGTCAGTTTCTCATCACAAAAGTTCCCAAACTTAAAAAGCTGATTTGCTATACATAAATATATGTACCGTTTTCAGAAACCAGTTTTAAAAAGAGAAAAAGCACTTTACCGGCCTAAAGTAAAATATTTAAATTAATTGTCATACAAACACCTCAAGATATTCATTGTTAAACTTGAAAATAATAAGGCTTTCATGATGCGTGAGAAGAGCCTGACCTCTAGTGGCCGTCAGCTGCCATGTTTCCAGTTCAGGGTGAGGACAAAGTAATGGAGACACACATTTTGAACTCGTCTTTATTCAAATAAAACACAGCACCTTTATGCATCAGTCTGGGCAAACAAGACTTTCTCCACTGAAAAGCATGTCTTGCTTTTTGGTTTGTCAACACATAATAAATAAAAACAATCAAAGAGAGCACTTAAGACACAATTTTACAAATACACAGATCACAACTTTGACAAACCCGACCAAACCAGAACACACAGATTCAGTATTAAAAACGCATAAAAAAAAAAAAATACTGCAACATTCAAGTCCTGTGACTTCTGATTGTATGAGAAATTCGCACACGCACACTCAGCAACATTAAACCGATATCTGGCTGGTGTTCTGAAGTGCTCATCAAAATAGACGGGGCCGTTGGCACATCACACTCACAGAAGGCACATCAATGTCATCAGGACAACAGCACAAAACATCAAAGTTTGACTTATTTCTACCTGTAGTTCAACTGACTAGAGCTGTAATGTTCTCACTAGAAAGCAGAGACACTTTGCTACGTGCTCACAGCACTGAGCAGAAAAATGGTCCAACTATCAATCAGCATGTGTAAGACCTTTGGCTATGCACGGTGACTAAATGGCCCAAGTTGGGAATATATTCACAAGGCAGCGTTACATTAAATATACTATTTGTGTTACCAACTCTTCAGACAAGAGTGGGTCAAAAGAGAAGGCTACAATGTGTGCACATGGGCTTCCGTTTGTTTGAGAAGACCACATCCTGAAGACAAACATTAACCAGAGTCTGGCAGGTATGTTTGCTTCAGCCGGAAACCATCACAACATAGGAATGTACATTTTGTTCATATCCCTTAGCTTTTTGTAGCATTACTTTCACCGGTTTGTGTTTGAAGAGAGAACAAGGTGACAAAAAAGGCATAAACAAAAACATGGAAATTGTACATGGCCTCCTGAGTGACACATGGAAAAATCTCATAGTTCGTCTCTGGAAGTAAATATTAGCTCCCACTAGGACTCAAATATAGACCTGCATTCAAAGGTTTATAGAGGAACAGAAATAGGATGCACAGACGGATACATCATATATAGATATATCAGTCAATGAACACATAAAAAGTTAGCAAAAAAATAACAGTACTTTTGGAAATAATCTTGTCTCACCAAGCTAATTATTACAGATCTGTCCATTTGGTCATCCAGTACAGATGTAGATTAGTATAAAGCGTTTCTATAATCAAGGTAGTAAAAACAGGTCGGTCAAAAATCCCAAGAACAACGTTTTTGGACATCGTCTGGCTGCCACACGATTAGGGTGATGTTTAAAACTCAAACAAAAAAATTAACTAACACATTTATGTACTAGACACTGGTTTGCATCCACACCAGACAGGTAATTGGCCAATCAAAACATGTACACATAAGCAGTTGGAGGGTCTTCAAGTCTTGCACCTCATTGGGCTGCAAGATGCATCATTATTATTACCCATCATGAGGGGTCTCCTGTGTAAGCAGACTTGGAAAATGTTTCTTTGTCTTACTTTTCATAGTCACTGGTTTCTGCTTGTGAATCCCAGCGTCTTTCTATGATCTTAAGGAATCTAAAATGGTTGGATTGGCCATCATTTGTAACCTGTGATAAGGGGCCATGAGTGCCATTTCAAACAGGGTCACAAGGTTTGAACCATCCATGCTCATCTTTCACACATTCAAATGAGCGACAGCAACTCAATCCGTTAACACGAGATGTGATGCAACACATGTAAGGAATAAACATGTTTAAAATGTGTCTGCTATATTTGTTTGTGAAAAATTAACCTGGAGCATGTTTGCAGAGACAATTCCTTGTAGATCAGGTTGTTACTTTACATTTATTGCAGTGCCACCCTAAAGCTTTCTGTCAGCTAATGTGTGCGTGTGAGCTGCAGTTGTAGAGACACACGAGTGGAGAGAATTACACAGCCAACACTGCATTGTGTAACAGCATGAGAATGTGCTCAAGTTTCACCGAGTTAATCTGAGTGCTGTTTGGAGGGTTATACTGAGCATAATGTATAATCATGCAGAGTAAACTCAGCATTTATATATATATATATATTGTGCATGAGAGAGAAAGAAAGGAAGAGGTGTGTTGAGCTCACCTCTTCAGTTTCTTCATCCTATACTCATCTAAATCCTAATTGTCTGCAGCTCTCAACCTCCTGTGTACATTCTTCCTCTTCCATCCCTCCATACAGCATTTCACACAAGGGTTTTGTTGCTTCATCATTCGATCTTCTCTGGGTCTAAATTGTCCAGGTCGATATCAGGCGATGTCCCACAACACAGGAACAGTTTCTGGGTGTACAGAGAGATCTGATCTGTAGTGGAAGAAAAAAAAAATATTTAAAGGAATCAAGGGTTGCACTGAAGAGATTATCTTTGAAAATACAGTTAACAATGAGAGTGGTTCATTCAGTGGAGTGAAGATCGCCACTAAATCTATCAGCACCAACCACTTCTGTACTGATGCGCTCTAATTTTAATCTCTGTAAATGTCTGTGCCGCCTCTGTGTAGGCATGCGTCTCAGCACAAGCGTACCTGCAACTTAGTGTTTATTTAGCCTCCAGGTCTTTGTTTCCGTGTTTAAATGGAAAGTTGATGCCAGATAACAAAAAAAGGTACAGTAAGGTTTAGAGAAACCGCAATCACAGAGGTGTTGGAGCACGCAATCATAACGCGACAAAGAACATTATGCAGTCTGCTGCTCCAGCATGTGAGATCAGCCGTTGACTGTCGGACTGACATGTGCATGATTGTCCTAGGAGAGATTATGATCATAAACAAACAATACAGTGTTTTAGACTCTTAAAAGGATTACTAGTTAAAACATTGTTTCATTAAATAAATAGTATTAGGAGGGGATATTCTTCAACTGCAGGTTTTATAGTTGCACTACAGTTTACCGTATGTGGGCTCAATAGTACACTGAACTTTGAAACAGTAATCTCAATCACTCTTCAGCTCTTAACACTAAGACAAGGAGTTTTTACATGTGCCAATGGTAGCTGGTCTACACACAACTTACAGTAAGACTAGTAAGCTACTTTCAGAGGTTATCCATAATAACATCAAACGGCAACATTCATGCACAGGGACATTTTTTACAGCTTATGTACCCAGACTTTGAATGTTATCAAATAGCCAAGCCAAAATATGGACCGATATTGGCCTATTCTAGATGTGCCGTGTATCTGTCTGCTGATACAACCGAACAAGAAATTACAGTATGGAAATGCAAAATAAGGTTTCAGGTCATTTGGAAAGAGAGCAACTCTTACAGCGTTTCCACCAGAGCTGACAGAAGGAATTCTCAACTGTGATTATGCATCCTGGTCACAAGAAGAAAAAATAAGAACAATCTAAAAGATCTGTATCAACATTCTTAATATGTTAAATTTAAAATGAATTACCATCAGCCCATTTATATGGTACTCTGATTTTTTTCGGTCCCAAATATCCATATCAGTCTCAACATCTCATCTGTCAGGCTTTTCTCTCAATGTTACGTACAAATGCATGTCAATTAATGATGCAAAGGGCATTGCTCCTTTCAAAATACAAACTCACCCTCCAGTCTGCTGCTTGGGATTAAGCGGCCATGTTTTTTTAGGCATGTTGGTCCCCATGCATATTTGTATAATGGTTGAATAGTCATTAATTATATAACATGCATATAAATTAAAGAGTAATCCTAGCAAAATATGGTGCTTTTTGAAAAGCAGCTAAGGACATCACCACTGCAACGACATGCACATCGGCGTCAGCTGAAGCCTCTTACCGAGCATTTTCCCAAAGAAGATTGGTCGAGAGCTAGCTGGCAAGTGGATGCACATGTAGTAGACTGGTACACCAGACAACGCCACAGAAATGCCCACCAAAGAGTTGATGGTGTCGCTGTAGAGGGGAACCACAACCAGGAATATGCTGCACAAGCAGTAGACAATTGGGAAGAACAAAGAGAGCTGCAGGGGAAGGAGGAGGATATACACAAGGGTTTAGAAAAGAAGTGGAATCAGAAAAGAGGAAAAGGGGGAGCAAAAGGTTGGAGAGAAGAAATGTTAAAAAATATTTTAAAATGACATTAACAAACATAATAACCACATTCCTCTGATTATTTAATTGTGGCTTTAATTGTCCTTAGATTGCTCAGCCGGTATGCAGTGCAGTCACTTCTATGTTGACTAGGATAACCAAATAAACTATGCGATTAGATTCAATACTTCATGGGCTTTTAACATCGTCATCATCACTCAAAGCCATTGCTGGGGGTGGTCAGGCCTGCAATAGAGGCACTGTTGATGGGTAAACAAACGTAAATACAGGTCTAAAAGGCTTGAAGGGTTATAGATACAGTAGCACGTTATCCTTCTGTCCGTCTAAAGGACTGATCACAGCTTTTTGCATTTTCTTACTTACTGTTTATTTAGTTTTCTGTTTAGCCGCAGCATCTAATAAAGGTTGTGGACTGTCAATGAAGGATAAATTACCAGGAAGCCTTTAAGAGACGTGATGATGTCACACTTTGGGCCAACGGTTGCCCTGTTTAGCCAGCATAAGTCTTTCTAACAGGGTGGAGGCATTGGGACAGACTTTAAAAGTATTCTACTTTTCTAGGTGTCTAGAGCCTCTTCTGCCACATTTTCTGAACAGATTTCATGCAAACATTATGAATACACAGGATGTGCATGCAAGCAGGGACTGTTCGGAGGACTACTGCATTCATTTAAATCACAACCCAGTGACATGCGATTAAAAAAACTGCATGATCGCTGATGTGTCACATTTACTGTGGCTACCTGTCTGACTTTAATTTCCCGTTCCTGCATATGCCACATTCACGTCATGCCCCACACACAGAGGGGAAATGATATGTTCCTGGAAGTCAGAGTCATTATGATCCTGAAACATGTATATCAGCATTCAAGCTGCACACATTGTTTACCTTAACAGGCCGGTGCAGATCAGGAGCTTTGATGCGCAGGTAGATCTGGCTGGCTATTGACAAGCCGATGAACAACCAGTAGTTGAAACTAAAGTAGTTGATTAACTGGAAAACGTCCGGCACAGACAGGTAGATCAGAGACATGCCACCCTGGAAAGAAGATGGTTTGAGTTTGGTAACGAGCAAGCATCAGGGACACAGGCATCCAAACAACCAAATATGCACAGTTCAATAAGAAAACCCACAAACATTTTGAAACCTACATTGAAAAGCAGGGCAGGGATTGGGGTGAAACGCTGAATGTGGATCATGCACAGCACATTGGGTAGGTGGCCTTCTCTGGAACCAACAAAAAACAACCTGCAGGAGAAACAAAATGTTGAAAGCATGTCACCATGTTTGCTATTAGTTTTGCTGCTACTTTTAAATTCAAAAGATCACAGGCAGAAGTAGGATTTTGTCGAATAGCCCTTATGTATTAACCTGGAGGCAGCGATAATGGAAGAGTTGAGGCCTCCGTAGCAGGATATGGCCACAGACAGAGGGATTAGCCATCGAGCCCAGCCCAGCGCCTCGTCTGCAAATGTCTGAGGAGACGACATCAAGATCAGTGGCCCTCAATGTTAAATACAAGTAAAAAATAGCTGATTACTCTGATGTTACATATTTAAAAAAGGAGAATTCATTGTCATTATGCAACACAGGAACGCACAATAAAATGCAGTTGTAGCCCATTTGCAACACAAGAGAAACATGATCAACAAAAAACAAAAACAGTGATGAATTGCTGTAGTGCATTTCCTACATTACCATCAAAGAATGCAGCTGCAACAAAAACAATTCTCTGGGCAGATAATATAGCCGACATCTTAACAGAGTCCATCTCCTCTCGTCCCACTGGAGCCCTGTGCTCTGTCCTGCAGCCACGATGGAGCCAGGGCTCTGTAAGGATGTGGACAGTCATCGACCTCCTGAAGTCCTGTTTCATCCATCTTATTTTTCTGCAACTAGGCATCAGATGGCCAGCTGAAGGCTGGGTAATGGAGTAGCCTCAGCTCTTAACTGGTTTTACTAAGATTCCATCTCTGCTCTCCCTCTGGGGGCAGTTTGGTGGCATTTTGTCCGACTGGTCTGGATGGTTAATCTGTCACGGGACGGCGGTGACCGTCTCAAAATGTCCTCTGCACTCAATCCCCATGCTTCCCTTTCCTCCCCGATATTGATGAATGTATTCTGTCATATGCGTTATTAGTGCTCCAGTAATCATCATGAAAAAACAACAAATTCAGTCGAAAATCATGGAACTACGAAAAGCACAACTCAACACTGAAACATACTTATTCCATGACAACCCAGAGTTCAGATCAGGAAGCAGAAGCAGAGTTGTAGTCATACACCCTTCTCTGCACTTCCATTCGAGCAGTTACCCACACTTAACTCTATAGAGACAGTGTCTGTCCGACGGCCACTTCAATTAATTAAATAAGTAACCAGAAGAGGAGTCATACAACCTCATACAGGTTAACACCACTATTTCAGCAGTGCAACAAAACAGGATAATTAAATGTGGACTCCTAACTATTAGATCTCCGCCATCTAAAGCTGTATTAGTAAATGATTTAATATCAGACAATCACATTGATTTATTTTGTCTTACTGAAACCTGGCGAGTCATGACGAATATGTCAGCTTAAATGAATCAACTCCTCCAAGTCATATTAATACTCACATTCCTCGAGGCTGAGGAGGTGGAGTAGCAGCCATCTTTGACTCAAGCCTATTGATGAATCCTAAACCTAAATTGAACTACAACTCATTTGAAAGCCTTGTTCTTAGTCTTTCACATCCAACCTGGAAAACATTACAGCCAATCCTATTTGTTATACTGTGCCGGCCACCAGGTCCATATTCTGAAGAAGACGGTGAGGCAAAGGAGGTTTGCTCCCTGGTATAACCCTCAGACCCGAAAACTAAAAGCAAACTTCACGAAAGCATATGGCGTTCCACCAATCTGGAAGAATCACGCTCAGTTTGGCGAGATGGTCTTAAAACATATAAAAGGCCCTCTGTAATGCCAGAGCAGCCTATTACTCATCAGTAATAGAGGAAAATAAGAACAACCCCAGGTTTCTCTTTAGCACTGTAGCCAGGCTGACATTTGGATGGCTTTTCTCCCATCAACCTTGACCAAGTGTCTTCAACAGTTTCTACTTTTAAACCGTCTACCTGTCTCTTGGACCCCATCCCGACAAGACTGCAAATGGCACTCCTCTGTTGGATATTGTTAATGTGTCTTTGCAAACAGGCCATGTACCACATTCCTTCAAAGTAGCTGGAATTTGATCGGGACTTGTCCTTTAACTTCCACGTGAAGCAAATCTGCATTTTTTCATCAATGTAACATTTAAAAAAATCAGGCACATCTTGTCTCAAATAGATGCAGAAAAGCTGGTTCACACTTCTAGACTGGATTACTGCAACTCCTTATTATCAGGCTGCTCTAATAAGTCTCATAAGTCCCTCCAGTTAATCCAAAATGCTGCAGCTCGTGGACTCACAACAACTAAGAAAAGAGATCACATTACTCCTGTATTAGCTGCTCTGCACTGGCTCCCTGTAAAAATCAAGAATCACATTTAAAAACCTACAAAGCCTTGATTGGTGATGCACCATCATATCTTACGGAGCTTGTAGTACCATATTGCCCCACTAGAGAGCTGCGCTCACTAAATGCGGGGCTACTTGTGGTTCCTGGAGTCCTAAAAATTAGGATGGGAGCAAGAGCCTTCAGTTATCAAGCTCCTCTTTTATGGAACCAGCTTCCACTTTCAGTCCAGGAGACAGACAGTCACCTCATTTAAGAGTAGACTTAAGATTGTTCTCTTTAATAGTGCTTATAGTTATGGCTAGCTCAGGTTAGCCCTGGTCCAGCCCCTAGATATGCTGCTATAGGCTTATAGGCTGCTGGGGGATTTTTAGGATACACTGAGCTTACTTCTTGTCCCTGCTTCCTGCATCCAGCCCCTAGCCTGGACCTGGCCTCCTGCCATGGCCCTGCTGATGCCCCCTCCACATCTCTCCTCTCTTTCTCCTTCCGTTTCATGGATTGTGGAAATCTGGATCATGCCTACTAATTATTGATACATTCATTAAATGTGTTGTAACTCTGTTCATCTGTACACATGACATCTCTTGCTCCAGTCCAACTAATATCTCTGAAAACTCAAAGAAGCTTTATTAAAGCTTAGTGCATATGGGTCTACAATTAGGATTCTTAATTAAGATGGGATTTAAATGTTTGAAGCAAACCAGGTTTTTAAGTTTAAATATTATGAACTTTCAGTGCAGTGCTGAGGTGTGGAGCCAAAAAAGTGATCGACAGGTCCATCAGTAACAATAAATACTTCAATAAACTAGAATAACCGCCTCGCGTTTGTTTGCCTTCGCCAACCAGTCACATTGCAATTTATATTCATGTCATGTCCAAGATGTCATCATTATATCATTTAAAAACTATTAGACATTAGTGAAATGGTCATGAATTCTTGAGTTGTGGCCAAAAATGTGATTTGTGAGGTCACAGTGAAATCCCTGTAATCACTAATCACATCATCATGTCCCCATGTTCCTGTGTGGGGCGCTAACCTCTTTAGCTAAATGAGGTTCCTGCCATCTCGATTCTACAGCCACAGATAACCAAAATGGAGAACCGAACCAGACACTAGTGCTTGTGGCTGCCAGCCAGACTGAAAGAGATGACAGCAGAAGACAGGAAGCAAAGACCAAACCTGGCAGTCCCTACAAGGCTGAGCAGATGTTCTGTGATTTACTAATAGAGTTTATAGGTAACCATTAGTATGCACACGGTCAGACTGTTGGATGGTTACTGCTCATATACAGCTTCTTTAGTGCACAAGGAGAATGCACTAAGTTACTCACCACAGCGACAGCGTCACTGGTGAGCACTTCGTCTGCATCCATGACGACATAGTAAGCGATGTTGGTCAAGATGTAGATCACAGTGACAATGGGCATGGAAATGCCGATGGCCAAGGGCAGATTCCTGAAAAAGAGAAAAGTGGATTTCATGAACTCAAAGATCTCAATTGGGTGAAATTCAGATTACTTAGTTTTAAGTCAGATTAAGGTTAAGATATCAGTTTAAGTCAAAGCAATGCCATCAGGAATGAAAATCAATCACCCTTGTGGGAAAACCATTCTGAAATAACAGACCTCGTACCTCTCTGGGTTTTTGATCTCCTCTGTGATGAAGTTCAGTGTGTCCCAGCCAGAGTAGGAATAGAGAGCTGAATAGAAGGCCAGGGCCATGTCCCCAGGGTTCAGTTTGGAGCCTTTGAAGGAGTCCTCAAAGTTCTGGTCAAAACCTACACCAACACAGGGTTGTTATATTAGCCCAGTAAATAAAGTAATGCAATGTAATATTTTTAAAAAACTAGTATAATACCCTGCAATTTATATACACTATAAGTGGATACGTGCTCGAAGCAGTTTAGTAAAAAGAAAGACACAAACATAGATGCCAATCATCAATAAGTGCCAAACACAATCAAAAACAATCATGAAATGAAAATGTCAATAAAGTTAATGGAATCTGTGTAGAGTTTTGTCAGTGTGAGTAAAGACATAACACTCCTAAATAAGACATTAAACAAAAAAAAAAAAGCAAATTCTTTAAGTTTCATTTCAGTTACTCATCAGCTCAGCTCACTTGACCTTTGCCTAAAAGACTGCAAGTCCCATAATGCACCACCAGCAGGCCTGTGCAGGCTGCTCATTACACCTGCAAATGGAAAGTCTCTCTCAGCAGCAGAGGGGCAGAGAGAGAGAGAGAGAGAGAGAGAGAGAGAGAGAGAGAGAGAGAGAGAGAGAGAGAGAGAGAGAGAGAGAGAGAGAGAGAGAGAGAGAGAGAGAGAGAGAGAGAGAGAGAGAGAGAGAGAGAGAGAGAGAGAGACTGATACTGATACTGATACTGATACTGATACAATACTTTTGTTGTGATGATTGATTTGATGAATTGTACAGTGGTAACCATGCATCACACAGCCAGCATGCATATCGGTTTGCTGATGTTTGCATTTGAGTTTGGCTGTTTTGTTTGAAATTTGTATTGACATTTTGATGCACGTTCTTGAAAACGCCAGTGCTGCATACGGTTTGCATTAATTTGTTGGATTGAAATTGTAAAAAAAGTTTATTTACATTTTTGTATAACTTTTGCTTTTTGTGTTTTGAAGGTTTTCAACCTAATGGACCAACCAGTTAACAACTAACAAATAAGGAAAAAATAAATATGGAACTGTGTTGGAAAGAGTTGTCTCGTGCGTCCTTTGGGGTTCATGTACCAAGCCATTTCAAGTTGGGCAAGAGTTGAACAAAACACATAGGAACTTGACAATTATAGTTCTTGTACCACAGAATTAACCAGAAAGAAAACTACAAATCGGTAAAATTAATCAATTCACTCAAAACACATTTAATGTGGATGGTTTTCTTTGAGCTGGTCCAATGTAATATATTGGTTAGCATTTGTATCTATTGGTTAGCATTTGTACAATTAATATTTACATTGGCGCAGAGGTACAATATTTACTTCACTGTTTTCAAGAGACTGATATTGGCTGATTTTAACCATTTACAACATTCAATTAACTGATTAAATGAGATGGATTTTATCTTAAATGGCACAGTAGTGCTTCATCCCTTCAAATTTTAGCCAAGTCAGAACAGTAGCGTTGGAGTCATAGCGAGTTTATTGATGAAATCCTACCTTGTCCAAGCTTAACCAGGCCAGTAATGATGATGACAATGAGAGCTAGAACCTTCGCTACGGTGGAGATGACCTGAAGAATAGCACCCCATTTCACTTTCATACAGTTCACATAAGTCAGCAGACCTGATAAGAGAAAAAGAGGAAGAAAACAGCAGTTAACAAATGGTCGAAACAGGATTGTCTGAGATCTGTGGCAAACTAAAAGTAGCAGCACAATGAATGTATTCAAGCATTTCAAACAGAAGCATGCAGCAACGTGGGAGAACAGTGTTGCACTGCGAGTTGCATAAAACGGCTACAGCCCTAAAACAACTGCAAAAAAGCAGGTAATATGAGCGGAATCATTTTTCTCATAGTTTCCTCTACGTCAGATTGAATAAAAAAGCTGAAGCTGGCCAACCCGCTTGTTGGTTCCCCATCAACTACAACAGCAACGGAGAGAGTCGTGTAGAAGACGAGAACATTGTTGGCATTGCAGCCCGAGTGTAAGGTATGGCTATGAAAGCACCTTAACACGTCAACTGTAGAAATACAGGGTTGATTTAAGGCAGAGTTGAGGGGAAATCCACAAGTATGAAGTGTAGTTACACACATATCCCTCTAAGTGCAATGGTAACAAAGACTAAGTGTAGCAGCTTTGTGGAAAGGTTCACATAACATAAAAGGCAAGGCAAGGCAAGTTTATTTATATAGCACAATTCAGACACAAGGCCACTCAAAGTGCTTTACAGGGGCAAGAAAAAAAAAAAAGGTGTGACATCAATTAAATGCAGCATGCATGCTAACATGTACCAGTACATTGACTCAACAGGAGTCACAGGAGCAACAGCGACAAACATCTCAAATTAAACTATCACTGTAAACACAGGAGTGCACAAGTGCAGGTGGCTCATCATGATTTGCAAAAGCCCCGGCCTCGTTAACCGTCAATGGATAAAAAGAAACGATTAATATATAGATTAATTATGGGTAGACATATTCATTTGCTTTTACTGCCGACGATGCTGGCTGACCTGTGGTGAGAAATTAGCAAACATGTAATGTTGAAAGACTCTTCCAGAACAAACGCAAAGCATTTGCTGAAAAGTATCAAGCTGCAGAATGAGCGAAGAAGAGCGATTTCTCCACTGCTGCAGCAAACTGAGCAAAGTAAATCTACTTTCACAAACTCCAGTACTGCTGCTGGATCTGTGGCAGCTCGTGTGGCAGCTCGTGTGGCAGCGAGGAGTCCATTACTAAGAGTTTCATAACTCCTCTGTCCTCGGTGCTCTAGTCTAAAACTCCGGTGTAGTGAGGACGCTCAATGTAAACGTAGCAAAAGAAATGAGTTTTAAAATCGGAAACGTAGTTGTGTGGACATGGCAATATCACGTTTTAAGTTGATATTGCCAGACACAGTCCAGACGCTTTTCTGCTTGCTCCTGCATTTTTTTCTGCTTTCTGCTTTTATTTCTCTTTCTTTTTTGTGAAAATCTATGAGGAGATTACTCAATCTTCTCAACATGCCTGAAGGAGTAATACAAACAAAGTCTCGCTGTGAAAGCTGTCGGATATATCAACAAGAAATGTGTGCGCTACAGGGATTTTTGCCTTAGAAACCGAAAAAGGACTTCAGGAAATGCTCCCAGCGGAATCCAGTGGTAAGAAGTCAACATTTACTTCCAAAGGAAAGGGTGAAAACACTGCCACTTACAACTTAAATCTAAATGATACTGTGTCTTTTACAAGACTCTGTAAAGACACTTGTAATGGACTTGGTGCTAAGCCGAAGCGAAGTCAAAATGTTGGTATCAATGGAGGATATGTAACATCACCCGGAATAAAGTTGCAGAACAGATTTTTACCACCGTCAGAGCCAAATGTGACTGAGTATAACAAACAGAGAGTAAACTATAAAACCACTGTGAACCATGAAGCCAGTACAAAGCAGCAGATGGATAGAATAACTGTGACGAGTGTCAAGGTCAAAGATACTCTTGTGCTTGGAGACGGAGCCATATCTAATATAAACATAAAACAGAACAGCTACTTGCAGCTATCCAAGTGCCACTGTCTCTGACATCACAAAAATACTTCCTCAGGAACTGGCAAAACATCAAGGGGTGAGACAACTGATTGTGCACGTGGGTGCTGTGGATACCAGAAAGGATCAGTCTGAAATCTTAATAAAAGACTTTAATAAACAATTTGAGAGTCTTGATGACGTGGCAATACCCACATTCATTAGTGGACCTCTCTCAAACATCGACAACAGGATAAACAAATTCAGCCGCCTGCTTCAGTTGAACACATGGCTGTCCAAAGTCTGTTTCACTGCCCATCCATCCATCCATTTTCAATACCGCTTATCCTCATTAGGGTCGCGGGGGCGCTGGAGCCTATCCCAGCTGACATAGGGCGAAGGCAGGGGACACCCTGGACAGGCCGCCAGTCCATCGAGGGCACATGTAGGGACATACAACCATTCACTCTCACTCTCACACCTATGGGCAATTTAGAGATCAATTAACCTGCAGCATGTCTTTGGACTGTGGGAGGAAGCCGGAGAGCCCGGAGAGAACCCACGCTGCCACGGGGAGAACATGCAAACTCCACACAGAAAGACCGCTCCGACCGGGAATCGAACCCGCGGCCCTCTTGCTGTGAGGCGACAGTGCTAGCCACTACACCACCGTGCAGCCTTGTTTCACTGCCCTTAGAACTCAATTCTATATCTAAGTGTAATAACTTTGCAATATGACAAAGTGCAAGGCATTAAAAATGCCATAAATTCCACAACACAAATATCAACTCTGCAGCCAGCTAGACACCTAGAGCTGACACATTTCATACCTGTCACTGACAAAACAGTCGAAGAGATCATCTGCAGTCTGAGTCCATCGACGTGCTGCCTTGATGACTTACCCACTAGATTTCTAAAGTCTGTGCTGAGCAGTTTGTTACCACAACTCGCTCACCTAGTCAACATCTCACTCCAGACTGGAACATTTCCAAAGGCCTTAAAAACTGCTGTCATTAAACCTCTTCTAAAGAAGAGCAGTCTTGATGCCACAGTACTGAACAACTACCGGCCCATATCAAATCTGCCATTCTTAGGCAAAGTCCTAGAGAAGGTTGTATACCAACAGCTTACTGACTTTCTCCTGTCTAGCAATGCTTTTGATACTTTCCAATCAGGTGTTAGGCCCCATCACAGCACTGAGACAGCTCTGATCAAGATGACAAATGATATCCGCCTGAACACAGACGCAGGCAGTCTCAGTCTTAGTTCTGCTGGACCTGAGCGCTGCCTTTGACACAGTTGACCATGGGATCTTATTACAGAGGTTAGAAAACTGGGTGGGAATCTCTGGTACTGCACTAAACTGGTTCAAGTCCTATCTCGAGGACAGGACGTATTTTGTTGAAATTGGTAACTGTGTCTCTGACCAAATGGCTTTGACCTGTGGGGTTCCCGAGGGGTCAATCCTAGGACCCCTATTATTCAATCAGTACATGCTTCCATTAGGCCAGCTAATACGCAGCTATAACGTGTCCTACCACAACTATGCAGATGACACTCAGGTCTACGTGTCACTGACGGCAGGTGAATATGGGCCTGTAGATTTACTTTGTCACTGCATCGAACAGATCAGTGTGTGGATGCAAAACAATTTTCTCCAGCTAAACTCAGACAAAACTGAAATCATTGTCTGTGGCCCACAGAAACAAAGAGAAAGTGTTATCAGTCACCTTGAGACTCTCTCTCTAAAACCTAAAAATCAGGTTAGAAATCTAGGGGTAATATTGGACTCAGAAATTAACTTTAATAGCCACATTAAATCAATAACATCAACAGCTTTTTACCATCTAAAAAAACATTGCTAAAATCAAAGGAATAGTGTATAAACCAGACTTGGAGAGACTAATCCATGCGTTTGTCTCCAGCAGGTTAGACTACTGTAACGGTCTGCTCACTGGGCTCTCTAAACGAGCTGTAAGACAGCTGCAGTACATCCAGAACGCTGCTGCTCGAGTCCTGACTAGAACCAGGAAATACGACCATATTAGTCCAGTGCTCAGGTCTTTGCACTGGCTTCCTGTTGCTCAGAGAATAGATTTCAAAACAGCTCTGCTTGTGTACAAATCTCTTCATGGTCTAGCACCAAAGTACATGTGTGACATGTTAGAGCCATATGAACCATCTCGGGCTCTGAGAAGCTCAGGGAGTGGTCTCCTGCTGGTGCCCAGAGTCAGGACTAAACACGGTGAGGCTGCGTTTCACTTTTATGCTGCTAAAATCTGGAACAGTCTTCCAGAAGATGTGAGACAGGCCTAGACTCTGACAATGTTTAAATCCAGGCTGAAAACAGTTATATTTGACAACTGAAAGTATTTTATCTGCACTCTTCGCTTTTAATATATTATTATTTTAATGTTTTTATAGAATGATTTTATTTGCCTTTTTGTAATTGTATTTAGGTGTAAAGCACTTTGAATTGCCTTATGTACGAATTGTGCTCTATAAATAAACTTGCCTTGCCTTTATTTCAGAGTTATTTTATTTAAATAGTAAGTTATTGCAATTAAACCATCCCTAGCATTCTAGGAGCAGTGGGCTGCTGTGAAGCGCCCTGGGAGCAACTGGGGGTTCAGGGTCTTGCTAAAGGACACTTTGACATGTGATCTTGACCGGTATCGAACTTGCTACTTTGTGATTACAGGACGAGCACTCTACCCCATGAGCCACAAATATGGGGAGGGTTCAGGACGTGCATAGTTGTCTGATTAATTGATCTCAATATTTTTTTTCATAAGAACTTGATATCGTTAGAACCGGTAAAATAGCAATACAATGTCAAGCATTGTCTTTATTCTGATTCTATAATTTCAGAAATACAACAAACTGTTGTTGTTTTTTTATGTATGTATGTATGTATGTTCCTCCGTAGACATCTTTACGAGTCACGACTGCGGCAATTAATTCATACCTCGCGGAGACCTTTTAACATAATAAATATATATTTTATTTATAAAATGTGATATCAAATAGCTTTTGCAGCTCCGGATTTTTGGTGGAAAATAGGGCAAAAATAGCTCTTTGGATAGGAAAGGTTGCTGACCCCTGCACAATGGATACTATACGACACAGATGTCAAACACACGCACACACCCACCCTCTTTCACTACTAATACTAACATATATACAAGAGGTTAAATAGAGCATGCAAGTGTGTTTAGTACAAGGACAGCCTTACATATGATGAAAGCAGCGAGGAGGCGGACGGCAACATAGGGGGCTGGACAGCTGGGGTAGAAGGGCTGGACCAGGTAGTTGGAGAAGGTCAGAGCGATCACTGCCTGAGAAGCTGGCTCAACTATCAACAAGGACGTCCACAGTCTACAGAATTAACATACAACATATCTTTTGTTAAACTGCATTAACAAACATTTTTTTATATCTCTACCATTTGGAAAATGGTTTTCCCAATTTTAAGTGCATTTAAAAAAAAAATGTATCTTGGATGTTAGTGAACTGTCTCAAATAAAGTAATTAACACTTTGATGAGAGAAAATATCTTGATATAGCAAAGGACATTGAGCAATGTTACTACATTGAAAGGATGAGATGCTGTTAGGATATGGCAGCCATAGAGGGGAGAGTATATGGGGATATTATTGTAGCAAAACTATTTTTAAATGTTTGTGGAGAGCTGTGGAACTGTATCCGAACCCATGTTAGCATATTCAGATTTGTGAATATGTACAAGAATCTGCAAATATTTATTTAGAATCCGGGTGTGATCGGGATGCCGATTTAGATTTTTTTTCTGACCACAAGCCGACCTTTATTAACTGCTGAATAATCATTAACCGACAAGATTAGTTTTGCATGCAGGGTCCTGTGGGTGAAGTGCCCAAAAGCCGCCCAGCTGCCACGATAACCGATGCACAAATGGGTTAAATCCATAATTTATGGCCAGCTACAGTGTAAAACAGGCATAGGTGCGTGATGATGAGTATGTAGGCTGTATAACTTGTCTGTATTTCCAACTCTTGGAGCAAAATGCTTAAATCTTTTCAGCCAATAATATTACAATAACATACACATTTACAGTTTTGTCTACCGATTCACAGATTTGTGTACAGTACGAATTTGCCAATTTGTCTACACATTTACAAATCTCAATACACTTGCAAATCTGAACACAGATTTGGAGATTTTTTAGAAATCTGATTACGCACACACAGATTGAGTTACACAACTCTCCGGCAGCGCACGAGTGGCTGCCTTTTACAGCAGCTCCCGCTCACTACTGAGCTTTTCTTTATATTGTATATTTCTTTGATCTCACTATGTCTTGTGTGCACTTGACCACTTTGCTGCTGTAATCCTGTAAATTTCCCCACAGCGGGACTAATAAAGGATTATCTTATCTTACATTTGAAAATAGTTTTGCTTCTATATTGGCTCCATCAGACTAACCAATTCCTGTATATGTGAATGTTTGCTTTATAAGTTAAGAATATATATGCAAAATATTGTTGAAATACATTGCAGGTAATAATGTCAGGGTTCATTTAATCACATCTGTACTTAACAATAACAGCTGTCAAAAAGGGACCAGACATACAGTAGAAAGGACGAGTGTGCTGAACCCTGTACTTATTATGCCATAGTCAAACTCATGTTAGCCACACTATACTTCATGTTTGGTATTGTTGAAAAAAGAACATAGGATTGAACAAGATCTGAGTTTCTATTGTATGAAGTTTTCAGGACAATATGTTAAAGGAATGTAGGAAGGAGAACGGGTCAAATAAATACATACCGTATAAAAGCCAAGAAACCTCCAAAGGCCTCCAGGATGTAGGCATAGGAGGCTCCCGATTTACGGATGGTAGTACCCAGCTCAGCATAGCACAACGCTCCAAACACGGAAAATATCCCCCCAACGGCCCACACTACCAGGGAAAGGCCAAATGAGCCTGTGTACATGAGAACCCCCTGCAGGACAACAAATAAGAATACAGAACATATGCATAAGCAACACAAGAAAGGACACTTTCAAGAAAGAACCTTCTAAGGAACACGGTCCTTACCAGAGTTGTCTCACTTCTGGTTTATTGCCTAAATTGTTTGGTGGGTGGGGTTCAAAATAACACAAGTGCATTTCCCTGTTGATTTCAGTTTTTAAGAGTGCAGTGAAATCTGTCAGTTGAACTGGCACAAAGACTAAAAAAAGAAGCTAAACATGAATGACTAAATTCACTTAGTTAAAACTAGTATGCATTTTACAATCAAAGAGCAAGAAACTGTTATTTTTAAAATAGATAAATAATTTTGAATCAGGGCCAATAAATTAATCAATTGGACTAACAAAGCAGAGACTCTTACCTTAGGTGAGACGAAGATACCGGAGCCTATCATATTTCCCACGATCAGACAAACCCCTTGGAGGAGGGAAATCTCCTGCTTCAGCCGCACACCGCTGTCCTGAGACGCAGAGTTTACCTCAGCAACCATCGTAAGGAGTTAAACAGCCTTCAGCCGAAACTCAGATGAGGCGACAGGGAGGTGAGTAAGACAGACTAGTTTCTAGAAGCAACAGAAACTGAGACGAGGTGAAAGAACACAACAATTATATATTGGAATGGAAATATAATGAAGGAGGAGAGAAAGGGAGGCGAGGGTGTCACTGGAAGGCTGAGACGTATGGGCGTTTTAAAGAGCCATTGTTGAATCCGAGGGGTAATTTTCCACTGCGATAATCTGTAAGAAAAACAAGGAAACCGTGACACAGATATGCTTCCCACATCTCAGGAGTGTAGTTTTGCTGAGAGGAGACGGAGGGAGAGTAAGTGAGCCTGACCCCAGTGTGTCATTGGTATATATCCTTATATTGCCTAATGGACACTTAGGGGCCAATGGGGTAACTGCAAATGAGTAAATGAATAAATGAGTGACTGAATGGACTGCGTTAATGCCTTTCTAGATTAATGAGGTGCTTTGCAAATAAGAAATAAGTAAGTAAGACACACAACTACAGAAACCACAAACCTACAACAAACCAGCCTGACTAAACTCCTGTAAGACAGAAGCCCCTTTTTTACAACCAAAGAGATCATTTCCATACAAACACAGATTAGACAAGTGCAACATGGGAAGCTTTAAAATCTTACATACAGGTGTGATGATGAGCTGTACAAGCTTTAGGCCTAAATCAACTACTCACAATAAAGTGTTAATCAATCTTGAGATCCCACTTTAAAGTTTTGGAGCCAAACTGATAACCCAGAGAAACACAAGGAGCTCCTTGTGTTGAGACTTCACTCGCCAAATGTATGCAAATCAACTTTGGTTGAAACAACCTTACAAGTGTGCGTTAAAACATACATTCAGCTATCCCACATGTCGTTCCACGCTTGAAACAATCACAATTTTAATTGTGGGATTATCTCACATAATCCAACTGGGTCGCAGTGTAAAGCATGGATGATGATGATTTCATTTTTAAAAAGTTGTACAACTTTCAGTCATTCAATGATGCATGCATAATAATCTGACAAAAAAAATGTACTTTCATTCAACAAAACCTGGTTGCATATTCACATGCTCTCCCCCCCTTAATATTTGCCAGACAATAAGAAAAATCCAGTAATAAGGAGTCTGTGAGGGACAAGCCCCATGTGTCTCAGTACTTGAGTTCAATTACGGTAGGATCTGGTCTGCAATATGGCTGCTGCAGTCATAAAAAAAAATCTCTGTGGGACAAATTATTGTAATCTCCATGTTCTGTGACTTTACCACCTGTTCAGGAGAGCACATGTTAAACTGTCGCTCAGTTATTAAACGTCATTGGGGAAGCTATCGAAATAAAGGAATCGGCTTCCTCTCACGTGTCAACCACAAGTTTACAACTGAACTTCCCACGTTCAGCGCGCAAAGGATGGGGACGTGAAACGTGGATTCGGACTACATTCTGTTCACACAGCTGAACACGTGTGGCGTAACATGCTTAAATTAATAAAATCACATTCCCAAAACATCTGCTCATGTTAGACCTCGCTCGCTGTTAATAACGACTGGTAACCACCGGCTCGAGCACAGGGAACTAAGGGATCCATTATTCCGGGTTGCACACGTTACTCTGGTCTCTAGCTCGTCTACGTCTTGAACCCGCTGTGCAGCCTTACCCAGCTGGGACAAGGCAGCGGATGACAGCCGTGTGTGTGTGCGTGCGTGTGCGTGTGTGTGATGTAACCCGAGCTCATGTTACACGACGGGAACAATGGTCAACGTCGGTGTGAGAGGAGCCGCTTCGCATGTCGACATGCTTTCACTAGATGTGAAAGAGGAGATAACTGCGACTAAAGGAGGAACTCGTTACCTTGGTGGCGCTGTGTCTGTGTCTGTGTCTGTCTGTCTCACTCTCTCTCTTCTTCTTCTTCTTCTTCTTCAACGGAGCAAGCAGCAGCTCGTGTGCCGCGCGCCAGAATTGTGTGAATAACTTTAGCTTGTAAGTCCTAAAGCGTCAACATCTGCGGCTAGCTCCTCCCCCTCCTCCTCATCATCTTCATCATTTACCACCAAAGGACCGTTGGCTCCACCCACTTACATTTATATACGTATATGTACAAAGGTATGTATACACGTGTATATATATATATATATACACGCACGTGACGTTACATGCGGCCACACCTTATGTCCTGTGTGCTTATTTGACGTTTGTGAAACAGCACTTTATTTTAATCTTTTTTTTTTGTTTATCTATAGCCAATATTTATTGCACGGCCCGGATCTGATTATTGCATGCAAGCAATTTATATTTTTGAAAGCTTCTATCTTTTGTTCCTTATTTTTCAACCCCAACTTAAATAATGTTATGTTCATAAACTGTACACGGCATACAGCATCAAACTACTAAAAACTCTGTTCTGGTTAATTATTGACCATTAATATAATTATCTCTACATATGCGTATTGTTTTAAATAAACAGTGGGCCTGGCCAATTAACTGCTCTAAAAATTGAATTAGGTGTGAATGGAGTTTGGCTTTACAGACTATACATTGCATGATGTTGGAGGCGGTGTCTTGTAAAATAGTTTCTTTCAAACCACATTCCTCAAGCTCAACTGAGATATGCTGCCACCTAGTGATTGTTGCTTTAATGATCCCACCCACGTATTTGGCAGGTTATGATTTGGCCATCAGTATTTTCTGCGTTTACATATCACTGGTATGATTTGGCCTTTTGGCTGCAGTAGGCATTATTATAGGATGCGTTAAACCATGGGTATTATTTAATATGAGATATAACGAAACTGTTATTCTCCTTCACCCTGATTCTCAGAACGGCATCCATATTAAGGCTCACAACACCTCAAATCCACATTTGATGAAAATGTTATTTCCAAATCTTAAATCTTAGTGTTCTCTTGTCACTATTCATTGCACCATGAACATCGAGCTTAACTCTCCTCTTCCTGCTCATCAACACAGAAACAAAGAGGGAAACACCCACCCCGATGAGGACCTGAACGCTCCACGAGGGGACATGGGGTTCATCAGGCCTTTGAGAAAGGGGAGGCTCGTCATGGGGAGCATGATAGCTCGAGGAGGCATACACACGCTCATTCGTTACCCGGTGTAAAACCCATTAGATTGTGATATGTTGAGACTTCCTGTCATTAATTTCAAAATAAAGCTTTTAAAAATATGTCTCACTTTGCCAATGCTAAATCTCTCTCTGGATGAGAAAAAGAAAATCTTAACTCAACCTACCTAGCCTTACCAAAACATGTTCCTTCTTCCTCTGGTGGAAGTTGCCAAAGCAAATAGTTTACCAATTACTACATCACTTAATCTGTAATGTATGTACTGGATTAAGTGGTTGTTCTAGGCTAGAATATGTCAAATAATAGTAACAAAGGTACCCATTTCTATTTCTCACAGCATAAAATGTTTTTTTTAATTTTTAATTTTACAATATTTTCTAAAGCCAACGAGATTCGGGTTACGATCACATAGAAGACAGAAGAAGGGAATTTGTAGTTGACGAATTTGTAGTTGACAAATTATTTGCCTCTTAAACATCATATTAGCGAAGTCTGTGATCGTATTACCAATCCATGTTCATAAGGGAACATGACTCTCTTTAACCCCCTTTGACACTATTCGGTGTGTATGCGAAGCAGCCAGGTAGTTTATTCTGAAGGCCTAATCAACGCACTTCCGGTTCTGTTCTAGTTATCTCCCGCTGACCTGACGCAGCTCTTAACAGACCACCAGGCGCACCAGCAATCCCGTCTCTGCTGACTCAGTGCCTTACCAGCAGTCCCTTCACCCCGAGATACCGCATCCAGCAACCGACGCACCGTTCTCTGCTCAACCGGCCCCGGCACCACCACCACCGTACAGAAATGGCTAAGACCGCAATCGGTGAGTTTTGCACATTGACTTTTATTTCATTTTTTTGAAATAGCAGCAGCTTCGCAGGTTTGAGGATGCGGTGGCGACACCCATGGCACAAAAGGATGCTGAGGGTTGGCTGATTAGAGGGAGCGGCCAAACTCCACTGCAAGTCACTCCTTTACAATTAAGTTGCGAAATTGAAGCTGAATTATTCTGTTTTTCAACCTTTGTTTTGAGAGTATTTTTTGTGCTTATTGCTTGATCCAAAATCCAAATTAGTGGCGATCAATATAAGCTAGTATGAGATTCAGTTTGCCAAATCAGTGACGCATATTTTTTTTATTCACTTTGAAAGCAAGCGAATAAAGATAATTAATCCAAATCAACACAAGGAAGGCGATTTTATGTCCTCACAGAGCAGCATTTTGTCGATGCCCGCCTGCCGCACCTGACTCGGAGCCGTGCAGCATAATGCAGCGCCAGCGACCCCACCCAACATCTCTGGTCCCTTCAAAGCAAGCCGCTCTCTCCAGGGTGTGCAATATTTTACCGTGACGAATCTCCTTATGGAAACTGGGCCACCCTACAGTATGGAGCTGTACTGGAAAGCCTGCTCAACCAATTTTGTGGGTGACCGCTAAAGGCATGAATAAGAGAGAGAGAGAGAGAGAGAGAGAGAGAGAGAGAGAGAGAGAGAGAGAGAGAGAGAGAGAGAGAGAGAGAGAAAGAGAGAGGGCGAGAGAGAGCATCCTTTTCCAGAATTGCTTTGCAGTCGGGGAAAGAATTTACGACTGAAAATGAATGTCGTCTCAGGAATATCAGAACCCAATCCTATTAGGACGGGAGACTGTGAATGTGGCCTATTATGTTGGATAACAGTATTATTATTGAGGCGTTAGTAGCCATAATGTGACAGTAGTAATACAATTATATTGCATTGTATGGCAGGTGGTAGGCCTTGCATGGGTGTCGTCCTATGAATTTCCACATAAAGGCTTTATATATTTTGTATTAATGTGTTAATTCAATTATTTGAATATATATATACCTTTGGGAGGCCTATAAACACTGGATGTGACCTGCAGGCTTCGTCAGAAAGAAACCTATAACCATATCCGACTTTAAAGATAATGTGTTTGCTTTAAGGGGTGCATACAGACTGAAAATTGCAACGTGCGTGTGGACAGTCGAGGGGCTAGTCTGTTTGTTTTATGCTTGACTAAGCGCATGATGGATGGAGGGGCATGCAGACAGACAATGGTAAGGGGTCCTGCATGGTGCCTGCGTTGAGGGACACCGGCAATCAACCCCTGACTGTAACATTTATTCCCCCCTCCTCCTCCTCCTCCTCCTCCTCTTCCTCTTCCTCCTCCTTCTTTTCTTTCCTCCTTGAATGTAGCCGTGGATAGGCACAAGGGGATGGGCAGGGAGCAGACAAAAAGCAGTCATCATGCCAGTCAGCACCCAGCAGGTCATTGAGTTCAGGACAGAAACACATCTGAGATGGACGAGCAAAAGCACCTTTTAGGCTTCATGGGTCAAGAAACATTGACAACTGTAGGACTATATCGGGCAGGATGAATACGCATGTGTATATGTCAATGTGTGTTTTCCTTCCTTGGAGCTGAGAACTGAGGATAGAGACACCTTGAAGCTTCTAAATAACAGGATGTATCAACTATCCCACAAACAAACTTGTGCTAAGAACCCCCTCTGTGTGCATTAAGGCCTCTTCAGCCCTTTTCCTGATCCCTATCACGCACACTTGTCATATCCAATTAGGTGTGGCCATTCAGCTGGTTCTCCTATAAATCAATTCCTTTGTGTGCAGAAACAGAGGCTTCTCAGGCGTCATCAATTTGAAGCAACTAGTCACATCCAAATCCAGCTACATTTCCCATCTTATCATCTGCATCACTATTGTCTTAATGGTCCATTTAAAGCTCAAAAGACTCCCGGACTCATAATTCATGCTGATTTATTGCCGAGTCTCATCGATCAGCGCAGCACACTCCCATTACTGGTTCAGATGACTGCTGCTCTTTAAAACGAGGCTGCGAGGAAGAGGTGACATCAATCCAGAGCTGATGGTACGCCATACAGTCATGATTTGTTCATCACTTGGATGAGACAGTTTAGAGATTTTAGCATCCTAGTTTGACCCATTTGATGTTGTCCTCAGGTGTGTTTGATTCTTGACATCACACACAGCTCCCTCTTTGGTCTGCACTTTTAATGCCCTGATCTCGAGGTGGAACAACTGGTTGATTAATTAATTAGTCGATTGACAAAAATTATATCGGCAACTATCATGGTAATCTGTCTATCATTTAAGTCATTTGTTCAGCAAAAAATCCAAACAAATTGACTTGTTACAGCTTCTTGGTTTTGTGTGATAATAAACTGAACATCTCAGGGTTTTGGTCTGATTTATCAGACAACACAATACATTTAAAGTCATCTCTCATGGGCTTGAGGAAACTGAGATGTGTATTTTTGCAATTATTGGAAATTATATAAAACAAAAGATTATTGATTAATTGAAAACTATCCTTAGTTGCAGGCCAATGCACTGATCTGGTGTCAACAGGGTGCGGCCCATCAGCCCATCCCTCCTACATCAAATTACTTGCCCTTGATCATCTGGGTGCCGTATTGTTTCGTTTTATAGCCAATTTTGCCGTGATAATTTCTTCATCATTTTGTGATCATATTGTTGCTGGGTGGCACAGCTGTAAAGGGCCCATATATATCGAAAGCAGAAGCCAAGCCCATATTGCTGCCGGGTTACAGGACCCAGGAAGGCAGTAAAGGCTGTGATACACACAGACACAGTTTGCTCGTAGCCTTGTCAACAGTATCTTACTTGTGTTTCTCACTTGGTGCCTTTTTCCTCAAAGTGAGTCTTTTTGCCTGTTTAATTTTTTATAGTGGGGGTTGGGTATTTAGAGGAGGAAGAAGGCTGAGAAGAAGAGTGTGCTGGAGAGAAATAAAGATAACAAACAAAGGTGTGGTGGTTTGTGTTATAACGCAGAATGAAAGCTCCCAGGAGATGCAGGGATGGGTAGACTAAGAAAGAGAACATTGGGATTGAGGGATAGCATCAGCAACGGATGAATCGGAGGCTTGGGGATGCAGAAGGTGCTGGGGAAGAGGGAGGCTTGCGGGGGAGGAGGTACAGTGTATTGATGATCTACACTCTTTGGGAGATGTAGTGCAGGAGGAGCAGCTCGCTGAGAGGGTGCAGAGCTGGCTGGTTGAAACCAGCCTGCTGGAGTGGAGTGGGAGCATTTGTGTGGTGTCATGTCTGTCTCAAATGATTTTGCCTCACCCAGCATGTCTAACTCAGCCGATACCTTTGAACTGGTGTTTGGACACTACCTGCTGTGGAACTTCCTTATGGATCATTTGCCATTTGAGTTTATTACTACAGCGGTTACAGAAGTAAAATATCTTTTCTCTCAGGAGAAATACAGAGGCCATTTCAGATTTTTGCACAATGAAGAAGCTCATGTATTTTTGATTAGGGAAATTACTTCTTTTTTTTGCAGGAGATGATTAAATTTACAGTGAGTGATTATCTTCCAAGAAACTGATTGTTATATTAAAAAACTACCTCAAAGAATACAAAACAAAGCAGAATAAAGCTGCAATGCTTTGACAAACAATCAATCAACAGAAAATAAATCTGCGACTATTTTGCTAATTGATTAATTCCTCGTCATTTTTAAGGAAACATTTGGTGGTTCCAGTGTGGGTTTGCTGCTTTTTTTCTGTTTGATATAATTTGTAAAATAAATAGTTCTTGGTTTTGAATTGTTAGTCGGACAAAACAAGACACTCAATTAAATTATGATGAGTTCTGGGAAATTGTGATCGGAACTAACCATCAATCGTTAAAAAAAATAATCACCAAAAACTAAAAACTAGATCTAAATGAAAACATTATTGAAACACAGAAAAAAGATCACCCAGAACAAGAATCTCTGTTGATCTGCGCCATACGCACTTAACTCAAATTACCTGCTTCACTGAACGGTGCACTGCTTGAGTCCTGTCTTCAGCAGTCAAGAGGGGTTGACTGCCCCCCCCCCTCTCCCTTTCGTCAGCAGAAATGGTACAGTCCGCTAATTACAAATTAAAGCGCTTTCCACCTGCAGTGGCTGCTTCCATTAGGCTGTCCTCAGGGCAGTTGATGGTGTCTGCAAGTCCCACTGGGAGCTGCCCCCGTTTCAGGATTTTAAACCTCCCATCTGTGATTTCTGTTTATATCAGAAAGGTGTTACCATGACGGTGAAGCAGCCACACATTTTCTCCATCTTCCTCACCCACTCTCTTTTCCTTTTATCTGACAGAAACCGTTCCTACTCAACCCCTCTCCTTTTTTCAAACCCTTCCCTGCTCCCACCCCATGCTACACTACCTCCTCAGGGAATGGGTTAACAAGGCCATGAGAGAGTAGTGAGAGCTACATCTGAGAGTTGATCACATTACTGTGGCGTCTGCCAGTCCTGCAGTGGCAGAAAGTGAGACACAGAGTGAAGAAGAGGATTTGCTTTAATCATACTGTACACCGTACCCACTATGGAGAAGCTCTTTCACAGCAAATCTCCTTTTTGACTTTTGCTACAGTAGCTCTCTGCAAATTATGAATCAACGTGGCCCTGCAGGCCCTGTGCTCCTGGTGATGGATTATGCTATATTATGACAGTCTGTATGCAAATCTCCTCCATGAGACATTGTACCTTGACAGAACACAGCAGCCATGAGCAAAAGCAGAATATTTCAAAAGCTGCTGCGGGTTGCAGATATGTTTGCCGTTCTCCCATCAGGGACTGCTGCTGAACTCTGGGCTCACATCACAAAGTAGGAGATGCCAATAAAATAAAAATCGAGGTTAGACAAGGTTGGGTGTGTTTTGTTTTCTGTTTTTTCACCGTCTGCCCTTTGGAGCCCTTCGTCCCTCTCTATTGAGCAAAAGCAGGTTACCAAATACAACCAGTGTGTTTTGATGCCAGCCTTTCTTCAGTGTTATTAAGTTTTTGGACCATAACTGGACCAGGGGTGGACATTCATACTGCTGTGTTGAGCTGATAAGCTAAACCCTCAACTATTAGCCTTTATCCACAAGCCACAGACACAGAAGATAAGAAACAAAACACAAAACACAAAATAATACAGTGTTTTTTGGTGTTATTCCCAGAACATGCAGTCAATGGGGCGTTGGTCTGACTTTGTTAATAAATAATAATGCATAGCTAATGATGTGAGAGGAATCCTGCGGGGACGGCAGCATCTCGGCTGTTTGTGAAATTAGGCCAAGTAAGGACACATCCATCCTGCTACCCTCGCAGCTCGGTGAAAACAAAGGCCACATAATGCCTCCAAAACCCACGAGGAATGCTTTGATGAGGTTTTCTTTGCTGGACGAGTTGATGAATAATTATTTACATCAAGGACCTCCTGTGGAGGTAGAAGTGGGTTAATGATGTTTCATCTGTTTGTATGTTAGTAGGCTAATTATATTTTGTCTATATACACACGTGTGTGTGTGTATGTGTATGTGTGTGTGTGTGTACACACACGTGTGTGTCTGTGTGTGTGTGTGTGTGTGCACTCAGTTTACAGTCAGTTAAAACACAGTCATGTTTCATGTTCCCTCCACAGCTTACAAAGAGAAGATGAAGGAGATCTCAGTTCTCTCATTCATCTGCTCTTGTCTGTACCCGGAGACCCACAAAAACATCATGGGTCACTTTGAAGGTACGTGGTAATCAGACAGATATGTTTTTGTATCTTCTTTATAACACATGCTTGACTAAAAGTCAACAAAGAGTGTTTCTCTCCGTCTTTCTTACACATCTATGCACGTGTATGCAGACATGGACATCAAGCCCATTAACAAGCGAGCCTCAGGCCAGGCCTTTGAGGTCATCCTGAAGCCGACCTCCCCTGTGTCTGATGCTGCCCACTGTGTCACCACCCCCCCAAAGAGGGACGTTTCCCTGGAGGACATCCAGAAGAAACTGGAGGCAGCTGAGGATCGGAGGAGAGTAAGGATGTTTCCAATTATTTTCATTGCACCCAGCTGCCACGCATCACTTTGCTTCAATAACCCAGAAAAGAGGAGAAGTTCTACCACAATGTTGCTGGTATTGTGATGCTGTAATAACTACCATCCAATTCAAAGGCTGGATTTTTGGTTAGTCATGCGTCATATTGACGACTGAAAACTCCAACACTGAATCCAACATTGGCTAATTCATGCATCTCATTGATTTGAATGTCAATACAAGCAGCTGGCCAATCCAGCAGCCCACCATCAAATTAATCATTGAAATCAATAGCACAGTTTCCCATTGTCTTAAATGTCCAATTCTGCATTAAACATACAGTATATTATTGAAATCATGGTGAATGCCAAGAGAGGATGAAGGTGTCAAGTAGAGAGATTCTCTCACCTCCAGACATCTTTATAGTGAGCGTTAATAAATCTGATCAGTTGCAGCAGCGCTAACTCATGCTTACATTTCTAGAAAAATCGATGCCTGTTTTTCAGTGAATCACTGTCTCTCTATCGACCCCTTGCTCTTGGACTCATTCCCTCTGCTAACCGTCTCTATTCCTTCCAGTCCCAGGAGGCACAGGTCCTCCGGGCCCTGGCTGAGAAGCGGGACCACGAGCGGGATGTGCTGCTGAAGGCCATGGAGGAGAACAGCAACTTCAGCCGCATGGCCGAGGAGAAGCTCCAGGTGAAGATGGAGCAGAACGAGGAGAACCGGCAGGCTTACCTGTCTGCCATGATGGAGCGCCTGCAGGAGAGGGTGAGTAGCAGAGACGTAGATACGCTAAGGTCATAAATCATATACAGTCTCTCAGTTATTCTGACCATTTGGATTTTCTATCTTCTGTATATTCATTTAACTGTCGAATCATATTGTCTGTACAGTGGGTTTTAATAATATAAACAGTGAGTATTTACTTATTTCAAATGAGTGATTTACAGTAAATTAGGTTGCACAATTAAAACTTTTAGAAATGTCTCAAATAATGTAAAAACTGGTGACTAGAAAACACTATTTAGCGCCGTACAATAAAAAGCAGCCAATTATGTAAACAGGAAGTCACTGTAGCATCACAAGCTTTAACAGAACAGGTTTAGTAATATTCATAACATTTAGATTGAATGGTACATGCACTTATTTAGTCTGATGTTTTGTAAGAGGTATATAATGTTTCTAGTGAAATGTTATTCAAATCTTCCTATATTACATCAATATTAAAGAGTATTTTGTGTCAGCCTTATTCCATTAGCCACCTCTTTTACTCTTCACTATGAACGAGTGATTAGTTAGCGGGCTAACATTAGCTACGTAATAGTTACTCCAGGCAGTTACTGGATGTATAAACTCAATAACAACTATGCAATAAAAGAGTGAGGAAAATGTATACACATATTCTTTTAAAAGACATGCAGATGGAGACAAGAGGAAGAAAAGGCTGAGGAGGACTGCTGGTACACTTGCTTGATGTCTGTAATGGGGCACCTTTCAGAGAATATTTAGGTTTGATAAAAACAAGTCCTGTGTTCTGAAGGTGGGAGATAAATAATTAAAAGAGTGGGGGACAAGTGGTAGAAAAAAAGAAACAAAGTAAGTTTTCACTTCAAAGTTCAAAGAAGAGGAATGGTGAAGTGAGCAGGAAGTAAATGTCAGGAAAGGCCTGGCGGGAAAAAAAAAACATGACATGCTCACTCTGTGTTTTTTCTAGGAGAAGCATGCTCAGGAGGTGCGCCGGAACAAGGAGTTGAGAGAAGAAGTGACAGCGTGAGAAGCCCCAACAGGTTCTACGTCCCACCCCCAACCCCAACCACCACCCCGACCCTGAGGAACACCCCTCTCCCCACCTTATCCCACATGTCCCCACCTTCTCCACCCCTTCGCCATACTCCCCCATTCTACTATGAAACTACCACAGCCTAAGATGCCCCCCCCGAGACAGTGGGAGGTTCAAATGGGGGTGGGGGTGGAAGAAAAAAAGCTAAAATAATTTGGGTCAATAAAGAAAAATTAATGTCTCCCACCCACTCTTCCCAAAAAAGAATGTTTTTGCCCCGTTTCAAATGAGAAGAAAAAAAATCGAATTGACAAATGACAGTGGGTATTGGTTTTTGTAAATACTTCTTTTTTTGTTATATACAGTACGATACAAGCAGCAAAAGTATTGATTGCAGTGTGCCATTTTTTCTATATAAGTTTTCTCTCTCCTGCTTAAATATGGATGTAATTATTTGTTAATTTTATGCTTTTGTTTTGTTCATTTCAGCCTGAGAATCATTTTAGGCCTAGGTGTTTGTTGTGAGTTTGCAAGCTAGCTGATGTTTGCTGCGACTGGTTGCGTCCTCACAAGGCCCGCATGCTGGCTCTGTTCCCACGGCCCCGCGAATGGGCACTCACTCATTTGACCCAGCAGATCTGGAAACAGAATTGGATCTGTGTTTGGTTGGAGGGACTCTCCATCCGGTATATGCCAATGTTCCAATTAGCGAGGGACACGGCAGGAGAGTTGCCAGAAGGAACAGGGACAGTTTGCTTTCTCTGGGGACTGCAAGTTGTCATTGCACATCCACTCCTGTGAGGTAGATGGTGATTGTACCACAGGAGAACACTATAGCATTTAACAAGCCGATCCTAATCGACCCTTCCCTCCGTCTGCAACCTCTTCATCTCTCCACATAGGTACATACTCTAGAAGCACTCACTCACACGCTCTCCACATGGGCAGGCATTTAGCCAATCATAGCACAGAGCTCAGGAGGAGCGTGCTGAATTCTGTCCATCTGGCACCGGAAAGCTCACATAACATCCTTGACCAATCGCGTCCCTCTTATATTCCTCAGAAACAAGCTTCCAACGACAAGTTACTGTACTATACAACACAACTGAGATTAAAGGGCATCTCAAGAACACTGGGGTGCAAAAAAATTATTACCTTCACCAGAAGTGTTACTCTGTATCTTAAATTGGAGAAAATGCAAATAAACTCCAGCTCTCTCCATTTCATAGAGGCGAGAGTAGTTCCCAATATCTCATCAGCCACTTCTGTAATCATCACACTTCACTCAAAGACACTGTCAACGCCACCGAAAGGTCGGCACAAGCAAGATATTGAAGCCTTCACAGGTATAGCTGCAACGACGATTCAAACAAAGTATTGCCATTTGTTAAGGTGTACATGAGTGTATTAAAGGAATGTCGGTCACACACGCACGGTAGGCCAATAGATGTGTGTGAGTGTGTGTGAGTTTTCCAGAAATGGCAGGTAGATAACAGAAGGTTTGTGCCATGTGATATTGACCCGGTGAAGTAACATCAACGCCATTATTGAAGTGTGTAACAACAAGTGCATCACAGACAGACCATCCTACCTGCCTCTCTCTTTCTCTCCTCTGTCCATTTGTGTGTATCCCTCCTCTCCACGTATATCTTTGTGAGCAAGCAGTGGTTAATAAAGATTTGGGGTTCAGTGAATGAAACTGGCTTTGAGAGTGACTTCTTTCTGATACAGTGATAAGTCATGTATCCAGTGTAGTACTGCTTGAACAATATGTCAGAATCGAACACTGTGTAGAGACACAAATTGCCATGTGGATTTTCATTGTATATTACAAGTAATCAATTATTAATTTGGTCTGTGGATGTCTATAAAATCTGAAAACAATAGAAAATGGCCATAACAATTGGCCTACTGGGACCAATTCCATTGTTTAAATAGTTTTTTCACAAGTTTCAATTTCACATTTCACAGCACAAACACAATAGGCAATTAATATCATTGGTCTGGGCTGCAATCCAAAAGACGTCAAGGCATGTTGAACTAAGTGGTCTGAAAATAAAACTCTAGGAATTTTAACTTGAATTAACTTGAAATAAATTTAAAAAAACGTTTCATCACTAAGAAAAAAGCTAGCGACTTTGCATTTTAGATTTCCTTGGGGAAATAATGAGAACAAGCAATGTTTTTTTAAACAGACGCCACCATTTTTATTAATACAGGCTTCAAACAAATGGTTGAGATGGGGCGTCATAATAAAAGTAAAATACAAACCATGTGCTGTTATTATGTGATTAACACTTTATTTAAACGTTTTACCAAGTTAGTAGGATTACTAGTTATAGTTCTATATTCATGTATTCATTCTAGACAACAATACTCAACAACAATAGCCTCATTTACTTTATCACTAAATGACAATTCAACCGTTGGGTCAAACAAGTTCAGTAAGAACAATATCATACTGCTGATTTTAGCATAGATATAATGGAATGACTTTAAATGTAAGCCTAACGTATTAACAAAGAATCATCACACGTTTTTAGAAAAAAAATTATTCAACACTTTATTGTATCAAATTCCATATTTCTGATAACTATAATATATCTAATAAATATGCTTACCTTTGAAAACTTGACCAAACAAAGTGCTCGTCATGTTTGGATGAAGGGTTTGAGGATGTATGGTTTGGAGTGAGTGAGAAAGAGATAGAAAAGTTGTGTATGATGGACATCGATGGTATTACACCTGTCTTTATTAAAGGCTGGTGTGATACTCAATTGTGATGATTCACCGGTGCGCAACTCAATCTTTCTGGTAAAGAAAATTCGAGATAAGGGGTAACCAACTGAGTGGCAATTTGTCCAAGATTTACAAGCAGTAAAGTTTCTCATCCACACACCATTCTGTCAATCATTCCTCCAGGAACAACATATTTTTCTAATGTTGACTTAGCTAATGCTTTTTTTTCTGTACCTGTGCACAAGGAGGCTACGCATGGACCCGGTGTCCCCATGGTTATTCAGATAGCCCTTGTGTATTTCACAGTGCTTTGAGAGACAATTTGGCTGATTTACACTTACCAAATGGTTCTGCCTTGCTACAATATGTTGATGACATTTATGATTTGCAGCCCTACAGAAGAAGCATGCAAGTTAGATACAGTTGTTTTCGCTCTCCCTAAAGCTTCATATTTGGGACATGTGATCACAGCGGAGGGCAAAACCCTCTCTCCCAAGCGAATACAGGCAAGTCATGCTGTGCCTAAACCACAAACTAAGGAGCAGATGATAGGAATGACATCATTTTGTAGACAGTGGATCCCGAATTATTCAGAAAGAGAGGCACCTCTCTCTTCCATGAGTCATGGTAAACATCTTTCTGCGCATGACAAACTGGCCTGGACTGGCTCCTCGACCGAGGCTTTCATTGATGTGAAGAGTGCATTACTGTCAGCTCCGACACTGGGACTACCGAAACTGGACACACCATTCACACAGTACGTTGACCAAAGAGACGGTTACATGACTTCAGTTTTGACTCAGGAGCATGAGGGGAAACTAAGACCTGTTGCTTATTTTTCTACGATCCTGTAGCAGCCGGCCTCCCTCTGTGTCTGCGTGCTGTTGCTGCTGCAGAGAAGACAGTAGTGGCACCACGTGACACTGACTCAAAGAACTTCTCACCTTTCAGCACATCGATGGTTGAGATATCATACAACCTTGCTAGATTTTCCTAACGTTATTGTCAAACGATGCACTACCCTTAATCCTACAACTCTTTTTTCCCACTCTAGCAGAGGGGGGAGCCACATCATTGTGTTGTTTCTCTTGAACAGGTCTGCACACCGAGACCTGATCTCAAAGACACACCCTTTCCAAATGCTGATTTTGGAGCTGTATGTAGACGGTTTGGCATCTCGCTCGCCGGACACAGGAGAAGGGTTGGTTGGGTTTGCTGTAGTTTCACCATATGACACTCTGTGCAGCGGTAAGTTGGCATCACACTTACAGAAGCCTGTAAGCTCGCTGCTGATGAAACAGTTAACATTTACACAGACTCTTGCTATGCCTTTGGTGTAGTTTGGATGTTGGCGCTCTGTGGAAACACAGAGGGGTTATTGACATCATCTGGTACCCACCACCGACTCGTGGCCGACTTGCTCGAAGCCATACTGCTCCCTGAAGCTGTTTGTGTTATGAAATGTAATGCTCACACTAAAGATTCAGATCCCTTTCAACAGGTGGTGCTGCAGATGATAATACCTTTCACTTATGGTGTTAACGTATAGCAGACGTTTGCTATCCCAGAGTGAAGGGTTGGGCTTCATCTGGTGCAGGTTTAAAAATGATGGACTAGACAATTGCTAAGTGCTCTCTTCCATTGTTACGCTAAATTAGCTCACAGCAGAAATAACTTAGCAAAAGGGGGAATATGTATTTGTATTTGATTATAAAGATAGATCCACATTTTGTACAGTTATTTGTTGTAAACGTCACTCTAAAAGACGCAAAAATAAGTGATAAAAGAGAGGAGAAGATTAAATCGACATACTTTGGTAACTGTCCAATGCAGATTATAATCTCTTTTTTTCCACTTGTCGTTAAGATTAAGGGGTGTCATCAAAGGAAATTAAAGCAACACTTAAATACAGATAATATACATATTTTAGAACATTTTATATATCTTATACGATTTTAAATTAACAGGAAAACATTCAATAATATGAATATCAAAGTATTCAAATGAGTTGTTAACTGACACTTAAGGGAATGTAAAAGAACAGGGAAAAAAAATACTTGAGTTATTATTTGAGGAATCACAATACGAGGCTGCTTCACTGAAACAGTTGGCTGAACACAGTATAATATATGACAGCAGAGATTTGTCTGAGAGTAACTAAAAATAACTAAGACCACCTAAGTAACGGCAGAAGGCAGATCTCCAGCACCATGGCACCTGTTCCGAGGCCCGGCATGGGGGGGCCTAAGGGGTGCAATGTGTTTTCTGTACAAATACATAGTAACACTTCCAGGGTCATATTATTGTCATTCTGCATTATCAGCACTTGTGTTACTTCGAGTACATTTATTTGAGATTGTTTTAAGCAGTACTTTTACTTGTAACATTTAGTGACATTGTGTTATTGCTACTTTTACATAAGAGAGAATGTGAGTAGTGTGCCCACTGTCCCCTCCCTGTTCCAGTGTCTCAGTTGATGAAATACCATTCATGACCAGCTGGGGGAGACAAAGGACAGGTTTTCTCAACCAAACGTCTCATTGACCTTGTGGTTTGGGCTGCAGTGGAGCTTACATCACCACCTGGCTCTGCATCATCCCCAGTAATAAAAAGGTTATGGAGAATGATGAGAGAGATCAAGAGAAAAAAGACAGAGTGTACATTTTGGAGAAATGGATGAAAGAGCGAGGAGTGTTTTGCACGAGTGAGTCAACCTTTGGTGCAGCAGGAGAGGTGACGGCATGCAGGAGCTGAGAACAGAAGGTGCAGCTGGTGCAAGCTGAAATGATGGCAGAGGGACAAAACTGTGTGCACACTTCCTTTCTCGTGGCTTTTCAATCCCTTTCTTCTTCTCTCCCTTTTGATTCCTCTGCCCCGTTTCTTTCTTCACCCTTTTCCCCGCTCTGTGCGCCATCCCTCCTTCTTTTCCTTCTTCAATCTCTTCCAACCTTCCCTCCCTCCTTCTTTCCTCCTTCTCTAGTTCCCACGCAGCACATGAGGCCAGCCGGGCTGCTATTGTCCAGGATATCCCCTCCTTGTTAATGGTTTCCTGTGCACACACAGAGGGCCGCTGAGAGAAACAAGCAGCCTCATCTGATAGCGGGCGTCGCCACACACACACACACACACACACACACATGCACACACAAACACAAACAGGCCTCAGGTGATTTAAAAGAACTCTTTTATTACAGGGAAGTTGTCACTACCACCCGCGGCAACTCTGAAAAGTGGAGAAATCTGATTTGTCAGTGCTTTCTTGTGCTTTGTACAACCATAACATATACAAACTCAAACAGTGAGGTTTACCAGTAGACACCAACATATCAGGCAGACAACAGGAAACTGAATTGTTTTGCCTTTTTACAGCCAATTCTGTGGCAGATACAAATGAGCTCCCTCTTCATAATTACAGATCAATAATGCTGCTACTTTGAACAGGTACAAGAAAATAACTCATAAACAAGGTGGAAAAACAAATCAACCAAGCATCAGTTACACGAGAAATCAGAAAGAAGTGTGGGACAGCTGGTTGAAACTGGTAAAACATATGGGAAGCCTCCGTTGTTAAATTTACTGTAGAGAGGAAACATAACTTAGGGAAGCGAGCCGAAACAATAGAGCACCATATGAACCAAGCTGGTAGCTCAATGATGTTCCCAGTATTTAGTCAAACAAACACCTGGTTTCTGTTATTCCACCCCATAAAATGCTGTAAAAAGGGGGGTGATGCTCCACCACTTTAAGTCCTCCTTTCACACCCCTCTCTCTCTGTATGTAACCAGGGCACCAACACTGGGTGCTTCAGCGCAGAGGAAAAACAAAGGGGGCAGTTTCAGCCAGGAACTTGACGGGCAGCGACTGGTTGACCATCTGGAAAAGTCATTCCTGATAGGCTGACAACAGTGGGTGAAACTTCTAAAGGGGTGGACAGGAACAGAGATCAATCACAATAAATCACTCTTGTGGATTTTAGACGTGGTCTCCCTCCTCACTGTTTTTCTCTTCTGTACAAAACACAATACATGAGCAATAAAGTAAAAATCCTATATCTAGGTGTACCCTCTGTGGGATGTCAACATCATAGAAAAGGTTTACTTTTTTTAGCTGGGAAAATAAAAAGTATCGTCCTTGAAAGTCCAGCACAGCTTGAGTCTTTGAGTAGATTGAGATGAGGTTTTCATCTCAGTCAGAAAGCTCCTATCTCCATTCCCCAGGGTCTGTAGGGTTTACCCACACTGGATGTGGGGACAGGGGTGCCGATGGTGGGGGAGATGAGTGGGAAGGCACTGAAGGGGAAGGGGAACGCCGAGAGGGAGGAGAGGAGAGGAGGGGACAGCTTAGACGCTGATGAGGAGACCAGGGCCGGGTGGAGAACGCTGGTGGGAGCCGCAGTGGTGGGGGGGACCCGGATCGGGCCTTGGTCTGAGTGCGGGGTGGCGCTGCCGCTGCGCCTGCTTGGGACATGAGTCTCTGCAACCAACGAGGATGATGAAGAAGAGGAGGAGGAGGAAGGGGTGGATGTAGATGATAGAGGAGTTTGGGGGCTGCTGGTGATGCTGCGGGTTAAAGGTGCCAACGGTGCCCCCTGCTGGTGCTGGAGCAGGAGGGGATGCGTCAGGTGCGCAGGAGGGGATCCAAACGCAGAGCCCCACGCCAGGTGACTCAGGCCGGAGTGAGCCTCTCTTTGACTGGCATAGTTGTTGAGGTGGGAGACCAGGCGGATCCGCAGAGGGTCCGCGCTGTCCAAGCCTTCGATTATGCTCAGATAACGGGCCGTCTCAGCCAGGCACTCCCTGAAACCCAAACCACGGTAGTCCATAGCCAGGGCATGGGCGTCAAAATAACCTGAGGGAAGAAGAAGAAGACTTTTAAAAAAAGTCACCGGAGCTGCTACAAAACCAGTTTGTCCAGAGCTGAGGGATCTTTGTCTGACATGAATCAATATGCCGCTGGCGCTGAGAGTGTGAACGAGTAGACCAGTCAAAAGAAGACAGGCTAGTTGACGCTTCTTTATGTGTGTTTATCTTTTCTTTTTCTTTCTTCTTCAAAGGAATGAGAACCAAGTGAGAACCAAAGTATTCCACATCCAGTGTGTCTCTCATATGGTTATGATTCTTCAACACGCGGACGGTGTTTTTACCGTAGCAATGAATGATTCCCAGACATACCTTTGCCTCCAGCAGCATGAAGCATCTTTAGATGGTCAACAGTCATCTGTAAAATCTCAGCTTTCTCCAGTTTGGCCGAGCCCTTCAGTGCGAGGGAGACAATTAGATTAAAAATAAATAATTCAAGAGAGCACAAATGAAGCGAGCGGTTTCACATCGAAGTGCATGTGTATATTTGTGTACGTGATATTAAAGGCGTGTCGCCTGTTGCTCACCTGTTTCTCAAAGGCGCTGGGAACCAGCCTGCGCAGCTCGCTGAGGCTGTTGTTGATCCTGTCACGGCGCCGCTTCTCAATTATCTGAGGAAAGACAAATCATTGGTTATTTTTAGAATATGTGCATTTGACAAAAAGTATAGACTTTGTGCAAAAACGGATTTTCTATGAATAGATATAGATATAGATATAGATATATAGATATATGTACTTACTCCTCGACGCCTTTTCCTCGCCTGCACCTGAGTGGATGTTGTGGGAGACATGGACCCGAGAGGAGAGCTCATGTTCCTAAAAGAGATCAAACAGAGAGGATCACTCACATATCCCATTATTTTTTTTTAGACATGGTTCTTAAATATTTAAGAGTTTTAAAAGATAAACCAAACGTACCCATTCTCATCCGCGCTCTCCTTCTCCACCTCAATAGTCTCATCCAACTCGCTGTCCGAGGAGCTGAAATCATGATTCCTCTTCATTTTGATTCGTCCACAATAGTCCTTCAGTGTTCCTGTTGTGTCTTCCAGGCGTGCGTCTGCACAAGTTTGCCCGGAGAGCCTCTGTTTGAAGCGCTCAGCTTTCCCACGGTGTCATTTCAACGCTGCTGCCGGCCAGCAGGGGCGGGGCCTCGGGACAAACCAGCCAATCACAAAGCGGCCGTGGGTTTGAGTGACAGCGCAGTTGGCCCAAGCACATCCGAGTGCGTTTTGCCAAGTCAGAGAGGATAAAAAAAAGTACTAACATCTCACTCTGTTGGTATTATTGGAGTCTGTGGTAGTTAATAGTTTAGTAGCTGAGTTCTGGCCTTAAGTCTCTTATCATGACAACGCCGAAACTATTCCTACCATCCTGAACTAATCGTGTTGAGAAGTTAAAAGTTCAAATATTGAACAGATATCATGGTCTGCAAGCACCTCTTTCGCATGGGGGATTTCAATTATACGATTAAGTTAGTTTTTCGACCTTGGAAACAGCAGTTAGACATTTCTGTCTGCTCAGGAGGATGTTGTGATATTATCAAAAGCTCCAAATGAAGTTTGTGATAAGATTTTTTTGCCAAGAATGAACTTCCAATCTTAACTATTTAGTTACTCAATACCTGAACAAAGTACAAGAAACATGTGTTGCTTTCGAGCTACCGAGCATTGTTTCATGAGCAATTCTCGTTTGAAACTGACCTTTGAAGTCGAGCTAATGGCTTTCGATGAGCAGCTGTTTTACACCGGCCATCTTTTTGTTCCCCCTCTAACAACTCAAATAGAGTACAGCCAACACAAATAAGACTTATGCTTGGTAACATGTGTTGTTTTTGTTGTCGCCTATTGGTCCTGCACTTACCTGCTGTAGATGGAAGCCATGTCTGTCATTTGGGTAAATTAAGCCAAATCGATGTATCTGTATACACGATCGTGATTCTCAAATAGTGTCATTGTTTTCATGCCTTTTTTTCATGCCACTAATGCCTTTTTGAAATTCATAAGCGTAATATTATTTCCTCCTTCCACCTGTAACATTGGCCTAGACATTTTTCTTGAAAAGTGACGCTTAGAAGGCACAAGACATTGGAGTGATTCATCTCTTTAAATAGAGGATCTTTGGTGAAACTTTAACAGCGGTCCAATGGACTTTCGGTCCGTGACTGCCCCCACCCATGCCCGCCCCCTCCTCCCCCGTGTGTGTCCCGGTGGTGATGAGGAGTGGCTGGCCGGCTGTCAGCACGCGCTGGCCGTGGGAAAGTTCCCTAACCGGCGCTGATAACCAATCAGAGGCCGACGGCCGTCTCCGGCGCTGGAATGAATGGAGCAATTGGTCGGGGCGACGGGCGGTCTGCGAGCGAGCGTGTGAACCTGTAATCCAATACTAACTCAGCCCGGGAGGAGAGACAGGGAGCACTGCCGCAACCAGAGGAAGCCAGCAAGTCTAATCTTACCCCACAGAGAGACCTCATGCTCGGTAAAGACGCTGTGGGGACTTCAAGTACTTTCAACAAAAGACAATAATGCAATCAAAGCCGTCCTCGGTCCTTTCCCCCCGGAGTTTCCACATCATCACCACCACAAGACTGGTGGCTCCTATAATGGTCACACTCCCCAAATAATTTGACGGAGCGGCTGGTGTGTGTTTGTATACATGGAGGTTTCATGTTACTGCATGTGGAGCAGGAGCTCTTCAGTGAAGGGTGTCCTGCAGACTCGTCTTTGGCATGTTATAATAGAAGACTGCAGTTAATATAGGAAAGGAGAATATCTTAAGATAGGCTACTTAACATCACAAGATAAAAGCACATTCTACTTCAAAGGACCAGTGTGTAGGATTTACATTACATTACATTTCATTTAGCTGACGCTTTTATCCAAAGTGCATTCAACCATGAGAGTACAAACTCAGAATTTAGTGGAAATTATTGGCAGAAATGGAATATCATATATAAAATAATGTTTTCATGGGTGAATGATCACCTGAACTAAGAACAATGTTTTCTTTATCTTAGAATGAGCCCTTCAAAGGACATAAAGACATGTGGATACAGCCCAGTTTGTTCCTATAGGCTCATCTTCTCATCTAACTCTCCACCAAGAAGCACAAAAGGGTATTTGGTCAAATCTCCAAACTATTTCTTTAAGTTTATGCAGGTTTACTGACATTTGTACTTGTCGTGTGGATGTCACATGCAGAGGGCTGTATTGATTAAAACTTAATCTTAATTAAAAATGATCATATTACTACCCCTCATGAAATATATTGAAATACCCCTTGACATGAAATACATTCCATGGAAAACTGAAGCAGACAATAACTTCATATATTTCATTTATCAAATTAAAACTTTGCTTGAAAGGCATAATTATTACAACACATGACCCAAACATGCGAAACCGTCGGAAAAGGGAAATATGTATATGCTTTATACGTAACTTTTTCAAATATAAATAAGGCCTCCTGTGAAATATCTCTTGCAGGCTACAAACCTCAAAGGCTATGACTGAGGTGGAGAAATACGCATGAACATGCAATCAGGAAACACAAAATCATGATTCACCAGACATGAAAACAATATTGCAATATGAATCAAATACACAGACATTAATTCTCTGGAGTAATGGACTGTTTGTCGTATGCTTATAAAGATCAACACGGAATTATGGATCAGTCATGACTAACACACACACACACACACACACACACATACAAACACACACACACACACACACAGTGATATGGTGATCCTTATCAGTGGGAGCCGAAAGCAACCAAAGACGTATAATAGTCATCACAGAGAGAGGAGGCTGCCTGTTTGGTTTATATGAATGACAGGAAGCACTTAGGGCTGTTTTCATCTTATTGTTGTTGTACAAGGCTGCGCTTATAGCGGGACAGACACACAGATGCACGACATTCATCAAACTCATTATTGATGTGTGTGTGTATGTGTGTTGGATTGGGAGTGTGGGAGTTGCGTTCACATACTTCCGAGTTCATGCAACCTGAAGCTTTTGTCACAATAAACACAGGTGTGTGTCCACATTAGTTTCTGACAGTGTGTGTGTGTGTGTGTGTGTGTGTGTGCGTGTGTGCGTGCGTGTGTGTGTCTGTGTGTGTGTAACCAGGGGGGAATGGGAGGTGGGGGTGAGTCCTCTTGTTGTATTTCAAGTTCACCCAGAGTTCCCACGCTGTTATTTTCTGCACGGCTGTCTTTGTTCTACCGGTCTCATCACATGTTGTGATTAGTAGGGCCTTTCAGGGGCCGCCCTTTGAAGGTGAGCGCCTGCTACACGACATCATCAAATCCCCACACTCCTCCTCCTCCTCTTCCCACCCTCCTCCCCTCATCTCCCGCTCCAGCTCAGGCCACCGAAATAATAATCGGGGATACAGTGGCGGTTCACCTCCGTTGACCTCTCTGGTATTTGTTTGTCTGTTTTTTTAATGTGTAATTTCCTGTTTTCATATATTATCCTCTGTCTTGTTTTCTTGTATCCTAAATACTCGTCTTTTCTCCCTCTCAATCAGCACATTGCTGCTGAGATTTAACCCAAAGGTAATTGTGTCTCTCCAAACCCTCTCTTTAGCTGCCAAATCCTCTCCAACACTGAATATTGATGCATTTGTTTCAGGGTCAGTTTAAGGATACGCATTAAGACATTTATTTAGAAATTAAACATGGCATCGTCCTGATATTTTGGCCAGAAAATGATACGCTTTCATGTCCTCTGACTCACACTGTGCAATCAAAAAGGGTTTTGAATTTCAGTTTATTAGAAATAATCTTTTCTGCAATAACATGTCATCATTGCAGATAGAAACGAGTCTAGACTGTCTTACCAGAAGGAAATGGTTGGAGTTATGCATGCACACTCAGGCTTTGAAGGCGGATTTCACAAATAAATAAATGCTTTACACGGTAAATATTTCCTGCCTTGTGTGGAGTTGCTTCTGCTGTACATAGTTACACAATGGTCCAGAGGCCATCAGTTGTATTCGTTTGTTTGGGTTTGATTTCCTGCACAGAGCCCGTGTGGATCCACATGACTTCAGTGAGTGTAAATTAAGCTTGGCTGCAGTGTTGACGGAGTGGCACTGATGAATGAGGTTGATATTGTGTTTAGGAACTCTCAGTTACTTCTTAACCAAACAAAGTCAAGCTAAACTGTTAGACTGCTTGAAATATACTTGGCAGTGTGTAATATTATTAACGGACACAAAACACAAAAAAATCACTCATTAGTAAGGTTTGTTATAGAAAGAACAGTATAATACAATAACTGTGCTTCTTGTGTGGGTCAGAATGAGGGTTATTCCAGTACAAAATAAATACATGTCCTGATAAATAAACAGAACCATACAACATGTGAACCAGCGCTGAATGATAAAAATAAAGTAAAGTTAAATGTGCTCACTACTTCCTCCTCTTTGGTCAAATTAATCAGATCCTGACTGACTCAACTGGTGACTGGTATTAAAGTACAAATAAAGTCTTTGTTTGATTTTTAGTTTTATTAACCCTGTGTCCAACTGTTTCACGCAGTATTAAACAATTCTCAATTCTATAAACCCCCCAAAACACTAACTCGCCTCTTTATGCTCAATAGACATGAACATCGCTCGAAGAGTTGATCATATCTTAAGTTAGAAGGTCTTTAGACACAACGCCTTCATTTGGGGATGTCTCAGTTTTATATCCGTTTTAATAGATAAAACTCAACACATATCTCATGTGATGCAATAAATCAACTAACATCTGTGAAGAAACACATGTTGCCTTTGAAGGTCAAAGTCAAATATATGTTTGTCTCTTGCTTAGGGTTGTTATTTTAGTTTAAAAGTCTTTAAATGTGATTATGAAATCATTGTTAGTACAATGTCAGTAACGTTGGTTTCCCAACACTTAAAGGTTCTTTTCCAGCAACGTTTGAACTGAGTTAAACTTGTTAATATGTCTTCAATTCCTCATTTAAAAACCTCAGAATCAATGAATCTACAAATATTTTCCATTAAAAAAGTTACTGGTTGTGTATTGCATCGGGATTGTCTTCCAGTTGTAAGGTCATGAAGTCGCGCTTAAACTTCAACTATCCTTCTCCAGCAGATGAATGTGAAAACAGAATCAAACATACATCATTCAAAGTGTATTAACAATAAGCCTAATAAGCAATACACAAACACATTTTGAGTGCAGAGGGACTTCATGTATGTTTGTTACACACGTATCTCTGGCTTTGCCAAAAACCAAACACTACCGTTTGGGAAGGTGTGACCCTCAATGAGTCACGGTGAGACACACGTCTGCAGGTTAGCCACAGACAGATGTTCGTCCGCTCGAAAACAATACGGGGAGTCGCTCTCTGATGAAACCCTGCGGAGGGCGAGCCTTGTGATTGTTTATAAATAGAGCTGTGTGGACCACTGAGGAAGGCTAACGTTGTTTCCCCTGACAGGGAGAGGAAGCGACGGCTAATTCTGCTCCAGACGTGTGTGACACCCGACCATTGTGCCTCAGAGGAGGCGGGGGGGGGGGGGGGGGGAGACATTGTCAATGAATGTGTGTCTTCAGGAGGGTGGGTTGTTTGTGAGGCAGGGTGAGGGTTATGTGTGTGTCAGACACTCTGGTATTGTTCTTCAGGAGAGTGGGGGTTTGAACTTGTCTATCACTGACAGTTGCCCTGCCCGTTTTGTCAACGGGTCCTCTCCTTCACATTGGATCTCCACACAGCATATTTCTCAGTGTGTGTGTGTGTGTGTGTGTGTGTGTGTGTGTGTGCGTGTGTGTGTGTGCGTGTGTGTGTGTGCATGTGTGTGTGTGTACGCACGTGCGAGTGTGTGTGTGTGCGTGCGTGTGTGTGTTGAGGAAGTGAACGGTGTGTCAAAGTTGACCCACTGACATACATCTCTGTCTTGTCTCCAAATGGGAAGTGTTCGAGGGCCACCCTCCGTCACACACACACAGACACACACCTAAACACACGCACACACACACACCTAAACACACACACACACATACACTCACACACACACACACACACACACACACACACTAACCAACTATGTCTTTATAACAAAAGACAAATGTCTTTTTTTCTCTGATTATTTTGCATTTTAACAAAATCTATTTTATGAATTGCTTGATAAAGCAACTTATAGTGCTGAAATGAAATGCCATCTGAATTGTTTTTTTAAAGAAGTTTTCTTAAAAATGTTCATTCAAAACATGCTCATTTACTGCATATTTCTTTACTTTTTCTGTCAATATCCACTCAGACAAGTCCATTAAATTCAATTCAACTTCAATGTCATTATACTTGCATACAACAACATCATTATAGACGTACAGATACTGTAATGCATGAGCGAAAAAAACTAGAATGTAAAATCTAAATTGTTATAATAAGTAGAAGAAGAAAATAAATAGTGGTGCATAATGTATTCATTTATAGGACAAGGCATCATTTTAGATAATTCAAATACTAAATAACGTAGCTGAAAAAAGACCAAAATCAACAATGTGTTGTTTCATGTCTTATGTGGCTTTTCCGTCCCAAGCTCAAAAACAACGTGTAAAAATATATAGCTTCATTTTTTATTTTTTATTACTGTACTGGATACATTGGTTGGAGGACTATTTTCAGCTGTGGATTAATACACATTAGGGGCTCTGGGTAATATCAGGAGCAGGCTATGGAGAGGGAACACGTCAGTGCAACAGTGTGTCGCATTTATGTGCGTTTACTAGTTTTTGAACACAAATGGAGGTCTATGGCACAGATGAATCAGCTCATCAAGCTCTTGGCTATGTCGACTGTTAATATAATCAAATCATTGTTGGTCGATCTTTCATAGGATCAGCTGACAAGAAGAGAAATACAGAAGCCATATCCTTTAAAACTGAATAATAATAATAATAATAATAATAATAATAAAAAGAATAAGAATAAGAATAGTCTACTGTAGCATCAGCATGAATCAGTTTAGCTGAACACCTTCAATAAAAATGTGTTCTTGAGCTTGGATGTGAGGGCTCTGAGGCACCTGCAGTGCTTCCCAGACGGCAGAGTTGATGGACATATGTTGCATGGATCACGTCTGTGATTCTTTGGCTACAGGAAACTCAGACAACCTGAACACGTCCCCTTCATCTGCCATTCATTGATCTTCTAAATGGTCTGCTAATCCTCAGTCTGGTGCATTTGATATCTAAATTTAACAGGTGGATGGGAGGCAGAACTTGGTATTTGACTCCCATTTGTTGCATCCAGTCAAATCAAAAAGACTGAAGTACCTGCTGGTGAATATGCGCAGGATGTCATAATCAGCCCTGTCTGACTTTAATCTGGAGTTAAAGTGGGAAGCGGAGTGGCTGGTTTTGTAGGGGTTTGGGTGTGACTCATGTCTGGACTCTGAACTCCCACTGCTGGTGGGTGGTCACTGTGAGGGGAGAGTGAGAGAAAGTCATAGAGAACAAAGGCAGTTATTTTACTTTCATCTCAGCTTAGGTCATTATTCGCTTTGAGTTTGACCCAGTCACACTTTCTAACTGGCTTTGTGCCCTTGGAAAACTGGACATTTTGTCCTGTTTTGACATTTTACATAATGAAGAGGATATAGCAAAACCAGCAGGCATGTGACAAAACGGTTGAAGCAGGAAGTTCACGGTTTGTGTCTGAAGAAGAGCGACTCAGATTTAATTTGATCCTTTGACATGTGGACGAGTGATCTCTGAGCCTGAAGGTACAGTATGTTCACATTGTGGAGCAAAAACAACATTGGTTTCATGCATTTGTCAAATGTGCACACACACACACACACACGCACGCACACACACGCACGCACTCGCACACACCCACACACACACACACGCACGCACACACACGCGCACACGCACACAAACGCACGCACTCGCACACACCCACACACACACACACGCATGCGCACACACGTGCACACGCACACACACACGCACACACACACGCACGCACACTCACTCACACACACAAACACAAACACACACACACACAAACACACACACAAACACACGCACTCACACTCACAAACACAAACACACACACACACAAACACAAACACACACACACAAACATACAAACACACGCACTCACACACACACAAACAAACACACACACACAGTCATAATAGCATACATACTCCTAATCACCCATCTTTACTCACTAATTCGATAACGAGACAGAACAGTTGAAACATGCTTTAACGTTTGACATTTGTCCTCAAGAAAAAAAATAGGAAGAGAACAAGACCAGCCTCTCTTCAGTATCTTTGCAGTCTTGGGAGAGAGCAGCCGCACACACACCCCACCCACCCACTCCTGCTGCAGCGAGGGGTTGCTGGTCCTCTGACCCCGGTAATGACGGAGGGTCAGGAGTCAGGTTGTGTGAAGGAACCGTCTACGTCTGCTGAGCGTGTGAGGAGCGCCTGGGAACCAGAGCTTGCTGTGTGATCCTGTGAAATTGATCTCTTCAGAGGGGACCAGTGGTGTGTATTTATGTGAGGTGGTTGTGTGCGTATGTGTGTGCGTGTGTATATGTGTGTGTGTGTGTGTGTGTGGGTAGGAGGGGAGCGACCGCGACAGCAGCGGAAATAGTAGATCCCAGAGGTTGCCTGTCTTGCCCGTGACCAGGGTGCCCTGTCTGCGCGCCTGTCTACAGCAGGAATGACAGGCGGCAGTGGAGGGAAACGTTTGAGAAGAACTACGCTTTCACTGTCTCCTGAAGACAGAGAGAAGAAAGAAAAGTAAACCCCCCAAATAGTGCTTCTCAGAATTAAAGTAGCACAACAGAGCACAAACCATCAATGTCAACCAGCCGGCAGAGCGGAAAAATATGGTTTCACATTTTGAGAAATCCACTTGCTTGTTGATGGCCAGCTAGATTGTCGCAGTCGCCATTTAAGTTGTGTACATGCGCTCGTTGACGTAGTTATGTATTAATTAGCACTGGAAACTGGTTAATGGCAAGAATATGTTTTGCTTCCGTCTCTTCGATGTAATGGGATCGGGATTGTTGGGAGAAAAGGGGACCAGGAATAGTAAAACAAAATGATCGGTTGATGCTTCACCGCCTTATTGGAACGTTGAGGCTGATTTGTAGCGCATCACACAGCAACAATGTTAGCTTAGGTCAGTTTGTAGATTCATTGAAAATGACTTATAGCCTGCTGCTTTGTAGCATGTAACCACACGTTGGGGTTTTACTGTAAAGGAATTAATGTGCTCGAATATTTCTTGGCTATGAATGGTGGACTTTAGTGTTGGACGGAGACAGGCTAGCTGTTTCCCCCTGTTTCAAGTCTTTATGCTAAGCTAAGCTAACTGGTGCCTATACAGGACAAATCGATCTTCTCATCTAAAAGTATTGCCCTATATGTTAAACTACTAAGTACATTGTTCTGTAATAAAAACTTACAGTGACATACTTTCACCTCAAGTCGCAGCTGTCTTCTGTTGGTTATGATTTTCTTTAACAGGACGTTATTTCTTTTCAAGAACTTTCAATCTCAACTTTTAAGCCTTCACAACTGGGACAACAACTTTATCTGTTGAGGAAGATCGTTTGACCGGATCGAAATCTTTTGAACAGCTGCTAATGAACCTTGTGAGATTGTTTTGTCAACTATTGTGCACAAATGTAATAATGTGTATTGTCTTTCTCATGTTTATGGCAGTGTACATGCATTGTCCATTCCCAATAAAGCAAAAGGCACATGGAGGTTGTTTTCAAGCATGTGTGAGTCAGTATCTGAGAGACAGACCCCTCCAGTGAAGGCTTGGCTGCTCTTTCATCCTCAGCATCTGCTATTCTTCTTAGAGCTCTTGGGCCAAGCCTCCGCTGTGCGTCTGGTCTGCCTATTTAGATGCAACCACTTCAGTCATATCTGCAGGCTCGTTATGGCAGCTACAAAACCAATCCCTCCTTGTGCTTATTCAATCACAGAGGGATCTCGTGAGTTTTTTTTTTTTTGTCTGTCTGCTCCCTCCTGGAGGCTTTGTACAGACATTTCGAAACAATCAGATACATTAGTCAGGACTTGTGATGTCTGATCCCTCCGCTGCACATGGGGCCTGCATGCGTGGAAATGCGCACACCCTGTTCAGATATTCCTTGAGAGAGAATGTACCATACCTTTGAAGCAATGCCACAGATGTCTCTAAGAATTATCATCTGCTGTGTTGTGATGTGTCGGTTGGTGATGGATGGTAGATAAATGTGCCGCATCAAACACACCAACTAGGAAAGATTTGCATTGAGCTTTTATAATAAAAGTTAAATAGATAGTTCTCCTTTTTTGGGGACAAAGGAGTCCGTAAAAGAGAATTTCCACAAATAAAAAAAAAAAAGCATGAAGACATTTGCTTGAATTGTAAGAAAACAGTTTCATCTGGGACATAATAAAAGGCAAAAGTTGCGCTGATTAAAATCTTTTTTTATCCTATAGCGGATGAGATGCAGCAATACATTTGTGATTGAGGTGGATTGATGGTGATGGGAGCACTGTCATTTCCATATTTTGATGAATAAATACATGTGAGTTCGACAGCAATACACTTGAATTCTCTGCGATAAAAAAAGATCTTTCAGCCTCCAATTAATGAAAAGGATCGCTTCATGAAATGACACACAACCCAATGTAAAACAGCTAATGATAAATGTGATGTACAAAATAGTGTTTAGTTTGCAGATGACATGCTGGTGCTTTGTGCCCACACAAGTCACACACTCACCGTGCTGAGGGAGCCTGACTTAACTTGTTGTCATTACGTCATTTAGAGGCCAGACTCAAAACATTAATTAGACAGACTTCCTGGATTGTTTGCTTTTGGACTTGTGAGTGACGTGGTGTGTGTGCATTTGTGTGCATGCATTGCACGTGTGTTTTAGGGTCGTGCGCACACGTGCATGCTCTTCTGTGCTTTGTGTGTGGTTACCATGATTTGAGTTTGGGTTCGCTCACCAGGTTATGGCTTCGCTGTGTGTGTGTGTGTGTGTGTGTGTGTTTTGTCACAGAGTGGTTAGCGCGGTGCTGATTGCTGTTTATTTGGTCTGTGGGTTGACACAGAGCCTAACAGCCAGGAGCGCTACTGACAGCTCTGTTTTGATTGGGTCCCTGTGGCCGAACCAACACTAACACCGGGGTCGCACTCTTCCCTCTGTCCCGTGCACACGGAGACTCCCACACCAAGCTTCCTGTCTGTGCTTCGAAATAACATACAGTAAATCATTATGATTACAACAAGATTTTTCTCTAAATAGTAAAGGACCATTCTAAGACTATACTGATCTGTTTCAAAAAGAACATTAAGGTGAATCACAGTGTCATTGAGACAAAATGTCTGAACAATGTTTAAGAAAATACTAGAGAGCTTATAACCCTCAAAACCTTTTCGAGGAATAGTTCACAAGGTAACAATATCTGTCAACCAGCAACTCTAAAGCTCACTTCTTAACACGTTATACCTTCTTTTTTTTCATATCCGCATTACATTTTTGAAATTAAATTATTTGTTTAAGAGGATTTTAAACATTAAGCAGAAGAGGCCCTATGAGAATTTAAAAATAATACTTCGGAGAATTTCTTTCAAACCTAATTTGGGGCATAATGTAGTGTGCACTGGGGGTGTGAATAAAATCTAATTTTATACTGGGGAAACAAACTGGGAGCACGCTTTTATTTGCGTAAAACACAGTATACAATATGTGTAACAAGTTATATGATAAAACAAAATGAACTAAGCTAAATATTGCATACAAATCAAATAAAACAGCTATAAGATGACAATTAAGTAGCTGAGATTTGTTTTCCTGTGTGACGTCTAGCCTCTTGTATTACTGATCAACGTGTTTATAAGCAATGATGGCTATGAAAAAAAAAAGATTTTTACTTAAGTGTTGACCATCACCTCTCATGACACAGAGATGTAAGATAAACACAGACACATGCTGACATGCTCAAGATGGTATACGGTACATGAACACTTAGTCAACCGTGTAATGTGACCCTCCTAACCAACGCACACACACACACACACACTGCACTGGTAAAGAGGTCATCGCTTTACCATCTGGTGGTCAAACCCCCAACATACACACACACACATACACACATCATTATTTAATAACCTGTACTTTCCTATGCTCTGGACGACCATGTCTGTCTCCTCACCCAACTTTACCACTGACCCTGTTGAACACACACACACACACACACAGCTGACATATCCCTTTACTTAGGAGAGTGGGACGCAAAGATGGGACGGCTGTGGGTGCGGTGCGTGTGTGTGTGTGTGTGTGTGTGTGTGTGTGTATTCCTGCTGTAACGGCTGCTCTCGGCCATCCACACAGCTGTCTGCGAGACACACTCACTCACACTCACACACACACACACACACACGCACACACGCTGAACGGCTGTGAGAGATCCCCCCCATGACTGCTTCCCAGGGAGAGAAAGGAAAGAAGGGGAAGCGGCTGGAAAGGATTACACACACACACACACACACGTACACAAACAAACCAGACCTCAATACTTTGGCCTCAGCAACTGTCCCAGACTTAACAACCAATGTCCCAAACTAAATACTAATAACTATAGTTTATTATAAACTTTGTATTAGCTCCCATCACTTCATTGACTTACTCTGGTCTGTCATAGAAGTTCTGCTCGTTGTTCCATGCACTTATATTTTAATAAAAATGGGAATCACCCTCAGTGTTTGCTGAAGTTGCACAAAGAAAGTACACACAGGTATTTATCATACAGGGTGCAATATTTAATAGTTGTTAAAACTTTGGTTTTGTAATAATTGTGTAATTTACCAAATTAAATTACACAATTATTCTTATATATATTATAGCTTTCACAACTGAATTTGTGAATTGGATTTTCTGTTCTCTCATCTCACTCGCATGTGGCTTCACTGTCTCATGTTGGGAACAACCATGATGTATTAACATAATCATTTAATTTGTAATGGTACGTTTCTGCCACAGAAGCTGTGTCTTTGTTTACATTTCATTTATATTGTACATCCTTTATTTTGAGCGCTGCAGACACACACATATACACAAGATCTCGAGATGTTTTGGTGTCAGATAGCTGAAGACTCGATAAGCGTTGTACCAATGGATGTATTATAAGAACTACCAAGATGACAACATTTCAGGTCATGTTTTCTGGCTTCTGAACAACTTCTAAATCTCTTTTCTCCAAAAAAGATTTACAAATATAAAACCTCCATGGATAAAAAATTAACTAAACATGATGAAAAAAAACAGGGTGAGTTTGACCACACTTTCCACAGGACTAAGAGTACATTAAAAGGATTTGCTGATAAAAATGACCACTATTTAGACAAAATACCTTTCCAATAATGCCAAAACACTTCAATAACACTTCAACATGTCAGCTCGGCCACTCTGTCACCAGAAAGGATTCAGTAGTTAACAGGAAACGGGACCACAGTCTCAACAGGAAGGAATGGGCAGCCACTCTGGTGGAACCAAACCTCTTGGGCTGTCGGTGAACTATTAAGGACCATGTGTCAATTTAACACGTCTTCTTTTCAACAGATATCAAGATGTGTAAAACAGCAACACCAGTGTGTGTGTGTGTGTGTGTGTGTTGTCCTAACAAGACAAACATATTTGTTATGTGAATGGACACATCCTTTCATAGAGTGCTGCTTTCGTTTCTTGAAATGTTTTGATTGCAGAAACGGTGCTATTTTAGTTATTTGTTGAGGGCCTCGTGGTATTTCGGACGTGCCATGTGAAAACATGCAGCGGACTCAGGATTATTCCCTGTGTTTATGTTTGTATCGGGCGCTTTAAGCCGTGTTTGTTATCCCTGCAGATGGAAATAGACAGAGGCTGAAGTTTCACAGGCACAGGAAAGGCCTTGTCGGCAGCCCGGGCACTCAGAGCTGTCACTGCAGGCGTTTGTATCTGAAGAGCTGCATCGACATACTGAGGCATTGATGGTGATTGGGTTCAGTCGA